>NC_064814.1:40127228-40178575 GCF_023721935.1 Panthera uncia
ACTCGGTTTCCCTCTGCTCCCCCCTCCTCCCCGAAAACCGGAGGGGGGCGCGCGGCCGGTGCCCGGAAACTCCCAGCTGCCCGAAGGCCCCGCCCCCCTGGGAGAAGGCAGACGAGAGGCCCGGGTCCCACCGCCTCGCCTCCGCGCTCGCGGCCCCCACCCCGCCGCCCGCCCGTCCCCGCTGCCGGCGCCCCGGGGGCGTCCCCGGCAGGACCCGGCGCTCTGCAGGTTCTAGGTGTTTTCCTCCGTTCGTGTCCGATTGTTCATTCATTCGGAAGCTGAGAGCCAGAGAGGTTGAACTATTTACCCTGGGCCACACAGCTTGTGAGAGGAAGGGCTAACATTTATATCCAGTCCAGATCTGGATGGACCTAGACTCCCTACTCCTAACCTCTGGAACGGTTTCCAGGCTTTGGACCACACGGTCCTCCCCAGCAGCATTTGTGGGGCCGGATGCCTGCTGGGGGAAGGACGGGGAGAGGAAGAGCAGGGAACAGAGCTCCAGCCCCAATAGGCATCCAGCGACAGGGGAGGGAGAGAGAGAGGACGGGGCCCCGGGAGGAAGGAGAAGCAAGCAACTAGGTTTGCCTGTTGCGGACACAAAACACCTTAGGGAGGTTCCCTCCCTTCCCCTGGGTTTGCACCCTCACCCCTCTCTGGCAGGCCCTGGGTGCCTGAGCCCTGCCCAAGCTCAGAGGCCAGGACAGAATCTGAGAGGTGGCAGTGGCCTCCAGGCCTGGACCTTAGCCTCCTGCCAGGAGTGCTCAGCCGAGCCTCCTCCCGGGCTCCCCCTGATGACTCTACCGACCCCCCCCCCCCCCCCCCCCCCCCCCCCCCCCGGTCCCTTCTGCCCCCCCCCGCCGGCCCCCCCCGCCAAAGGTCTGGCCTGCCGCCTCTCCTCCATCTACCTTGTTGTTCAGCGTGCCAGGCCCCTGTGGCACCATTTGCCCCCAACCTGTCCCAAATACAGGCCTTGGCTGAGTGCATTCCCACTTACGCTTTCTTGCTCAGTTAGGAGGTTTCCTCACTGGGGCACCTTGGTTACTTGGTTGAGCACCTGACTCGTGATTTCAGCTCAGGTCAAGATCTCAGGTTCCTGAGATCGAGCCCAGTGTAGGGCTCTGTGCTGACAGATTCTTTCTCTCCCTCTCTCTCTGCCCCTCCCCTGCTCTAGTGCTCTCTCTCTCTCTGAAAATGAACATTAAAAAAAAAAAAAAGAGGTTTCCTCATCCAGGAAGCCTTCCCTGATGGCACGTCATCTTGCCTGTTAGTCTGAATTCTGGTGCTTTCCTCCAGGTGCCTACTTAGTTTTATAATTCTGTGGTGGGGTGCCCATCTCCCCCACCATGCCAGGAAACCCACCAGGACACGATGTGTCTTTTTTTTTTTTAAGTTTATTTATTTTGACAGCGCATGAGAGCTCAAGGAGGGGAAGGGCAAGAGAGGGAGAGAGAGAATCCCAAGCAGGCTCTGCCATGTCAGCACAGAGCCTGACGTGGGGCTCGAATCTGTGAACCACGAGATCGTGACCTGAGCCCCACGCCAAGAGTCGGACGCTCAACCCACTGAGCCACCCAGGTGCCCCCAGAACAGGATATGTCTTAATCACCTTCTTGTCCTCATTACCAGCCAAGGGTGTGTCCCAAAGAAGCCCCAGCCCCAGGAACCAAGAGCAGTGTAGAGACCCAGGCGGGGAGTCTGGAGTGGGCTGCGGGCAGGTTTTGCACGTGGGCTGTGTGGCCTCTCCTCTCTGGCCTCTGGTCTTCCTGCTCACTCTGAGTGGGACCACCATGTGGCCTCTCTGACTGTGGGCCCCAGTCTTCCGTCTGTCTAGCCCCCATTCCAGGGGTGAATGTGGTCTTTATCTGCCCTTTCCCCCTTGACACTTGAATTCCTCCAGGAGCACCTCCTGGGAAGACAGACTTTTGAGTTTGAAGATTGGAGAATCTAAGCTGTGGGAAAGCGGGAAAGGGGGCGGTCATGGGGTAAGGGTGGAGGTTGGGGGCGGGCTGGGTTCTGGGAAGGGTGTGGGCTTCTCTGCCAGCTGGATGCTCCTCAGCAAGGTACTTCGAGTCTCAGTTTCCACATCTGTACCATGGGCACAGTAACAGTACCTCCCATAGAGGGTGGCCAGAGATTAGACCTAACGTATGCAAAGGGTCTGCATATCACCTGCCGTGTGAAGCACCAGAGGAAACAGAGGAAGAGAATCAGGGAGAGCCAGGGGGACAGGGGAGGGGGAGAGGCTGAGGGAGAGGCTGGAGGTCCAGCAAGCCTGCTGGCGGGAAGGTAAGCAGTGGAAGCTGGGCCTGCCTTCTGGAACCTTCTTAGTCATTCTCCCAAAGTCAGCTCCTGCCCATTTTCTGTCACCCAAGAGGCTCACACAAAAAGGAGTGAGCAAAAGCTGGAGCTGCCTTCTGTGGGCAGCTAGAGAGATGTCTGGCAGAGCTCTCCCTGGCATCAGATCCTCTAACTGGGGAACCAGGGAGCTGGATGACCTCACCCAGTTCCACAGGCAGAGGTGGGAGTCACAGATCTGAGCATGAACAGATCAGTCCCAGGTGAACCGGGCCCGAAGCCCATAATTAGAATAGTGGTTCTTCTCCCAAAATACAGGGTCACCCCCAATTCAAAAGTTCCTTCCTCAGGGGAGTCCTCCTCGACCCCTGACTCTTCTCGGCCAGGTCCCTCCCTGCAGGTTTACCTCTGTCAAGTGATGGCTTGATGGATGCCTGCCTCCCACACAAGACGTGGGCTCGGGACCAGGTCTGTGGCTCACCACTGTGTCGCTGGGGCCAGCAAGACCCGTCGCAGACGTGCTCTCTGTGTGGTCACGTTCTTTCTCTCGAGTGCCTATATTGTACTGGCATGCCGGGGCGGTGAGAGAAGAAGGAGTAGCCACAGTCCCTGTCCTTGCTGATAATTGGGCAGTCATGACACATGGGACCTGCACTGAGGGCCCGGACTGGGAGGACCCAGGTTGTTCGAGGCCGACCTGGGACCAGAGCCTCAGGGCTCCCAAGTCTTTGGTCCAAGAACTCAAAGTGCAGCCCCTGCAGCTACGAGAGAATACTCATGCCAGGGAAGCAAGAGAGTCCTTTGGGGGAGCAGTGAGCAAGACCAGGAGCCTCTTCCTCTTCCACAGGTGACCCCTGTGTCCCCAGGCGATTTCCAACAGCTGCCCGGCCTCACAGGCACACCTGGGAAATACATATGGAAGAAGCAGTGGGGATTCCAACCCTAGGGAGAAGCCTCAACAGGCTTCAGCCTCTCCGGTCTCCTGTCTCTCCTCACCCCTGTCCCAGAGCATCCCAGCTCCCTCCTGCCTCCCTCTGCCTGGGGCACCTCCTCATTCCTACCTCCTCCCAAGCCACTTCCTCCAGCCTGTCTTTCCAAGGTGCCCTGGAAGTGGCACAGGCACCTCCTGCAGGAAGCCTTCCCTGGTTACATTCTCTTTCACCTTGACTGTCTCTCCTCTCTGCTCCTGCATCATTCTGTGCAGACAAGCGAAGCCACCCTGTCCTTGGTTTTCTAGCTCCCAGCTCCTGGCACAATGATCAACACACACAGGCAGGGTCTGTGAGGGAATAAGTTGAGGAAGGAAGGGTGAAATGTGTGTGGTAGTCTGGAAGACGCCCCCTGATGAGACCCACCTCCCAATCCCTGGGACCTGCGACCGTGACCTTTATTGGAACAAGAGTCTTTGCGGATGTGATGAAGGATCTGGAGATGGGGAGATTATCCTGGGTTCCCCGGGTGGGCTCTAAATACAGCCACACTTAGAGGGAGGTCTGACAGAAACAGAAAAGGAGGCAGCGTGAACACACAACCAGAGATCAGGGTGGTGCAGCCATTAGCCAAGGTATGAATATCATGTGGAAGGTATTAAAAATTACCGAGAGCCAGTTGGGATCCCAGACAGCTGAGCTGAACACCAGGTCCTGCTCTCTTAGCTCATGATTCTGCACGACTTCACGTCTCTGAGCCTCAGTGTTCCCGTCTGTAAAGTGGGGACAGTAGTTCCTGCCTCACAGAGGCCCCAGGGGTTTGTAATGAGAAAGTGAATGGAACATGCCCCGTGCGGTGCCTGGGCTGGTGACCGGCCTGTGGTCCGGTACGTGTGTCCGCAGGGGGACGTTTGGAACCAGTCTGAAAGGGGGAAGCATTTTTGGTTTTCATGTAGGGGCATTGACTTCATCGTCCATGTTGTGTGGAAACGGAGCAGGATTCACAGTTTTTTGGTTTTTTTTTTTTTTTTCTTGCTCACAACCTGCAGGGTTTTATTTAACCATGAATAATTATCGCTCTGGAGAGGAGGAAGGTGGTGTGAACTCATTTGCTTTCTTCACCTGTCCTAAAATACGTTTGGCCAGGAGACGCAGAGTGCCCATAGGCTCGTGGAAGCCAGCAGCACCCTGCCCGGGGGGTGCCAAGGACGGGGGCGCGTCCAGGTGAGCAGGGCATCCAAAGACATTGTCCTTCCTTGTTGGGAGGGGTGCCCAGGAAGCTGGGGGTTTCGCTCCCGTGGGTGCCCACGCGGAACCTTCTCTGACCCTCGGGTTGCTAACTGGTTGCTAACCTTCCTTCCAAGATTCTCAGAAGGGTGCAAAACCTTGCTTATTCGGCCCGAGTGAGTTCCGGATCCTTTCACCAGTGCAGACATGGCTCCTAAAAGCCCAGTAGCCGCTCCTGGATTCCTCAAGGGCTGGGGAGCCGGCTCCAACCACGGGTCTCACCTACCGGAAGTTGGCTTCCCCGGGGCCTCAGCACGTTCCCCTGTTCCAGCCTCCTCTGCTGCCCCCTTCTGCAGAAAAGAGAAACTCCCAAGTCCTCAGTGTGACCGGCAAACAGGCAGGACCTTTACAGTGCGATCCCAGCGGGGGGCCCTTTGTTCTGTAAGATGGCAGGACAGTAAAGCCATCCACCACACTGTTACCCATTTATCGAGCATGGACCTTGACTCCGCGACACTGACTCGACCCAGCGTCGATGGGCGACACACCCGGCTTGTCTTACGAATTGCCTGTCCCCCCTGCCTGGAATGTCCTACCTCCTCTCGCCTCCACAGCCATCCTTCAGGCACCACCTCCTCCGAGAAGTCTTCCCTGAGTTGCCCTCACCACTCTGCTCCCACAGAACCCCATGCAGACTCTCCTAGGGTGTTTCTGTGAGGTTCCGTGATGCTTGCTGAGCGTCCCAGCTGATCTTTGGCTCTACTTCCTTCTTCCTCGGGCCCCTGTAACAACGCTCGGAGACCGACAACACGCCCGGCACTGTGCCACGGGCTTTCCGTGAACCAACTCTGTTGTCTCCAGCAGCTCGTGGGAGGGTTCGAATCCCAGCGGGTTGACTCCAGGTACCCTCTCCTGGTGAGGCCTGCTCCTCCCCTCTGGTTTCGTCTCCTGATAGCACCGGGGTCTCTCTGTCCTCACAGAGCAAGAACTGCCCCCCCCACCCCCAAGCAAAGTGGGATCAGAGCATCTTTGTGTCTCTGCTGGGGGGTCTGACCCACTGCTAATGTGTCTCAGGGGCCTTTGCTGTTAGTCTCGCGGGTCTTAGAACAAACAGGCTCCTTGGTCCTGCCAGGCCGGGAAACGCAGCCTGGTCAGGGCCAGTGGGTGCCACGGGCTGACTTCCTCTTACCCCCAGGAGGCTGGCATATGCTCCGTGCTGTTGGGAGCCCGGCAGGCCCGTCCTGGGCCTCTGCCATTTTTGTGGGAGGTATATAATGGAAAGGCTGAGAGTGCGGGGTTCAGACTCCGAGGGCTTGAGGTCCATGTCCTGGCTCGACCACTTATAAGCCATTTGTCCTTGACCAAGCGACTTAATCTCAATGCTCTTATCTGTAAAATGGGCATAATGATATCTACCTCACAGAGTAGTAAAGACAAAATAATATCCCCTATCTTAACCTTCCCACCCCAGCGTTCTTGAAAAATACTGGTGTGAACACAGACTGTTTGCTGTACGTTGTGCTTTTTTTTTTTTTTTTTTTAGGTTCATTTATTTTGAGAGAGAAAAAGCACGAGTGGGGGAGAGGCAGAGAGATAAGGAAAGAGAGAGAGAATCCCAAGCATGCTCCGTACTGTCGGCGAGGAGCCCAACGTGGGGCTCAAACTCACAAACCGTGAGATCATGACTTGAGCTGCAATCGGGTGCTTGGCTGACTGAGCCACCCAGGCGCCCCCATATCGATCAGCTCAATAGTTAACCGTTGTCTTGGAGTTGAGACTCATGTCACAAGGTACCTGGGATATTAACAAGGACTTAGTAAATGGGTAAATGGCAGGCGGTATTACTGTGCTGTTAATTGTTGTAGTTTCCCCCCTGGGACCCCTCCCCCTCCAGGGGATCATACATTCTGCCCTAGGGAACTCAGAAAGTAGCCATGTGGGACTTACTTTGGGCCGTGAAATGTGGAGGAACTGTCACTTAGGGATAGACTTATGAGCCAAAGCATGGTTCTCCGTGTCTCCTTGTCCTCTGCCATGAGATTGGCAATGTCCCGCATGGATGCTGCTTGTCAGCCTGGGTCATAGAATAAAGGTGATATGGGGGTGAGGCGGGGCCATTTGTTACTGAAAGGTAACTGGGCTCAGGAGGAGGGCTGAGAAAGGTTATCCCAAAGGCCTGATGATCAGAGAGCCAGAGACTGTCAGGATGGGAGACACCTTCCTGCCAACCCCTTTGTCTGATTCAAACCCAAAGTCTCAAGAAGGAAAGTGAGTGCCCAAGATCACAAGGCTTTTTGGTGGCAGAGACAGGACCACGGCCCAGGTGGCCTCCTGGCCCCCATCAGTGCTCCTTCCCACACGGAAGCATGGGGGCAGCAGGTGGGGCAGGTGATCCTGGAATGACTGATGTAGAATCTCAGGCAGTCGGCGAGAATCCCAGCTACTAATTCTGCCACCCCTGCTTGAGAAGCTTAAAAACCAAAATAACACCCAGAAATCCAAGGTGTCCCAGTTTTGCTGAATACACACGTGGGAGGGGTGTGGGGGCTGGGAGCTGGGCTGGACAAGCCAGGGTCACTGAGATTTAGGAACACAGAGGCCAAGGGAGTGTCAGGTCTTCCTGCTGAGAACCCCCACCGACAGTGACACTGCACAGGAGGCACTGGAGGGTCACCTTGCCGTGAAGTCCTCCAGAGGCCTCTTGAGAACAGACCGAGGTGCAGTGTTTTTAGGGTTTGTTTTGGGTAAACTGCACACTCACCATGGGGCTTGAACTCACGACCCTGAGATCAAGAGTCACATGCTCCACTGACTGATCGGCCAGGCGCCACGTTTAAAGGGGGCTCGGTCGGTTAAGTGTCCGACTTTTGGTTTTGGCTCAGATCATGATCTCACGGTTTGTGGGATCGAGCTCAGCGTCGGGCTCTGTGCTGGCAGTGTGGAGCCTGCTTGGGATTCTCTTTCTCCTTTTCTCTCTGCCCTCTCCCCCTCAAAATAAATAAACTTAAATAAATAAATAAATAAATAAGTAAGTAAGTAAGTAAGTAAATAAATAAATAAATAAATAAATAAATAAATAAAAGGGGTTCCAGCAGGGATCCTGGCCTCCAGCAAAGGCAGCCCAAGAAACAAAACAGCAAAGGAGCGGAGAGGGCTCCCTCTCCGTGCTCCATCCATCTGCCTCCCTGGGAATTGGCCGGTTCTCCTCCGCCCCCTGCTGTTCAGGGGAGGTAAGATCACTCCTAAGAAGCAGTGTTGCTTTCCTAGACTTCTATGTATAAACTATACATATGAATATATATGTGTACATATGTAAACATAATTGAGGATCAGCCCTCATGCACAGTTTTCAAACTCTTGATTCTACTGGAAGTTTTCTCTCAAATTTAAATATTGTTCTTTAAACCCGTTTTTAAAGGCTATATAAGGAGGCCCTTGTCAGCTTCCAGAAAGTGCTGGAAAAACGTGGATAATTTGGCCAACGTTTTGGTCGTCTCCAGGTGTTTTGATATTATATATGATACTTTAATGGAAGTCTTAGCACTCTGATCCCTTCTTTCTCTAGGCTAGATGACCAGATTACAGTATTACTGGGGCAAACGGTGCGGATGTTCTTAAGGCTGGTGACACAGGAAGATGAGGTCAAGTGCATGAGTCCATCCCACTCTCTCCTGACCAGCACCAAGTATCAGTTAGATACATCTATGCTAATTTGACAGATGAAAATGATATTTCACTGTATCTATTGGAATTTTTTTGTTTACTGAGTGTGAACTTTTTCATTGTATAGTGATTAGCAGTTGGTACAGTATTTCCTCTCTGTGAATTAGCCATTCATGTCCTTTGCCCATTTTTTTTTTCTACATGGGTCTTTTCTCAAAATTGATTTTGGGGCACCTGGGTGGCTCAGTGGGTTAAGCATCTGACTTCAGCTCAGGTCATGATCTCTTGGTTTGTGAGTTTGAGCCCCACATCGGGCTCCTTGCTGGCAGTGTGCAGCCTGCTTGGGATTCTCTCTCACCCTCTCGCTCTCTCTCTCCCCCCCTCTTTCTACCCCTCCCCAGCTCACCCTAAGTAAATAAACATAAAAAAATAAAATAAAATAATTGAGTTTAATGAACTCTTTATAATAGGAACAGTTTCTCTGTTGGCCTTTATTTTTATTTAGTTTTTTCTCTGTTGGCCTTTAAATTTTGGGTGAGTTCTTTGGACATGGGGACATTTTGGCATAATCTTTAGGATATCTTCCGCTGCTTTCGGCTTACAAAGTCCTTCCCTATTGTGAGAGTTATTTATGTTCTTGGCCAACATTTCTAGCCATCCTTCTGAGCAATGAAGAATAGCTTTTTGGGACCCTTGTGATTTATTTTGTGGAGCTGTGTGACAAGTCTGGGAGTGACAGTGAGCAGAAGTGGTTGCAAGTCTGGCCTCAGGCCTATAATTGCTAATGTGAGACCTCCCTGGGTGCTGGGCTCTCCAATCTGGTAGTCACCAGCCCCATGTAACTACATTTACTGTAAATGACATAAAAAGTAAGCTCGTCAGTTTCAATAGCCACATTTCGGCCTCGTGTGGCTGTGGCCACCATATTGGACAGGGTGGCTATGGAACATTAACATCGTCCCAGGGGGAGACTGGGGCAGCGGTGCCCGAGATCCCCCTCTGCTGTCTGACCAGCTCTTTGCTGTGGAGGCGGCACTTTGGAGCCATAGAAACTGGGTGAGCAGCGCCCCCTACCAGCCAGTGGTGGACACGTAGCAGGGTGGGGAATCCGCCTTTGTGGCTCAATGAAATTTGGAGGTTACTGGTGTTTTGTTTCGTTTAAACTATAGCATAATTAGGACCTTTTTCCCTGTTCCATTCTATTTAGTTTAATTAAATGATCAATTTGAAATATTTTTAAATGTCTATATTATCTAGTTAGGGAAGTTTCCAACTATGTTTTTTTATTCTTTTTTCTTAGCCATGCTTTCTTGTTTATGCTCCAAGATACACCCTAGGGTCATTTTGTTTGGATCTGGATTGGAAGTGCATTAAATCAGCAATTTGCAGGGGCGCCTGGGTGGCTCAGTCCGTTAAGCGTCTGACTCTTGATTTCAGCTCAGGTCATGATCTCAGGTTTGAGATTGAGTCCCACATCTGGCTCTGTGCCGACAGCGTGGAGCCTACTTGGGGTTCGCTCTCTCTGCTCCTCTCCCCCTCTCAAAATAAATAAATGGACTTAATTTAAAAAGGAGTTAAAAAAAAAATCAGTAACTTGGGAAGACTTGACACTGTACTATTCAGTTTTCCCACCCAGGGCTGTGGTCTGTCTCTCCATTTACTCAGCTCTCCTTTCAGACCTGCCGGTCAGGTCAGTCACATGCCCACCTGCTGAGAAGTGCTGTGGGAGGAGAAGGACAACACAGTGACTTTTTACGAAGCAAAATTAATTCCTCTTAAAGAATCCCCTCTCTCCCTACTCTTTTGAGGTTGAAATGGCTTTTTCATTATAAAGAGACTTTTTAAAAAGGTTCGTGCTTTCTTCTAAAGGTATGAATGGACAAAATACACTTTGGAAATTTCACTGAAACGTGAAATCTCAAAACCTGGATTACGGTTTTCAGTCGGTCTTTATTAGGAGACACAGGTCATCTCCATTTTGGTAGGGATTTTGCACTGGGATTGCTATTAGGAAGAGGGTCTTTTTTTTTTTCTTTCTTATTACGTCTATTTCTACAGTTCCCTGAGAACACAGAGCCTTACGTGTCCTTCAGCAACCATCTGCCGAGGGCCTCGAACGCGCACGATGCCTGCAACTGAGGCTCAGAGCCTAGCCCGAGTGTAGGAGCGCTCCATCACAACCCTGCCAACGAGCAGCTGTTCCAGAACCAAGAGAAACAAGTGCCTGAACGGAGCCATTTCCAGGAGGTGCTGATGCTGGAGTTCATTTGTGAAAACAAGGGGTCCAATCGATGTTTCTTTCTTCCGTGAGTGGAATGAATGCCTGCAAACTCAGAAATGGACTCTTTTGTTAATCAAAACAAAAACTTTTTTTTCATTTGTCTCGGGATACAATTATAGGGGGTGGTAGTGGCGTTTTTGCTTGAAGCCTGGATCACCCAGTTCTTTTCTGCCTTCAGTGCATCGATTACTAATCAATAAGGGAGGACCCCTTGCCATTAGTTTCTGACTGTACTTTGACTTTGGGCCAGACTCAGAGATACAGAGTACCCCTGTTTTTTGCTGCTCTGGGGCTAAGGCATGTTTGTTAAAAATCTTTTTAAATGTTTATTTGAGAGAGAGATAGAGATAGAGAGAGAGAGAGAGAGAGAGAGAGAGGAGAGATAGCATGAGTGGAGAAGGGGCAGAGAGAGAGAGAGGGAGACACAGAATCTGAAGCAGGCTCCAGGCTCTGAGCTGTCAGCACAGAGCCCGACGCGGGGCTTGAACCCACGAACTGTGAGATCATGACCTGAGCCGAAGTCGGATGCTTAACTGACTGAGCCAACCAGGTGCCCCTAAGGCCTGTTTTTGTGGAGTTAAAATGTAGGAAATTAGGGTACACCCCCCAAAGTGGGACAAAGAATGGAAAAAAGTAAAGAACAGAATGAGCGAATCTCCTGTTGGGGTGTGATGCTTTCTGCCTAGATGCTTCTCTGCTACCTGTCTTCTCTGGGTCGGGTCATCATCCCCAGCTTCAGTTACCTCTTATACAACCCTACTTTTTTTTTAATTTTTAAATTTTTAAAAAATGTTTATTTTTGAGAGAGACAGGGAGAGCACGAGCGGGGGTGGGGCACACAGGGAGGGAGACACAGAATCCGAAGCAGGCTCCAGGCCCTGAGCTGTCAGCACAGAGCCCGACGCGAGGCTCGATCCCACAAACTGTGGTGAGATCATGACCTGGGCTGAAGTCAGACACTTAACCGACTGGGCCACCCAGGCGCCCCTATAACCCTACTTTCAACTGCTCACTAGACATATCTCCACCCGGACACACTTCTTGGTCATTTCTCAAGTCCCCGAGGGTGTCCCAGAAAGCAAAAGTCTGTACAGGCCAAGAAAGGGCACGGGGCCCCACAAAAGATAAACAATATGGTCCGTGTCAAGGAGCTTATTGTCCGGGGATAGAGAGGTGTGGTCCAAAGGGTTATTACCCCAGAGGCATCCCTAGTTTGGGCTACCACGCCTTAGGCCACAGGGAAAAGACAGCGGAGTTATGCCTGGGCACCTAGGACAGTCACCTCAGAGGCTTTAAACTCTGTCTGTCCCTCCTAGAACCCCATCCCTGGAGTCTGCCTGTGCCTCAGAGGGCCCAAGAAATATTAGCAAGCTCTTCAGGTGAGGTACACCTGCTCTGTGTCCCCACAAACAGACCAGCACTTGCCCCACACGTGCGGGAATCTGTTTCATGGTGCTTTAGTCCTTTATTTAACGCCAGGCACTGCCACCTCCTAAGGATCAGCTCTGTCCTGCCTACAGGGTTTAGGCTGGATTCTTTCTCCACCTGGGGGTAGCCCACCTAATGGGGTAAATAGTAAAGCTGGCATCAGCTGAGCCAGGGAAAGTGTTTTCCAGTGTTTACCCACGTAGTGTCACAGAAGAGTCCACGGAGGGAACGCTGAAAAGGTGGAGAGAGCTGTACGGTCCCAACACAGGCCCTCTGACTGCTCCATCGCAGGGGGGTCTTGGCATTTCTAACGGCTCATTTTAAAAGAAGTCAAGACGGCTCATCCCAGAGAACAGTCACCCCTCAGCTTAAGCTGTCCTGAAAAAGCACTGGATGGGGATCAGGCCACACAACCCCCAAACACGGCACAGAGAGTCTGAGAAAATGGTGGAGGCCTTCACTCTGACCTTGCCCCTGCCCTTTTCCCCTGAAAACAGGGCATAATCCCCTCCTGTGAGGGCCATTCTCCCCAGGCCCAGAAAAAAGGAGCATCCTTATCTCCAAAGACAAGACCATGGAAACAAACAGGCCTTGCTAAGTGTCCCCCACCCTCCCCTTGACTACACTTACCTCACACTCTTTGACTATCATGTTCCTCCGTGACCGCCCTCTTCATCGAGCAGAACAAGCATAAACACCCCCAGGTCTAATTGCTTCGGGTCTTCATTTTCTTATAAAGGCTCCTGTGTCATGTAAAACTTGTATACGTAAACCTGTGCTGTGTGCTTTTCTTCTGTTAAGCTGTCCTTGTCAGTTTAATTCTCAGACCCAGCCAGGGACCCTAAAAGGCTCGAGGAAAACTCTTCCTCCCCTACACGGTTCACCAAAATTATTTTACTTTTCCTTTAGAGAGGTTCTGGAAATAGAAAGGTCTGTCCCATGCTGTGGGAGGGAGGAGAACCCAAGGCATCCTTAAAAGAAAGGAACCGGCCTTGATGTTTCAAAAGATCAGGGAGAAGTGGGGGGAAGGGAGAAAACAGAGCTGAGGCATGTGAAGCAATTAAACAACTCCCCACATCTTAGAGCAGATTGAATTTACATTTTACTTAAAAAAAGGGGGGTGGGTGGGTGGTGTGGAGTACATACACAGGGAGGAAAACGGGGTGGGAACAACAATGGTCTGAAATGGATTTCTACAATTTTCCCCTACAATGATCCATTCTGACTGCTGGGCAGTATTTCTCCTGCTGGCGGACAATATTCACAAGGCTGTAGACGAGGGAACTGCCAAAGTTTAGGCCCAGATGGAAAGGAGAGGAAGTTATCATATACAATGTAAGTTTACAATACACAGCATTTTCTTTAAATGATGTAACGCAGTCGCAGGAAGAAGTTAACAATACTAACACGAGAATAATCAAATTTTTGTTATCCATGTACAGCAACTAACTGCTTTACAAAAAAAGCAAAATAATACAATATATCATCACATGTATTTACAGTGTAGTAAATATACTTTTCTGTCAAATTTTACACAAACTATTTACAGGTGAATATACTGCTTTAAAAAAAATTGTGTGGCTGACACGAAGAGTGAATTTTGTTTAGAAGTCCATTGCATAACATTGAGTAAGACATGCCTCATGATGCCTGGAGGGCTGGGAGGGGTGTAGCAAACAGAAAGCCAAAACTAAACGGAAAAAGCCTAAAACCGGCTAAGCAGGGAGGGAGTCCTGTGGGGGTGGCAGCTGACTGCTCCTGGGGGTCCAGGCGCCCCCTTCTCCCCCCCCCCCCCCCCCCCATCAGGATTGCACGGGGCTGGCATTCTGTAACGGGCAGGGGAGGGGTGAGTGGATGAAGGGCAGAGCCTCGCCGCTTTCCCCCAGAGCCAGGGAACGGCGTCGCGATGTTGGTGAATGAGGGCGCACCCCTGGGATGGGGCCCGTGATAAAACAGGTGGGTTCTGCACAGCGACGTGCTGAGTCACGTTTGCCTCTTTAGCAAGTCAGGGGAAACATCCACGAACCCCAATTATGATGTTCTTTGTAAAACTCACATCAGATTACGCAAAATGGGCAACTTGCTCTGAACCTCAGATTTCTTGTGTAGATAGATGGTGGTAGGAAGCCTGAGAGAGTGTTTCATTTCTCAGGGGACGAGTACTGGTGAGGCTTAGGCTCATGTTCATTTTAGTTACTTGGAAAGTTAGGTTCTCCTCAAAAGTCAGAAGTTCTCTAAACAAGGTAAATTTTAAACCTTAGGGCGTTCTCAAATTTCCAGGATGTACTGATCAAAAAAGTATTTTCGCAGTTCAAAGAAGGCTCAATTTTGATTTGTGCAACGCTGATCATTTCGTGAGGTACTTCAAGTGAATTCATTCCATTCATTACACTAGAGGGAAATAATGAATAAATTTAAGAAATATCATACCTGGAAAAGTTTGTTATGGAAACATCACTATTTTTAACAGAAAACCTTTGGCAGTTGCTCTATTTTGATTGGGAGAAGCAGAACAGTGTGACAACACCCACCGACACGCACCGAACCAACCAAGAGGAAAAACGTGGAACCACAATGATTAAAGGCTCACATCTGCCTTTTATTCCAGGATCCAAGGAGTCGCGATACCTTCCCAGGAGCACGGGGTCGTGGGAGAACCACGACCTTAACAGCAGCGCGGCATCGGGTTGTTAAGGATCTACCTCTAAACTCAGCTCTAGTCTTAGCATCTTTATAGACTTGGTTGCTCTGT
Organism: Panthera uncia; assembly: GCF_023721935.1. Taxonomy (NCBI): domain Eukaryota; kingdom Metazoa; phylum Chordata; class Mammalia; order Carnivora; family Felidae; genus Panthera; species Panthera uncia. The sequence goes on from NC_064814.1 coordinate 40,141,807, forward strand.
TACCATAAACACTACTCTAACGCAGCCTCTACAATAAAAACACAAATTTAGTTAATTGCACCTGTCTTCAATATTTTCCAACAGTTCTATGTCAAAATAACTATTAACTTTAGTATTAACTAAAGTGTTTTCTCCTTTTATTTTGGCAGATGGTTCTTACTTTTCCGAGACTGTAAACAAATTAAAAAAATTAAATTCTTGTTATTTCTCAATATCAAAAGCAATTTTATTTACATTAACATATTACATTGTTACTGTGTGGATAAATGTGAAATGTGTTATATTATTAAAATCAGAACACTTCAATGTACCATTATTTCTTGATTTAGCTGTGGAATTTAATTTACTGAAATCCGCTCATGGAATAGGACTACAGGAGGCTCCCCTCCCCTACGTTTCTTTCCCCTCCCAAAGCCATCACATCGGAACATATAAAGGGAACCTGGGAATAGGGGGATATTATCTTTTTGTAATAAATACGGTTCAGTTCTAAATTGGAACATCCGGATACTACGACTGTGTTCACTGAAGTCAAATCATTTTGCATACTGCAGGTACCACCCAAAACTTGGGTCTGCATTACCAGGGAAATTCCAACACCAGGATAACCCATACGGTTCAGTATAGCAGCAACTGTTAAGGTCTCCTATTGTCACACTAATGCAGGCCGGCCCGTCCTTTCACAGTGGTTAAATGCAGTTCTATCATATAGAACCCAAATGGTTTGCTAAAAGGATTCCTGATTTTTTCGGAGGGGAGGGGGTGAGATCACAAGACACTTAAAATACATGTCGTCAAAGAAACTTTTGATAATATACACCACACTCTGTGTTTCTGGGAAAATCATCCAACGAAATGAAAAGCATCAGCTACTCTAGAAGTCCCGTACCATTCCATTTTGCTATGGAGCTAATGCAAACATTTACGAAAATGACCTTCAAGGAACAATTTCCAACACTTTGTTCACGGGTTACCCTGCTCAGAATTATTTAGGAAAGAAGAGAAGGAGGGGGAAAACAGATCATGACTATACTTAGTATAGTTTTGGCTTACAAAAACAGAAACAACAACTTTCAGCATACTTAAAGGTTAAAAGATAATCAACTGGAGACAAAAATAAACTAGTTTGGATGACTGAGTTTGGATAAGGCCTCAGAACCCGTCGCTTTAATTCGGTAACGTTAAGATATACGTGGTTATGCTTCCTTTCTTGTGATTATTGCTAATACTCGAGTGTTAGTATTTCGTAAGAACTCATTACAAAACTCTAAATCCCTCCACCCCCCAAAGTACCTTGCCTGTGGCTTTACGGTGTGAAGTCACTGAGGCTTGACGTCTACGGTTCCTTCGGTTTTGTAAGGTAAAAAAAAGTCCACAGCTAAAAGTCAGATTAAACATACCGGGGTTATAGTGCTACTTGTCCCATGAACTCCTATCTCGAAAAGTGTGTAAGTGAGACTAACACTTTACTTTGTAGGACGAAGGAGGGGAAAACATAGAAGGCAGAGCTCTGTGCAAATGGCTTTCATAGCTGGCCAGTGGTAGCAGTAATCAAGAGTTCATCCTTTCTCACAAGTGGGACGTTCTCAGTTCAAGCGTCCTGACCTCCCACTTTCTTTGCAGTTGTTCCGAACACCTGCTCACACCAGACACGCCAAAAGTAGGAGAACGACAACAACAACAAAAGTTAAAGAAAAAGCAGCATCAGATTTAGGCAATGCTTCCAAGAGTTGATCATCTGGCAACATGGCAGACTCGGACGGGCTCCTCGTGGAACATGAAGTGCAGCGTCACAGCACGGTGGTGAGGGGTCACTGGCGAAGAGCCCGTGTGAGTTAAGTCTGTTTGAAAAAGGAAAGGAAGAAAGCTTCACACGATCTTCTTAATGCTATTACGTTTGAAACTGCCAGCGCTTCTTTGCTTCTGCACCTGGCTTGCGGATCCATGGCGAGTGCGTCCACTGTTACAGTGGCCAGAGGTGGGGGAGAGTTCAACGTTCTCCTTGTCGATCCCTGGAGAGAAGAGAAGCAGCCAGTTACTCTCCCTCCTCTGGTGCTGGGCTCCGGGGCTGAATATCGGGACGTGTAAAGGAGGTGCAACCTGGCAAACTGCTTTCGCATATTTCATTGTAACAGCTGCTAGGATGTTTACTCACAAAGACCTTGCCACACACAAAACTTCACATTTTGTTAAGCAAAATTTGCTATCACGGCAGAAAAACAGCATAAGGAAGAAAAGAAAAAGAACAAACTGACAAGTTGCAAGGAAAAGCTAGAGAGGCAGGCGGGCTTGAGCTGAACGAAAGGCTAGCAGCCACCAGGGAAGACGAGAGCTCCTACCACCAAATCATACCAGAAGCTTCCAGCAGAGGTCAGCTTCTAGCCACAAGGCCTTACTGGTGTTTAAACACAGAATGTACTCTCCAGTTGCAGAAAATACTGAAATTTGTCATTTCAAGGAAAGGAAGATTTTTTTTTTTTTTTTTAAATCACAGTGCCTGTCCCAAAGGAACTCAAATATTTACTGAGAATATATGACAAAGGTTATACTGTAGAATCTTTTTAAAAAATACTTATTTTGAGAGAGAGAGAGTGTATGTATGAGCAGGGGGTGGGGGAGGGGGAGAGAGAGAGGAAGAGAGAAAGAGACTCCCAAGCAGGCTCCATGCTGTCAGCGCAGAGCCCGACGTGGGGCTCGAACTCACAAACTGTGAGATCATGATCTGAGTGGAAATCAAGAGTTGGACACTTAACCAATTGAGCTACCCAGGTGCCCCTGTAGAATCTTTGCTTTAACCTTTTCAACTCTGGCATATCACTTCATGTTCTGCACCTAAAATAGATGCCATTCGTTTCTTTCACGGAGAAGATTTAACCTCCAGAAACTGGGCCCTACAATGAATTTTATAAACAGTCCAAGCAGCGACTTCATAAAAGTAACCGGAAGCAAAACACAACATAGTTAATCAGATTAGTAAAGATTACAAATTAGGTAACAGAATAGTGGTTACCCTGGGAAGTAGTGCCTGGAAGGGGGAATGTAGGTAGTTTCTTGGGGTGTTGGCAATGTTCTGTTTCTTGATCCAGATGTTGGATTTTTAAGTGTTCAGTTCTTGAAAGTTCACTAGGTTGTAAATTTGATCTGTGTATTTTTCTGTTACACTTCGGCAAAATTTACCAAAATAATTACTGATTATACCCACCTATGGTATCACTTGGTGGGACAGCAGAAAGCTGGAGAGCATGTTGGCAATTTGTATCAAAGTGCAAAGTACTGGTTGATATTTACGGATACAGAAAGATGACCATAATTTAGTAAAAGTAGGAAAAAAAAAAAAAAAAGCTGGGAAAACACCTGCCAGCATACGTTATTTCTGGGTAGCGTTAATTCAGGTAATTTTTACCTAATTTTTATCATACCATTTGATTTTTAAAATAAACATGAAATCTGAGGATGAAAAAATACCCACTTTTGGACAAAGGACCATTTCAAGCCAAGAAGGCTTTATGTTACAGAAGATGGACATAGATCCAGACATCTACTTACTGGCTCATGAAAAGGAAGTGAATTTGTGATGACCTTCCAGGAGCCACACATCATTTAGACTTGGCCCTGAATTCCATTCAGAGTGTAAGGCCAGATGTGCACAGGCTCAACAGGGGTTTGCTGTCTCGAACTTACCACGGGAAGGCGGACACTTGCTAGTGTTTCTTTATGAGAGCGTGCACCGGGCTGCAATCTGAGTGCAGTGTCAGACCGCGCCCCCCACCCCTCCCTAGGAGCCAAGCACAGGGAACCAGCATCCGGAATCTGTCCCGTTCTAACCATGTGTGCAGAAAGATGAATGGAAGAAAGCGCACCCCGGTGTTCACAGGACGCTTCTCTGGGTGACAGAACTCTGGATGAGCTTTGTCCTCGTCTGTGTGTTTATTTGCATCTTCCTCAGGCGATTTTTAAAAAAAATAATAACAAAATGCAAAGAAGGCTGCTCATCATCTCTAGCGTGCCCTGAGCTCTGCAGTGTGTGTTTGTGCAGGCTCTTTTCATTGCCACGCCTGTCTCCGTTAGATACATCCAACCCGTTTTTTTCTCCTCTCCATTTCCTTCCTGATGCCTTCTGCAGTCTCCTGCCAGAACTTTCTCTCTCTCTCTCTCTCCTTGCTTCTAGAGGGCATTTGTATCTCTTACAGTCTCCCTACACCACCAGTTGTGTCTACATCTTATCTCCTCTATGCCCCAAAAAGCAAAGATTATTTATTATTCATTTTCCTTTTCCTTTAGGATCTAGTTGCTATCTTCTTCAGTAAATATGGGCTGAAGGGAATGCTACCAGTTTTAAATGTGATCGCTGTAATTCAGAGCCAAAAAGCGTGCAACCCCTGATCTCGAGGGTGTGGTGTCATATATGGAGTGGAAAAGACAAAAATAATTTTTTTTTAGCTTTCTCCATCCAAAATTGTCATGAATTCAGTGCATATGACCTTCCATTTCCTTAAATCTGCATGGGGCCTACAAGTTCAAGTCCACAGTTCCTTACCTGGGGTCCTATCCTTCATAGAAAGTAAGATTCAGGCAAAACGAGGATTTAAGAAGAGAAGAGTCTGAAAACAACTGGGAGACAGCCATCAGGAGGAGCTCAGCGTGGGCAACCACGAGGAGGGCCCGTGGCCCTCTGGCAGCAATCCGCCAGCCTGGGGCTTGCTCTCGTGTGCACACCTTTGAGATAGCCTTGCCACTGCTGGGCTGGGCTCACTCCAGGGAGAAGGCACTCGTTCATTACACTGTGAGGGGCAATGCTTCTGCGGAGGCACAAGGGCCTGCTTGCTGATATTCCCAGAATGAAAATCACAGAAGGTGTAGTCACAGACTAAGTCACTAAGGGTGAAGGTTTCTCCAAAGAAATACTAAGGATCTTCTATTTTCTGTCAAGCAAGTAACTTTCAGACCTCTAAATAAAAATTTAAAAGCCTTATTTATTTCCTGTTAAATGTTAAGGATAGAAAGCAAGCTATAAAGTTTTAGACCTTGACTATGTAAAGAAACGGGAAGGAGATGTATCAAAATGTTAAACATTTATAAAATGTATAAAACATAGTAAAATGTTAGAGTGGTGGGATTAAGGGTGATTTTTTTCTTCTATTTTTCTGAATTTCCTCATTTTTTCCCCCCGAATGAGCACCTGTTCCTTTTGGTTAAAAATGTTAAAGTATCACTGACTTTGTCCCATCACCCACAGCCAAGAGCCTCCAGGCTATGTTAGAGGTTGATGTCCTACTTCTGCCCTCATATTAATTTTCATCTCAATTCTTGTTATTGTATGTGTGTTTTCTTCCTACTCGGTGACCCGACTCTACAAGCCACACACAGGTAAATGTGGCATAACTGTTTCCTAACTCCACAGCAAAACTGTTTTACTTTAAAGGAGAGGCTTATACAAACATCTTGGAGGGTCATATGTAAGAAAAAAAATCAATTAAAAATGCATTACGTTTATACCAGGGTGCAGCATCTTGGAGAAGCCAAGTTAGAACGAAACAGAGCGATCGTGGTGCCCAGTTCTGGCATTTTGGTTTCCGATTTGCACATTTGAGAATTTTGGCAGCATTCTTTCTTTTTGCTCTCTACAATGACATCTAGAAACCTCTCTAGACACTGGTGAGGGATCTGGGCTTGGCATCCCAGAGGAAGAACTCTCAGATGGCCAGCCAGACTGCTCAAATGGAGACAGGATCTACCCTGGACCAGTACAGGCGATGCTTTAAATTAGGAAGCAGACCCTGGTGTTGCCCCTCTGAGGCTTTGCAGTCTGGTTTCTTCTTAGGCCCCTAAGCAACAGCTTACGCTTCTGACTCTCAGTGGGCACAAGAGCAAAGCTGCCTGAGGTGATAGAAACCCAGAGGCCACCACGTGAATGAAACAAAGGTAAAAACTTGCGTGGTCCTGATTTCCTAGTTTCAGTCCCACCCCCCAACCCCCATATGGGCTGTGGTCAAACACGCAGCCAGTTACAAACATGCAGGACAGAAGAAGCTGGAAATTCTCTAGAGCAGTGTATTAATAAGCACTATGCTTCAATGAACTGTGGTGGTTCCAGATAAAGATGAAATCCTAAACAAAAGGTGTTATTGGCCAGACTTTAGGAAATCAAGAAGGAAAAATGATTACATGACATAATAGTTATTGAAGTTATAAATCTATCTCCTCTGCTCGAACATGAGTTCCTTGAAGGCAGGTATCATGGTTTATATATTTTGACAGCTAGGGATAGGTCTAACCTAACATATAATAAAACACTCCATTTTTAAAATTCACCTATTTTTTTTTTTTTTTTTAAAGACCAAAATGTTTTCCCCAAACTGGAACCTATACTTTCATGAAATAATAAAAGGACTGAATCCCTTTTAGTTCTTGAGAAGCCAAAGAAAAATGGGTTAATTTGTGAGAGGTCACACAACAAAAAGACAAGTCTCACACCAGCTGCACAGGAGCTCTGGTAGGTTACCTGACCCGCGTTGCTTAGTTGATTACATACGTAATACGGCAAACCTGTCAGAAAAGTCTTAAGACATATATGAGAAGGCAAACACATCAGAGGGCTCATTTATTACAGACAAGGAAGCAAATATGTCAGAAGACCCAGGTTTGAGTCTTGGTTGGATCAGAACCTAACTTTAGGTTTTAGTTCTTAATCTGTCAATTAAGGGTAAGAGTAGAATTGCCTATTTCCAAGGGCTGTTAGAAGAATCAGACAAGATAATCCATGTGAAGACTTCTTGCACACAGATAAGATAACCACTACAGAAATCAAGACACTCTTGACACCTGAAATAAAAAAGACCACGTGACGTACTGAAAGGAGTATTAGAACAAATGCATAGGACTTGAATTTTACACTAGAACGTGCATACTAGGATGTGTACTTAGGACAATGGGATTAAGCACAAAACACAAACTTTAGAAGAAGAGGTAACAATAGCTTGTTCTTACGGTATAGTAAATACTTTCGTGGAGACATGTTAAGTCCGTGTTTGGAAATATTTGTACTTTAAGCTAGATATACAAACTTGTAACTCTAAGAATTAACAAAAATTTTTATGGACTTTTCCTCAACTGCCATTACTTCTTTTTGTATTAGGTCTAACCTTTTTGTGTAATAGTTATAGGAGAGTAAAGGAAGAGGAGACAGCTTTTATAAATTAAACGTAAGTGCATCACATTTTTTTCTTCTTAGCCCTTAGAACTAAGTCCAGGCCGCATTCCTTTTTTTAAATATGGGGCTAGAGTACACGGGCAGCTTTAATTTGTAAGGAAATATTGGGATTGGATTTATATTGGTATTGGGGGAAAACAAGTACTTCTAAGCTAGAAACTCTTCCTCAAACGACTTACCCTGCTCTTCCTATTAACTGTCCCTGGGGTGACCCTGCCTGCATCGGCCCAGGGCTGGGACCGCATGTTCAGTGCTGGGGGCGGCGGAGGGGAGGGTAGGTATAAGCAGCTCCTCACGGAGACAGAGTGCATGGCCCTGCAGGCCCAATAAGCACCAGACCTTACAGCGGTGGTGTTACAAGTGCCTGAGGTGCTAAGCCAAACTGTGCTTACAGGGATCGGTGAGTGAAGTCTCATGCCACGTGCCCAGGACGAGCGCGGGGTAAGCGGTATTTCGTGCAAAGCTGACGGAAGGATAGAGTACCTTGATGAGGAAACAGCTGCATGAAAACTGCCGATTTAGAGCAAGGCAGAGAAGCTTCACAGACACGGAATGGAAGGAAAAACAAAAGTGAGTGATGGCCACAGGATTTTTTAAAAGGGTGAAATACGAGTAGGTATGGGATGATTATTATGTTCCCTGGTTTTCAGAAGAAATCAGTTTTGAATTATTGAACTCTGACCATTAATCGCCTAAATATTACACTCTGTAAACAAATGTTAGAACTTCTAATTTTACAGGTAGACATGTTTTTACCACCTCCGTTAGAATAATAATTTTAGTTTAAATCAAGAATTAAACTAAAAAATTAAATGAAGGGGCGCCTGGGTGGCGCAGTCGGTTAAGCGTCCGACTTCAGCCAGGTCACGATCTCACGGTCCGTGAGTTCGAGCCCCGCGTCAGGCTCTGGGCTGATGGCTCAGAGCCTGGAGCCTGTTTCCGATTCTGTGTCTCCCTCTCTCTCTGTCCCTCCCCCGTTCATGCTCTGTCTCTCTCTGTCCCAAAAAAAAAAAAAGGAAAAAAAAAAAAAAAATAAAAAAAAAAAAAAAAAAATTAAATGAAAAATTAGAAATTACAGCAAGCAACTGCTCAGCTTAAATTATTTTTCTCCCTGAAATACAGGATAATAATAACACAGAAAAAGAAGGGAAAAATAATCAAGAGAATGCCAAATAAAGGTCTGGGGATACCACATGCAGTTCCCTAAAACATTAAAATTGTTTCAGAGATTTTAAGTAGTCCCTAGAGAGAGGCCTTTAAGTTTCTTCTAAGAGGGAGACATTTTAAACCTGGTAAACACATCAGGAATGTTGGGCTCAGAGCTAAGTCTAAGTGTAGAGAAATGGTCTTGACACACTGTTACCGTGCATATAACTGTCAGGGCTACTGGCTAAAGAATGCTTGTAATTCCCAGTTGATCCACCCAGAAGGTCTGCATTTCAGAAGGAAAGTGAGTAACTGACAGGCTTGGACACAGTCCCAAAATAAAGTGGAAGGGGTGATTTAAAAACAAAACAAACAAAACAAAACAAAAAACCCACTCAACTGAACAGGTTTTTGTTCTAAAACATTCATGCTCCAATACTAAGAGTAAAATAAGCTAATCAAAGGGGGGGAAAGATCCTTTTTCTAGCAAAAACCATTTAAAATAGATCCCATGCTTGTTTGGGTTAAAAAATCAATTAACACCTCACATTTTCTGAGGTCACAAATACGTTATAAAAGTTTTGTCACGACTGTTCCGTGATTCTTCCAAACAGATGTCCCTTTGATCCATCAGAAAACAGTATAAAGTACAACATGGCAAGTCCCACAAAAGAGGTCAAATCAAAATAGTTATCTGTGTGCACTTTACCCCACTTATTCTGAAATCCATTTGAGGGCAGATATTAAGTCCCACTAGCTTCCCCGCTTCCTTAGGTCTAAAAGAGTTCCTTGCATGGATCTCTGTAGGACAAATATCTGGAGTTTTGGTTATTTTCCACAGAACACTGTAGTATTAATTTTGCACTTAAAAGCAAAGAACCTGTGTACATGTAGAATTTGTTAGAAGGAAGTAAAAAATTTAGCTCAAAATCCAATACTGAGTGAGATCCACAGGCAAAAACCGTGATGTCGCTGGTGACCAGGGTCTCTCTCATCTTTACGTGTCCCAGAGTGCCTTAGGGTACACCTCCAAAACGGATGTTCAAATGTTTACTGAATTAAATTACAGTGTGAAAAATACTAGGAGACCTTGGCAGAGTATCAATTAAATTTTAATACACTGGAAGTGGATCTGCTTAATTTCTTTTTAATGAGTACTAATTCCATCTGGATTTTATTTCTGATATACTTGCTCTTTAACGTGCAGAGAAGATGCCAGGAGACTGCACTTGAAATGGTTATAAAGCATTCAGAACTATGGCTTTAAAAAGGCTTCTTTGCTCAGCATCTACAGGAGCCACTCATGGCTTGGCCTTAAGCAAGACAGAGGGTACTCCTCCCTCCCACCCCCCGCCCCGCCCCCTGCCTGCCCCAACATTTCTAAGTGGATAGACCTGATTTTCTAGCTCTAATCCTGGTTCTTCCATTCAAGTCCAACTCTACCACCCTGGACCTAATAGTGGATTAAAAAATCAATTTGGAATATTCTTATATATGAGAGAGTAAATTCCATGGATTCTCTTCAGGGTTCTCTTAGTGGCATTTGGGAAAATCTGAAGAGGCAAAGTTTTATGCCCATTTGGCTAAAAGGTCCACAGTTAATACAATTTTACATGCACTGAACTCCACCGATGGCTCCACCGATGCCAAATTCAATTTCAACTAGGGAGGGAGTCAGAAAACAGCCATTTACACATTTTAAAATATAGATTTATCAAATAATCCTCCTTGTGCTAAGGGGATAGACAAGTGAGCTAATGATAATTTGTCAAGAAGAATGCATTTTCAGAGGCAATTGCTTTGTGTAAGTAAATGACCACCCCTTCCTCAAAAGCTGGTGGTTGATGAATTACCACTGAAAGTTTTTTTTATTTAAGTGAGGTTTAATGTTTCGGAGTGGGAGGGAGTTTACAAATCTCTTACCTAGCTGCTTTGACAGCAGAGAAGGCTGGTTGGTGACCAAAAAGAAAATACAGCCGAGTGGCTGACCCTGCTAAGGAACAAAGATGTAGACAGCAGTGCCTTGATCGACAAGGAAAGTTTGCAGTGAAGAGCTGGGCTGTATGCAGATCAGCAACCGTGGCTTTTTGACATAGGGCAACAGAGACTTCACCTGCTTACAGCTCAGGAGATTGGGCGCAGATTAATGTTGGGTAATTTGATGGCAAGGCACATTTGTGCTCCATTTCTGGGGGTGACATCGAGTTTCTTTAAATACTTACGCTTGGGACTTGGCTAATGGGAGTGGAGCTAGGGAAATATTTTGCTTTTTATACAGCCAAACAGCAAAGTAGAAATGCTAGGCTGAGTTAGGAATCTGGGTAAGATTCATCACCTCTTTCAGCCCTTTGATATCAGCAAATTCTACTCCATAAAGAACAGAGGGGACAGGAATCTAAGATTACATGTAGCTAGAGATACAAAGCAGTATACCTAATTACAAATGAAGCATTAACTCTTACAGAGGTAATTCCATAAGAGCAAAAGACAAAAGTGCAGCGATTGTATACATAGATAAACCAGGATCCCTTCATAGAGATGAGCCCACAATTTAAAGATAAAAATGGTTTGTTTCATTGGAGAGTGACATCACTACTGAAAGGATAACCACCTTCTCCAAAAACATGTGGTTAATTAATCTGGTAAACCAAGGACACACAATTTGCAATTGAGAGCTAGGAATTGCTGAACACCATGATTTTACTTAATTAATTCTATTGCTTTTAAAGCTTCAGTTTCCTTTGAGAATAGTGGCAGGTTTCCAGAGTGTGGCAGTCTATTCAAGCAGACGTCTGAAGAACCACTGGAAGTGACACTGGACACTGGAAGTGACCAATTTTTAACCAAAAAATTGCTTCTCAGCCTTTTGGCTAAGAGTAAGTATAAAACCGTAACAAAAACCATACATACTACTTTCTGATTTTTATAAACAGTTCTAAATAAGAGGTTGCAGGGTAGGGCTATTTTTTTTTTTTTTTAAACCAATACAGGATATAAACAATGAATCAACTAGCGGGGGAACCTGTACTGTTACCTTTATTCTCAATCTGATTACTTTACTGTCTCCATTAGTGGGCAAAGATGGGCAGAAATCTCCCTAACAATTAGTCCGGGTGTAAAAATCAAAAAAGAGTTGATATAAAAACAAATAATCATTTTGACAGGTTTAACACCACTTTAGTAGCCCAAGAGGCAAAAGTTTGATGGAAATAGACCAAACTTTAAAAAAACAAGAGGACAGTATAGACAGAGTCTACACATTTCTGATTGTCATTAACATTACAAACAACAAGGAACCCAGAAAACAGCCCTACAGAAGAAAAGAAGTGTTGGACTTAGGGTGAGGCAGGTGGAAGTAATGAGACAGCAATAAATAGAAAAATAAATGAAAGAAAAAGGGAGATGAAGGGAAGGAAGAAAGGTGATGGATACATCACAGATACGGAAGACAATGTATGCGGTAGAGCACTAGCCTTGGTTCTGGAGAAGAACTGCGTGATAAAGCAATTACCTTCACTCTTCTAAACCTTAATTACCCCATCACCCTCAACCCTGGCGGGCCTAGAACTAAATTATCTCTGTAGTTCTCCTTAGCTCCAAAATGCTAAGATTTGGAGGGGATGGTGATGGTGAGGGAAAGAATTCAGTGGCTGGAATATCTAGAAGAAAGTGTATTTTAAGTTTTTCCCTGGCTTTAATGGTTGGGACACTGATAAAGGGTCAAGATCACAGGCATACCCTAGGGCAGTGCCTCTCACACTCCAGTGTATGTAAGAATCACCCAGGGTGTTTATTAAAGCAGACTGCTGGTGGGGCCCCACTCTTGGACTTTCTTACGCAGGAGGTCTGCAGTGGGACTGTAGCACCTGCATTCTAGCGAGCTCCCAAATGACGCTGATGCTGGTCTAGGAATCACACTTGGAGAAACACTGTCCTCTGGAATAAGGGACAGAGGGCAAAGGAACATGGTTATATGCGGAAGGGAAGTTGGCCAGATTTCTTTTATTTCTTGGAGGAAAAAAGAAATGCAGTCAGGTGACTGATAAATAAATGCTGGACCAAATGGTTTGTTTCCTCTGCTAACCAAAGCTTTGTTGTTGAGCAGAGCGTAATAGATGGATACAGGTTATTTAATGAGACGGTTTATCATGCAAATTGGCTATTATACTTGCCGAGTTCTTCAGGCCTTCGAAATTATGCATGTTTAAATATTCAGGCAAAACTAGGATTATAAACTTGGGGGTTCTACTTATGTGTCTTGAACATCACAAAATAGGAGTGATACATTACTTGGCTTTTAAAAAGAAAATCCATGCTAACACCTAAAAAAGAACAGTGTATAGTACCTTTTCCTTATAGAATGAGCTGCTTCATAAGTAGAATTTTCAGATAATGGAACTTTAAATGCAAAACCTTTTTAAAAAATTTTTCACCATTTCAGAAGGGTATCATTCTGAATAGCAAACATGACTACACAGAAGCTTTCCCTCACTATCCACTGTCATCATCGTATACAGTGGCATCAGTTCTGCCCTGAGCAGCACCTTTGATGTGGACCAGAGGTGTATGAGAACATTCACTGGGACACTGGATGAGCCCAGGAGTCGGTGAAGTTTGCCATCCCTGCCATCTTGTGTCCCTCAGCCCTGCTCAAGCTATTAGCTGTTCTTTCCCAGTGTACCCACTTCTTGGCTGCGTGTTTGCATTGGCATATTTTTCCCATGTGCACCTAAGAGTGACTCCATGGTAAAGGAACACACTTATGAGCTTGAAGATGTTATTTTCTTGAGATGGCTTTTTTCTGGCTGTTAATTTATAGATTTTCAGGTTGGTCTCTGGATGGTTGAGTTGTTGCTGGCAACGGGGAGAGGGGGTACTACCGTACTTTGTGTATTTTTTGGATATGGTACGCTGTACCAGAGACATAGAAGCCCTTAGGGCAAGGCTAATATATCTAGGAAGGGAATTCTAATTCTCTTCACTTACAGGGTAAGGTAACAGAGGTTGCTCTTCCTGGCCAAATTCTAAAAAATTATCAACCTTAGAACACTGTGTGAACACTAAACATTTCACTATCTTATGAATACTGTTTGAAAGTAGAAAGCTTTACAGAATAACAAAATTCAAGTCAACTCTAAGGTAAAGAAGAAATGTAAGATGAACCTCATGATCAAAAGGAGCAAAATGTACTATAAATATACTATAACCTGATAACAAGGGAAGTCCTGATGTTGGTATATTAATAGTATTGCTCAAATTTACATAAAGATTACATTTACTAACCTGGGGAATGCTGGGAAGTTGCGAGTGAGGTCATGGAATTAGAAAGGTTAAGGTTAGCAGTGATACTAAGCTGGCTCTGCACTGCAGGAGGATAAGGAGAAGTGGGTGTCAGGAGGGACTCCTCACTGGTTTCTTCATCAATTCCAGGCAAATACGTGTCAATCAAGGCATCAAGAAACTTAACAATAAGCTCAGCATAGTCTGGGATTTGGGTTTGCTGTAATGGAAAATATAGGAAATTATTTTAGCTCCATTCTTTTTTTCTGTAAATCCCCTCTGAAGCCACAAAAGATTAACTCAATTTTTGTCTTGGGCTTAATGTACTGTTTTTCTTCTTTTGTATTCTGCGGTGCTAAAAGGGGGCGGGGAGAGGTTGGTGCAGTATTTCTAGACTACCATGGGACTTAATGTGGGGAATTTTATTTGGCTTACACCTACAGCTTCCGAATGAACCTGTAATTACTGAAAGCCATGCAGAAGCAAAGACGGCATTGATCCTGAGACAATAAAACCATCAGGAATGATGTCTAGTCAGTTTTCCAAAACAGAGAAAATGAACGGAGTATCATCATTCCAGCTGCCATTTACATATTCGACTAACTGAACACTGGGAAGGGCAGAGAATTGCGTGCAACTACACACATTCCTGCACGATATACTTACTTCTAGGAACTCAGACCCATTTTAAAAATCACAACGTTGGCATATCAAAAGATATTCAGTAATAACTGAACAAAATAAAAATGAAATACTGAATTCATAAAACTAGGACACTGCACTAGGAACTGTAGGGGGAAGAAAAAGAAGTCCTGCCTTCAAGGAATCTCAATCTAGAGGAACCAGTAATAGAATCATCAAAAACACATTCATGTAGCACTATATCAACTAACGCCAATCAAAGAAAAAAATGAGTAGAAACAAATAAGGATATATTCAGGGAAGAATGAATCTAATCCAACAGGTTGGAAGGAAAAATGTTTTCAGGAGGTAATTTTTTTTTTTCATTATGTAATCTTTTTAAGAACGGAGATTGGGTTGAAATATAACATTATATTACTTTTGGGTCACGAGGTAGATTTTAGCCACAGGTAATGCTCCTTTCTGATTACAAGATACTTAAGTGTATGCATTACGATCATCAAACACATGAGTGACCGAGAGCAGAAAACTTTGCAGAAGTTCATCACACCCTTCTGAAAAGTCAAGCCTAAGTGGAACTGAGTTGTTTTTTGGTAAAAACTAATATATAAACCTATTAAAGGTGCTGCCTCTTGGAAAGAGTCTATGCTGGAAAACATTTTAGAAAAATATTGTGTTTATTGTGAATCATCATTCTGGTTTTCAGAGTATTGTATGTTCTCAGAGCAGGTACACTAATATGAATAAAAACTTTCATTTTGTCAGTAGAGAAAAAAATATTTTCTTACCTTTGAAAAGGGTCCTGCAAACCGCCACAAGCCATTAAAACCAAAACCTGCAACAAATCAAATGTTACTCTTACAACAAGCATGATACTCTCTTAATCTTAACAGAAATTAAATAAGTTGTATAGCTGATGACATTTAAAACCTACACACATTTGAAACTTTTTTTTTTTTTTTTTTTTTTTTACAATGAATGTCAGGGTAGATTAAAACTCACTTAAACTCAGTATAAAACCATATTGCAATTTTAAAAAGTTGTAAACCACAACTTTGTATTGTATTGAACAACATGCAATGAAAAGAGTCAGAAAACGGCATATGGAGAGAGAAGTATGAACAAGCCGATCCCTTATAAAGAATTCTTTAGTCATGCACTCTGTAACAGCGCTCATTTTAGCAAGTTCATCAACCATCCTCCTGAGACATTTACTTTGCAGGTATGATGTCTGGTACTGTGGTGGAGATTCCTCATGGTACACCACACTCTGCACAATTCCATGAATTGGATTTAACAAATTTGGATCTTGGCACAATGACAATAGGGTGTTGATCTTAGAGTCCAACAAATTGTGTCTAAAAAAAAAAAAACAAGAACAAAACACAGGAACATTTTAAAGGAAACCTACATGGTAATATACACTGGAAAAGATCATATATTCCCCAGAACAACGTGATAAAGATGAAGGGAGAGGGGTGTTTTTTTTTACTTTCTGGTGCTTTTCCAATTTTCTACAATAAACGTATGAATTTATTTTCGTGGTTTGTCCTTTTTAGTCGTCAAGAAAAATATGGTAAAAACAACCAAACAGTACTGTCATGCAACCGTGTTTAATTATATATGGTGACTGTTTGCTCAAGACAAGGTTGGCTTCTGTCATTTGACATGTTTTAGGACCATTTCTTTCTGCTGACTGTTGATATGTACCCAGGGAGTTAAAACTAAATTTAATATCAGTCACTTTAGGAAAGCAAAATTAATTTGGAGGGGTGGAACATATGATCTACTCAAAATTAAGAGGAAATTAACTACGTCTAACCCGGCCACACTCCATTAATAGAAATAACCAAGAGCCAACTATATAAAATTCTGACATTTTAAAATGAGATTAAACAAAAGTAAGGATACAATGATACTACATAGAAGGTCTAGATCAGGAATAGAATATCCCATGTTTCATTCCCATGGGATAACATAATATCCCATGTTATTTAGATTTGAATACTTTGAGGCTAATATGATCTTTGCTCTTCAGAGAGAATAAAAGTCATCTCCTATATAGAAGGTTAATTTTGTTTTCACTCAGCTGTGGATAAACACACAAGCTCTACCAAAAAAGAAACCAAAACAGGTACATACAGCATCTAACAGTTTGCTGCTAAGTGAGGGAATGAACAATGCTCATCAAGATGAAGCCTTCAGAAAATCAACAAGATAAAAAAAAAATGTTTTCCCTAATAGGCCAAAACTAGTCTTGGCCCCCACTAAACCACTGTCTCTAAGCTGAAATCTCTATCACACTGTCTCGTATCCCCCCCACTCCACAACCGGTGAACATTATTGGATGATACTTTGCCTGAGCTTTTATAAAACACATGACTTCAAGATAGATACAAAAGTCAAACACAAACAAGATACTTACACGACTGGAAAAACCTTGGGGAAAACAACACTGGCTTCCGCTAAGTATTCATAAAGGATTCGCTGATCAAACTCATCCGTGGTATATTTTACCAGCGTAGCCTGCCAAAGTGCAAAAAAGTCAACAAAACACATTTTATTCTGTGGCTGAACTGTTATGTGTTCTGGTGAGAGGCAGAAGACCGTCTTCCTTTTCATGTTTTTAATATTTAAGGGCCTCCCAAGAATAGACTGCAATAAAAACTTGAGGGCAAAAAACCCACCCCCCACAAAAGGTCAAAAATTTTACCAGAACGGTAAGAAGAAGTGCTTGGATCTTTGGATCAGTAAGTACTTCTTCATCCAAGAGAACATTTGATTCAGACACCGAAACTTTACGCAAATGCGGGTGTTGTTGTGATGAGGAAATCCTCTGAGTTTCTGCAGTGAGATATGGATTAACACAATCAGCTGTATTAACCGAACATTCACACCACATAGCACTTCACCTAACATTTTACTGTTACTTCTATAATTCAATAGCTTTTTAGCAGGTACTTAAAACAGCAACGTCAATATCTTACAGAATTAATATTCACCTACACAGACGTTCTGGCCAGCTGTTTACAATGCTGTATATCATATATATGATTACTTTTTATACAGGTTTCAGGAATACTTTCATTTTAAGGACTGTATAGCTTATCTTCTGAACAAGAGCAAACGCGTCTATATTTCATCCTAAAGATTCTAAGAAATGGCTGGAAAGCAAATATGGCTCTCCCATCTTATTTTCAATGATCTAGATCAATTATTAACTCTGTTTCTCACCCATTTCATAATCAGTTTCTGCTACTCTCCTCATTTTGGGGGGTGTTGTGATCCCTGATTCCATTTCTTGCCTTTTAGGAGCCTTTGTGTCTGATATCAAGTGATCAAAACTTTTCCTTGTTCCTATAAACAAAAGTTACAGAATATGGCAGTTCATTAACCACAGTGTCTGTGAATAGGATTTATACTAAAAAGAAAATGTTTGGACATCAAGTGTTTAAGTTTTCATTTAAGGACCCAAAGAAAGCTCAAACACATCCCTGGGGGCAGAGTCTCGCTCCTTTAGTTTCCATCTTGTCAAGGAATTTTGGCCCCACGGCTTTCCATCTCAGGACCGGATGTACCTCATTGGTCCAAATTAAACTGAGATTACATTCACCACACTGGAGGTAACCAACTCTGCCAACAAGTACAATGTTTGGTGATGAGTATAGGGGTATGTATGCACTGTTCAGCTGCAAAGATCAACTATGTCTGAACAGCCTCTTCTCAATTTAAGAAATTCTGTTCGTGGCAAGAATTAGTCATTAGCATGAAAATTTTCCACATGTGGGCAAGATCAAAGTTTGATTTTAACGCTTCAGTTTTGAAAACAACATTTGCATGCCTGAAAGTACTAAATAAATAGATATACTGGGACATGCTTCAAAAATGGCAAGTAGCACCGTCTCCACTTGGCTTTGAGTCTAAGTCACGTATCGCACTACATGAAATACCTTTCTCTTATTTCAAGTAATGAAGGTGAGGGGCGCCTGGGTGGCTCAGTCGGTTAAGTGCCCGACTTTGGCTCAGGTCACGATCTCGTGGTCTGTGGGTTCGAGCCCCACATCGGGCTCTGTGCCGACAGCTCAGAGCCTGGAGCCTGCTTCGGATTCTGTGTCTCCCTCTCTCTCTACCCCTCCCCTGCTCGCACTCTGTCTGTCTCTCTCTCTCAAAACTAAATAAACATTTAAAAACATTTTTTTTAAGTGGTGACAGTGGACTATTTAGACTTGCACTAAGTCTCGTCCGTTCTACTTCAGACATCACCACACACCTGACCGCTCTTCTCCATTCTCTCATTGCTCCTGCCTTAGTGTAGGTCCACACTGTCTCTTGTTTGGATGCTCTATCAATCCCTTATGTGGTCCCTTTGCCAAACATCTCTGACTATTTGTCCACATCACAGCCAGAAAAACTTGCCTAAAAACAAAATTTGGTAACAACCCTTCCCTGCTTAAAGATCCCTGCTGGGTACACAAGGCTAAATCTCTTAACGCCGCATATAAAGTCTCCTGCACGTCACTCCCCTCTCTTGAACACTCGCCTTCCTCACCCTGTATCTGTCAGGCAAGCGCACAGTAAATCTTCAAGACCCAAAAGTTCAAAAAGTTCAAAGTTACTTCCTCTCTGCAGTGTTTCCTAATTTCCCCAGATCCTCAGTTTCCCCTCAGCAAGACATGTTACTTAGCGGCACTTGGGGATGCTTTCGTAATCAGTGGATTATAAGCCTAGCTACCAAGCTATGAGCTCTTCAAGGCAGAGACCATAACTTTTTCATCTAGCACATGGGCTAACTGAATTCAATAGTACGTTTTCTCTAAAGTTAGTTTTGCACTTACAACTTCCTTAGCATGAAAATCCAGAATTACAAAACACGAAGTAACTAGGAAACTCCTAGAAGACTCTTTTGTGACAAAGTATAAACAGAAAGAAACTCAAACAAAAGGTAACAACCCTATGTGACTAGTGACAGTGATTAACCTTCACGGTTTCTATTTCTTTCATGGCTCACTAGCAGATTATTTATTTCACACTTCATTGTTTGTTCACTGTTTTCCTTATGAACAGAAACATTTTCCCAATACCCAAAGATATTTAAAAATATGCTTGTATGGATAACTGAGACCCACTGAGCCATTCATGGTCACTGAAATATGGATCCCAAGGTATTCTAGAAACAATTCCAACTTCAGACAAAGTTCCTCTGTGGTGGCATGAGGTCAGTGAGCTCTCTCATTATTTACTTTCAGTTTTTGAAAAGGGAGAGGGTTTCACAGAATTTTAGGTATACCTCTCTCATCGACAAATGCTGATGTAACTGAGCAATCTTCATTTTCAAAAAGAATCATATAGTAATAAAAAATACAGTAATCAAAAAAATCTTACTTTGTTGTCTTTTTAAAGAAAAGGTGGCAAATAGCATTATTACAGCTTCGCAGCATATTGATGTATTCTGCCCTCAGGCGATACTTTTGGGGAAATATATTGTTAAAGGCCCTGCATCTGAGTGCGGCCAGACTCCTCCTTTCTCGGGCTAACGTTTCCCCAACTCCCATTTCCCTGCTGCCCGGCCAAGGCAGAACAAAATGAGGATAAGCACAGTATTTCATCTAGGAATCAGAAAAAACTGGTTCAAGATCCTGTTCTCATTCGTCTGTTTAACTGATATGGCTTAACTGACTTATCTATCAAACTCTCTTGTAATTGGCATCAAAAACTTTGCTATATCAAAATGGGAAATTTTGATAATTTTGAACAGCTTTGAATAATCTTCCAAGAGTGAAAGTATCTGGCCGTTAAAAAAAAAAGTTTAACAAACTCTATGTAATTTAGCTAAACTAACCCAGCAACTTCTTCGTGTTGGCCTGAGAAGGCTGCCCCATGTCCAAGCTCATGGACTTCCTGGCCCGGGGACTGGTCTGGCCCACGGCTGGATAGGTGGCTGCAAGGTACCCCTCAGAACCTTTGGGAGATGACCACGGCTGGTTCTCCTTTAGCGTCCTGAGAGATTTAAACAATTGAGAAGAATTAGATAACATGGTGACAAAGACAACCACTGTTTGCCCCTCTCAATTGGCTGTCCTATTTCCCAATGACAGAAATCACTTAATTTTAAAACTGCACTTTAAAAAAGGCTTTAGGGTACAAGCTCTTAGTGTATGTCCAAGAAATATTCTCTTTCTTCCTTTGTTTCTTGAATCTATTTGGGAAATTTTCTTGAAAATCAGCACTTTCCTCCTACTTTCTTGCCACGATGTCTTATACACAGTAGGGACTCACTGATGCTTGGCAGAACTGTACCACGTTGATTTTTTAATCAGGGGAAATCAAGTCTAAACAGGCAATTGTATTCTTGGTTTAAACCAAGAAAAGCAACTATACTTTGACAAAGGAACACAAGCAAACTCATTTCTCCTTTTCAGGACAAAAAGGGCATATGTCAGAGAAATATAATCCGAGAAATAATTGAAGAATAAGACTATCGAAAGCCAAGTGTGCTTGGAAAACTTCTGCATACACTGCTAAAATCTCAGTGGGAAACTGTGGAAGACTTTTTAATCGAAAAGTGGGATGGTGATAAATTGAATGATAGAAGCTCTACAGCTACACAATTACGTTCCTATATTCAACGTGGTACCTAAAACTTAAAGATGTCTTTTAATTGAAAATATAGAAAGTCTCCAAAGTTTCATGTAATTTCTCCATGTTATAGTGAAAAATATACTACCCCAAACCACATACAACAGTGGGCATAATGTGATTATTCTACCAACTAAATCCACACCATAGAAAAATTTTAAGTAAGTTTAGCGTGATGGGAATAAACACAACACATGTGGCGGCATGTGTACCTTTGCACAAATCTGTATAGCTTAGTTTTCTATCATTAAGAATGTGATGTTGCTTATATTTCATGTTGGTTTTTTCCTAGGCCCTTTCTGACAACCCGGTAATTTCAAAATCATCTCTTTTCATTACTCAACTGTTTGTGCTTAACAGAGGCAAACTAATGTTAACATGGAGCACAGTTAGATTAGAAGAGGAGAAACTTTCCTACTACTAATCCACATTACACATGGTATGTGTGTAACAGGAGTTTTGATTTATATACTGTTCCTAGATATCTTTAGATTCCCCTATATATTACCTTCCTGATTATTCTTGCTGCCTGTCTCCACTGGCATGGAAAACTGAAACCTGATTATAATTATGTAATTATGGGAGAAGAAGTCTACTTACCTATAGCTGGGGTCGCCATGATGGATGGGATATGTATCCATAGGAACATTTTCCATTGAAATATCAGTAAGAAGAAGAGACTTTCTATGTTTTAGGCTACAGCGACTTCGAACCTCCTCAGACACTGTGAGTAAGGCTAAAAGGAAAAAAGGAAGATGAGAAAATTTAACAAATTTCAAGTGTGACTAAAAACAGGATACATTTCTTACAACCTCTTAGAGGGTAACAGCTGTCAGACAAGCAGAGAAAGAACCCTAGAGAGTGTGAAGTTTAAGGATATAAACCACTTAGGACAGACTTTCTTACCTTGGAAGTTTATGGTCTGTTTTGAAAGACTACATAAGTATGAAATATACTGAGATTTAATAAGTACCTTATATTTGTCAAGCGCTTTAATGTACTTTTGATCTCAACAAACACAGAAAGTGGGCAGGACAGGTACTATAAGGTCTATTTTTTAGATAAGGAAAAACACTCTGAGATATTAGATGATTTGCCCAAGGTCAAATGATTCCAACAAAAAAGCTGCCACAAACTGCCGTCTCCTAAATTGGGAATCCGCACTTGCCACGTTCCAGAGCTGCATTACACGGGAGTGCTAAGTGTTGCCGAGTGGAGAAAAACACACACCGGGTGAGAACAAGTGGGAAGATTTAATGGGATGGTGGGGATGGGCAGACATTCTGGCTTAAACAAATGGCATTAGGAACGCACTTTTAAGAGGCAGAAAGGCGATTCCAAGGGGGCGGCAAGTAGATGAGCTTAAAATAGCCCATCCATCTGGAGAGGTAATAAAAACTGGGACTTAGGAAATGTAGGGAAAGGCGACAGTCAGGAGAACTGCTGAAGGGCCCAAGGATGCTAGGCTGAGGCCTTCAGATGTTATAGCAGAAAATAGGGAACCATGCGGTGTCTTGAACCAAAGATGACAAAGGGAATGCATTTCAGACTTTAATGCAAGTTCTTTTATAAGGAAAAATGTTTTGGCAAAACTTAAAATTTTAACCACCACCACAGGACTGGACCCTGAACTCTTTACCCCGCCAAGCAACCAGCTGAAGGACTGACAGATGTTTTTAGATAGATTCGGTAAGATTAATTTTGTCTGTTTCGTGCTTTTACCTGCCAAGTAAGCCACGCTCTGTGTGTTCACCTCAAATTTGTCACAGTTTCTATGTTTGTTGACCAGAGTCAGTAGTGTATGCAGAATTCTGACCGTTCTTGCAACAATGGCAGGTGAAGGATGCCTGTACCCTACAAAAAAGAAAAACGAACAGGAAGTTAGTCCATTCTTTCAACCAGTATTCCTTGAGTTCTTACTCTCTTGACCAGCAACTCTACAGGGAAAGGAAATATAAGGGAAAACTCCTGCCTTCTGAGAACAGCTGTTTGGGAAGATAAACATACAAATGTGAATACTTAATTACAAAAAGATTAAGTACCATATATGTGTAGAAAAGAATACTGATCCCTGGAACTCTAAGGTACCTCAGGGAGAGGAAAATTAGGAAAGATGGATGTGGTTTCAGATATTCCATTCCCTAAAGCAGTGCAGGAACTTCTCCGCCCCCCCCCAAAAAAAAAACCACAACAACAACTATGTATTGGGGATCACCTGACGATATCTTTTGAAAATAGGGTTCTATTGCTTAAAATTCTTTTTTTTTTTCCTTAAAGAAAAAACCCTAATGACGTAGGCTGCATATGCTCTCAGAACCCGAAGAACAGGGTTGATCAGAGAGTTAGCCTGGTCTCTGGACACCTTTTAAACATGAAAGCTACCCCATTTTACAGCAGGGGATGTGGACACTGAAAACACCTGGTATATTTTTAGAAATACAGAACAGGCAAGCACTTTATCAGCCTAGTGCAACCCTTCTTTTGAATTCCTGGAGTCAGTGTAATATCTTTTGAGCAATCCCTATTCACCTTAGTGATTAAAACTATTAATATTTTTGCAGAAATTTCATAAGGTGATGAAATCAAATGTTTACATTCACATTAGTGGGTGTATGTACATATGTCAGGCAAAAACTGGGGGAACCTCCATGATCCCTCCAGCGTAAGAATCATTTAAATTGATACAAAACTCTAATTATGACCAAAGCCAGTGCTGCTTAAGACCATTGGTTCATGCTAGTTCCTCATCCTAAGTCTCACTGCTCTTGTCTCTGACTCCTCACCATACGCCACTCCTATTAATGACATAGTCTCTGGCCATGGCTGTTCCATGTTAATAAACCAAAGCTAACACACAGTGAAGTCAGCAGTGGGGAGTGGAGCCAGGGCAGGCAGTGATTGGGTTGGCTCTAAGAATAGCTGAGACCACTGCTATAAGCAATACAAAAATTTGAAGCGGTGGGGGGGGGGGGGGATGTGGGGTACAAGAAAAGTGAGGTTCTGTGGTATGTAACAATGCAACTAATCAATACGTTAGAAACAAGTTGGGGAAAGTCTGTGATCAACTCTCTAAGCTGTCATTTTCTAACATAAGTTACTCAAGTTACATTTATTGATTTGCAGTCTGTCTTATTTCCAATAACCAAAAAGATACTTAGTATTGACTAACAATACAGCTATTAGAAAGTCCGGTATTTAGGGTTATTGTAGGAATCAACTCTTTTGCCTTTTAAAGGAAATCTGATAACTGACGTGGAAATTAGGCTCCATTAAAATACATATTGAACAAAACATGGCTCAGGAAGACAGATATATTTGCAGTTAAAGTAAGACATATGAGCCAAATTATTTCAACTTATTTAAAATTATGAATTATTTTAGTTACTTCAGGCTTCCTGATATCGTTTCATAAAAACATTCTGACCCAAGGCCTCTACCTTTTAAGAGGTGTCCAACCAGCGCGAAGTTAAAGTTAGAGTTGAAATTGAGTCCAACAAAATGATCCATCTGCTTGCAGTGCCATTCCAGAGGGTTCCGGATTGCCATAAATACTTCCTCTGGACTCTATTAAAGATAATCAGAAGATGGTTGGTGGGGTTCACACAGGATCTTTCCTTAAAGGGTCACTTATTGGTTTTTGATTGTGTTCAACAGCTATGACAAGATAAGTAATCCTTTCGAGTTAAGAGAAATTATTTTCAGATGACTACAGAACACCATAGAACATTCAAGATACTACAAATAAGTTACTGTGAGACAATCAAGCATACATAAATAATAAGATGATAGCAGATGAAACAGCTTTGGTTTATGATGCAAAACAAATGGTTATCAATTTACATTGTGATGACTTTTTAAAAATTAGAATTATTGTTGTTTTAAACAAGACCATCCATTGAATTGTAGCAGATGTAGTGTTTTGTGTACTATGACTGAAAATTCAAGACAACAAAAAGAGTTCCTATTTACTGAGTGCCCGCAGTATGCGACAATGTTAGATGCATTACTGTACTGAAACCTTAAAGCACTCCTATGCAGCCAACATTAGCTTCATTGTACAGATTTATTGGCTCATTCTTTTACTTCTCAAGTACTTATTATGTGTTTTTGACGTGCCAGGCATGGCTCTAGGCTCTGCAAATAAATCCGTGAACAAAACAAAAACTACTCGCCTTAGTGGATTTTACATTCTAGTGTGGGAAAACAAGGAAACTGAAACTTAAAAATGCTATGCAACTTGCCCAACATAATTAGGGTTTAAGGTCACTGGGTAATGCCCCAGAATCTGCATTTTTAAAAAAAGCCCAGGGAGGGGCGCCTGGGTAGTTCAGTCAGTTAAGCTTCTGACTTCAGCTTGGGTAATGATCTCCTAGTTTGTGAGTTCGAGCCCTGCATCAGACTCTCTGCTGTCAGTGCACAGCCAGCTTCAGATGTTACGTCCTCCTCTCACTCTGCTCCGCCCCTGCTCGAGTGCTCTCTCAAAAAAAAAAAAATGAAAAACAAAAACAAAAACAAAAAAAACCCAAAACGCAGTGATTCCCTCATGAACGGAGATTATTTTTCTCCTCTTTAAAAAATTTTTATTTAAATCCAAGTTACTTAACATATACTGTAATAATCATTTCAGGAGTAGAAGTTAGGGATTCATCATATACATATAACACCCAGTGCTCATCTCAACAAGTGCTTTCCTTAATGCCCATGACCCATTTAATCCATCCCCCTCCCAATACCCCTCCAGCAACCCTCAGTTCGTTTTCTCTGCATTGAAGAGTCTCTTATAGTTTGCCTCCCTCTCTGTTTTTATCTTATTTTTCTTTCCCTTTCCTGAACAGAAATTTTTAAAAGCCAACAACTGAAGGTATTTAGGGTCATGCTCAGGTTATCTAGATTTTTATCTCAAAGAAAGGAAAACAGGAGTACTTAAAATAAATGTAAAGAGGTGTTTACAGTAGCACTGTTTATGACAGAAAAGAAGAAACGACAGAAACAAATGTTCATTAATGGGCAAATGGTTGAAAAAATTGTGGCTCATGCATACTGTAAAATATTCTGCAGCAATGGGAAAGAATTACACACACACACACACACACACACACAGAGAAACGTGTCCGTGTGAATGTGTGTGTGTGTGCTTAGAAAGGTGTTCACTTTATGTTGTTAAATAAAAATGGAAGTTGCAGAATACTATATAAGGTATGATTATCTATTAACCTGCTATATGTACAATTTATTTTTTCTAGCTTTATTAAGGTATAACTGACAAAATTCTAAGGTATTTAAAGTGTACAACATGATGATTTGATACACGTTTACACTGTGAAAGAATTTACCCCATCCAGTTAACGAACACGCCCATCATGTCACATATTTACAGCCCGCTTTTGATGAGAACATTAAGTCGTTAAATGTAGAACTTTCAGTTCTACTCTTAGCAAGTGTCAATTATACACTACAGTGTTATCAACTATAGTCACCGTGTTATACAGCAGATCGTCAGACCTTATTCATCTCACCTCCTGGCAACTTCTAATAAGGTTTATTAACTCTGATTCCTAGTATCCTGGGGGCACTGAAGTCAATATTAGCTCCTGCTAATGGGTCGTTGTGGCAATAAAAATACCAAGGCAGATATGCCTAGACAGACATTTCATTTACAACTATTTTTATATCCGTACAAATAGCCAACAGTTAGCTATCTCTCTCTGAGCACCATGGTCCCAAGACAACCCCAGAGAAGCGCAACGGGGATCATGAAGGATGGGCTCTAGTCCCCAATCAGATGTACGAACATGGACGAGCTAGTTAACTTTTTTCTTTCGTGTTTTGTAAAATGGAGGTTTGATGGATAAACTCCAAGGTGGCTGTTCCAAGTGTATACCACATCTGGCAGACTGATGAAACAGTGTTTAACCCAAGTATCTTCACACTTCAAACCATGCTCCTGTTCTCTGTGTTTTTCCCACTCACAGCTTTGTTCAGCTCACTTCAAGTAAATCTCTTGTTATAAACATGTACATATCTTTAAAAAAAAAATTCCTCCCCTTTCTTTTTCCTAGACTTATCCCATTTTTCTCCAAAGACAAACGGGACATCATTTCATACTGTTATATGCCTTCCTCTATACTCTGTGAACCAAAATCCAACCACGGTCAAGGTTGATAAACATTAAGAAGGGCGCTAATGGTATGTTTCAAAGTGGGATTAGGCAAAACCAAAAACTAGTATAATTAAGTACCCCAAAGTGTCCTTTAGACTCTCCACCCTATTTTTCATCAAGTACCATTATTCAATAAAAATAAGCTTATGTATACATTATTTCTTCATCCGTGAAATGGGAGGTAGAGAACGCTAACCCTGGGTTATGAAATCACAAATAACGATGGTCCTATGTAGTACAGTGCAAAGTACAGCACAGCACACAGCCTAGCATAGTAGCTATTACTACTCAATTTTTTTTTTTAATGTTTATTTATTTTTGAGAGAGATAGTGCAAGTGGGGGACAGGCAGAGAGGACGGGAGGCAGAGGATCTGAAGCGGGTTCTGCGCTGACAGTAGAGAGCCCAATGCAGGGCTTGAACTCATGAACTGTGAGATCATGACCCAAGCTGAAGTCAGACGCTCAACCAACTGAGCCACCCAGGCACCCCTACTCAATATATTTTTTTAAAAATGTTTGTTTATGTGGGAATACAGGCTGGTGCAGCCACTCTGGAAAACAGTATGGAGGTGCCTCAAAAAACTAAAAATAGAACTACTCTACGACCCAGCAATTGTGCTACTAGGCATTTATCCACGGGATACAGGTGTGCTGTTTTGAAGGGATACAGGCACCCCCATGTTTATAGCAGCACTATCAACAATAGCCAAAGTATGGTAAGAGCCCAAATGTCCATCAACGGATGGATGGATAAAGAAGATGTGGTATATATATATATACACACACACACACATACACACACAATGGAGTTATTACTCGGCAATCAAAAAGAATGAAATCTTGCCATTTGCAACTACATGGATAGAACTGGAGGGTATTATGCTAAGTGAAATTAGTCAGAGAAAGACAAAAATCATGACTTCACTCATATGAGGACTTTAAGAGACAAAACAGATGAACCTAAGGGAAGGGAAATGAAAACAATATAAAAACAGGGAGGGGGACAAAACAGAAGAGACTCCTAAAATATGGAGAACAAACATAGGGTTAGTGGAGGGGTTGTGGGAGGGGGGATGGGTTAAATGGGGAAGGGGCACTAAGAAATCTACTCCTGAAATCATTGTTGCACTATATACTAATTTGCATGTAAATTAAAAAAAAAAAGTTTGTTTATGTATTTTTGAGAGAGAGAGAGAGAGAGAGAGTGTGTGCGTGTGTGTGCGCAGGGGAGGGGCAGAGAGAGAGGGAGAGAGAATCCCAAGCAGGCTCACACTGTCAGCGCAGAGCCTTATGCGGGGCTCGAACCCACGAACTGTGAGATCATGACCTGAGCCAAACTCAAGAGTCAGAAGCTTAACTGACTGAGTCACCCAGGGACCCCTCAATATATGTATATATATTTTAAGTTTATTTAATTAGAGAAAGGGGGAGAGAGTGTGTGTGCGAGCTAAGGAGGGGCAGAGAGAGGGAGAGAGAATCCCAAGCAAGCTCTGCACTGCCAGGGGCTGGAACCCATGAACCAATCATGACCTGAGCTGACAGGAGATGCTCAACCGAGCCACCCAGGTGCCCCACTACTCAGTAGTTTTCATCCCTCTTCTATTTACCAGTATTGGGTGAATACTGTTTTCTGCTATTTTTACATAGGAAAGTTTAGTTTTATAGGAGTTCTTAAGAAGCTATACTCACAATAAGTTGCATTAAAGAAATTCATATTGAAGTTATGGACCTCTTCTGATTTTAAAAGGACAACAATAAAAAAGAGAGGAATTCTTAACGTGCATACTCTAGGGATGCCAAATGAAAGCTTGCTTACCTTGTCGTTGAATATCCGCAGACTGTCTAAGGTGTGCAGGTTTTGTTCAAGAAGTGCGGTGCCTGCTGAATACAAGTTGACCTCATCGAGCTGTAGCACAGCCACAGCTACCCAAAAGAGGGCTTTGTGCAGAGGGGAGTCCTGGCAAAGGCCACGCATTCCAGATTAGTGAGATGAGCTACAAAACAGTCTCGTTCAAAACACATTGCAGTATCAAACAGAGCACATTAACGCCCAGATGATGCATGTTTTCTCTTCTGAAGAAGGTAAATATACGGGTAGGCTCTTCATCTACTGCATGTGTATAGCTAAAGACACAGTTAGCCAGGCTGAGAACATTAACACCTACTTTGGTTTCTCCCTGTTCTTTGATCCCAAACTCCAGTCACCAAGTCTTGTTGATCCTTCCAAAGTAGTCTCTTTAGTATTTGCTTATTGCTAACGACTTTATTCTACACCAACCTTCTTTACTGTAAATGTGGATTCTTTTTTGCCTCTGGTCTCCCCCTACTCCAATCTGCGGTGCACAATGCCCCCAGAAGAACCCTTCTAAGCCTTCCTTTTGTCATATTACTTATCTGCTTGAAAACATATAGGGACATTTCCAAACTCCTTTCTGAAGGGTCTTAGATGTTAGATTAGTTCTATCCAATCTTTACAATCTTCCCTCTCTCTATTCTCCTGCAAAATTTCTCCATACAACTAGAATATTCTGCCCACCATCCCTTCACTGTCCCACCATTCTTGTATGACCCTCCTGCTGCATGGTTTGCTATGCAAGGCTTTCTCCCTTTCTCTACACTAAATCCCACTATCTTTTTAACTTTAGATTCTACCCTTTTAATTTTCTTGTCACCCTTATCAGCATAATATCTCTTGCTGTTATGAATTCAAGATACTGATTTGGGGGAAACCCTTATTTAGCAGTGTGGTATAGGGGAAAATACATAGACTTCAGGGTCAGACAGCCTTGGAAGAGAATCGTGGTTCTGTCTTATTAGGTATGTGACCTTGGGGAAGTCACTTAGCCCTTCTGAGCCTCATTTTAACTTATGAGGACGAGCGAACCATTTTGTGTAATTTAGGATTAGAAGATGTGCTCGTAGATACAACTCGATGAGAGGAGCACACACGTATTTATTTCTCTGTAACCTCCCTCAAATCTTGTACTCAATTCATATAATTATACAACTTTAGAGTTGGAAAATAATGCTCCACCATCATCTAGTCTATTCATTTTATCAATGTGGAAATATGATGTCCAGATATGTTAAACGACCTGCTCCAGGCCACAAAGCTGAGATAAGCTCAGCCCATCCTAAATCAGTGGCCGCATCCTTTCATTCCTTTTAAACATCAACTTCATTTAGCACCCAAACTCATTTGGTGATTAGGTACACTTCACCCACCTTTACATTTCTCCATGGTAATGATCGTGAACTATTATCATACTTATTTAATTATCTATTTCATGCCCCAACTCCCACACTCGTCCCAGAATGTAAGCTCCATGAGGGTAGGGAATTTTATTAGTTTGGTTCAGGTACTACCTCTCTAGAACCTAAAATGGTACTTGGCACATAGCAGGTGCTCAATGAACACTTATTGGACAAAAAAATTCAGAGTCTACACCTGTCTTCCTTTAGCACTGATGAGATGAAAACTTAGAAGCACCCGAGAACATCCTCCGCATACTTATCTTCCTCTAGTGTGAGGTCTTCAAACAACTACACTTAAAGACAGGAAGTTCTGCTTTAACTACCTCCTCTTCCTTATAACCTCTCAGCCCAACTTGTTTTCTGAACTCTTTGACACAAAATGAAACAACATTTAATACCAATGCCCAAACTAAATGGGCTCATTCTGTACGGTAATTACCTTATTGAGGAGCGGCTGTAATTTGGTTAGCGCTATTACTGTGGCTTCTATCAGAACTTGACTGTTGTAAGTATCAGGTCCTTTTAAGCAACTCTCAAGTGCCTTTTAGGGAAACAGAATTTTTTATTTTACTTTCACTGAAATAAAACATAAACTCCTAAACTGGATCTCAGAATCAGTTCAGAATAATTCCTTGGTTAGTAAGTGCTAGAATTATTTCCAATGCTGTGGTATTCTTGGTAGCTAGATCATTTGGGTTTTCATTTTTAAATACTTCTATGTTATATTCCAATACAATATTTTGTGCATTATTATATTGTTACAAATTAAATACTTTTATATAAGGCAAGTTCTACCATATAGTTAAATGCTTTGAAAACTGATAAAATACTAAGAGTACCTTCTTAGCCAAAGAGACAATACATATTTTCTTTTAAGGCGTCTTCTTTAGAAAAGGTTTCTTCACTTCAAAGAATTTAATAAAGAAAATAACCAAATCCATTGTTTAAAGGTTTAGCAAGCAACATGCAAGATATTTTATTAACTTCAAGTTTAGATGTCACTGAGAAACATGCAAGATATGCTTTCCAACTTGAGACCCACAGATATTTGGGAGGAGGGACAGAGACGTACCTTGCTAAGAATACGGATAATCTGCTTTATCTGCCCATGAGACACTCGCTTGCTAATACAGCCAAAGACAACAAGAGCTCTCGGTTGCAGGGATGGATTATATTGGAATGCGAATCTGCAATTAAAAGACCCAAAAAGTCTATGAAAACCTTTGTGTTTATACACACTAGGTAATTAATTAAAATATCGACTCTGCAGTAATGTTGACATTTTCAATAATACCCATACTCCTACGAGTTAAATTTATTTGGGACATACCTTTGAGCTAGTTCCGTCCACTGGTCCAGCCACTTGCATGTTGGAATATCTCTCATACATGCCTTAAAAAAAGGATACTCTAAATAGATTCATGCACATAAATGTATACTAATCATTAAATAATGCTTATTATAATGTCATTAAATAAGCGATGTATATATATATATATATATATATATATATATATATATATGTATTACCAATAAACACATTCCATGGGAGTTTTATTTAAGCATTAAGCGTAAAATAGAATAAACTAGTATTTCTTCTTTACAGTACTAACGGATTAAAAAAATAACCTTAGTTTCTTATCATTTTGCCTAGTGTACCTCCATTATCTCCAACAAAGCCTCTGTGACTGTTTCCAAGGATGTCAAAGCAAAAGTCTCCCTCTCATAGGAGCCAGGAGAGAACGACCTGTCCCGGTAACTGGAGCGGAAGGCAATGACGGCAGCTGACTTGACTTTGCTAATGCCAAACAGCAAGTAAAACTTGGGTAACGAGAACTCTGTCAAACTGAGTCTCAAAACTTGTTTGGTCTCTTCTGTAAAAGAAAAAAGGAACAAGTGAAGACTTTAAAGATATTAACTTTTTAACATGGCAAATTTCACTTTGAATTTGGAAAATTTGAGTAGCAGATCAAAATTATATAACCATGCTCCCTAAACCAACCCTCTAGATACATTATCTCAATGCTCATTGCTTTAGCTCCATTTCTCTACAAATTCATGCTAGTAATGCTACACCGTCAACCGGTGCTCAGGCTTTAGCTTCTGTGATACCTACAAGATTCTACTTGACAAATACACAAAATCTTGGCTATAGCTTGAAATGGAATGGAATTAATTTATTCTTTTTCTTTTTGATAGTATTTCATGCCACTATCACAAGCTCCAATAAGCAGCTAGTGTTAAGGCACCGTACTCACAACTAGGATAATTTGTGCCAACCGGGCTATATAAAGTGGAGAAAGGAATTACAAAACACAAGTTACTTTCCTGGAACTCACCACTAAAATGCAGCTGTGAACAAGTACACAGAGAGTGAATGATATTAATGACCAATCCGTGTGTGGAAGCTCTAAGGGAGAGCGGCCCCGTGGCTACTAAGAAAGTAACAACGTGGAAGAGGTAGGGGAGATGAGCTGCCACGTCAAGGGAATTGTTGAAGGACAGCATCAGCATGTAGCGTGCGAGGATGGCAATGTCGTCCCACATGAGATGCTGCTCTAAGGTAGGAGTTGGAGACAAGCATGTCTTGTCAATTATTTTGCACATCCTTCCAATAACCTGTCAAGAAACAGAATTTTAAGAAACACAAGGGCTAAAAAAAAGTTTTATCACAAAAAATTTCAGTTTAACTCTAAAACGACTAGTCACCATACCAAAAAACCTCCCGGTAAGAAAAACAGACACATCATGCCATGGTCCAGAAGGCAAAGGAAAAGTTGATTACCTTGCTGGAAACCAATTTCACATTTCCAGAAGCCAAAGCTACGGCAGTATCTGCCATCACCTCGGCTTTTATTGATCCCAAGCCACCTGTCGCACTGGTTTTGATGAAACTGTCTAGTACAACGTCAAGGAGATCTGTAATCTAGTGGAAGAGGGAGAAATAATGTATGTTTCAGCCATCTGTTGTGCCAACTTAACTTTTAATTTAAAAATACTGCAAGCAGCAGCCCAATTAACATGAAACTTCTACTTTCCCTGAGGCCTCCAAAACACTAGGTTTCGTTTAGAGACCTGTCAATAAATGTAATTTATCATTACATATCCAAAGGAGTATGAAGATATTCACTCAACTGCGTCAGAGATGAAGAGACTGGCATGCAAAAATTTTAAATTTCCACGTGTATTATTTTCATCCACTAGCAAAGCACCTCTGTTGTCTCCTAAGACAGTCATGTGTGATTAATACAAAATACAATTGTTTTAAAATATAGGAAATGACTTCAAGTGCTGAGATGTTTTACAGAGCTCTAAAACCAGCTCCAAGGTCATTTCAAATTACTTGGAGGATTCGCCGCGTTGTTTGAGTAAGGGATCACTTCCTTAAGCGGTAATGTTGAAGAAATGATGGGCATAATTCTTGTCAGATAAAAAGGAAAACATTACAGTATATTCTGTACTTTACTCCTGGTGTTCTTGTGAGAGAGAACTGTAAACGAAAGCAGGTGTCCCAAATAACGTCAACTGACAAATATCTACTGACCTCTCTGGTATGTCAGGTACTAGAATATGTTACACAGCACTATTTACTAGAAACCACACTGGAGTTTTACAGTTAAATCCTATATAGTTATGTCATGGAAAAGAGCACTAAAATAACTAGTTTTTATCTGGCTCTGAAACATGCATTAGACATCTACAATTCTGAACCAGATCAAGAATTAGGTGAGTGTCTGCATGCCTTTTGAAAGAGGGGACTGTCTTTTCCACAGCTGTATCCCTAATGCCTAGCACAATGTTTTGCACAAAGGGGGTACTAGATTAATATCTGCATCACGGAGGTACTAGACATTTAAATATTTGAGCAAACTCAATACCTGCCCAAGGCTCCCCCATATTTTGGCTTGAATAGATGGGTACATCTGTTTCTCATTTATGGTCATCGTTATCAGCTTATCGAGAATGGCGGTAACTCTTTGTCGTTTGGCATCATCATTGTGCTTACAAAAACGGACTAGATTTGACAGCCATGGAGTCATGTATTCCAAACAAAGGTGTTTCAATTCAATACCTGGGAAAAAATACACTATTAGCATAGATGGCCAATGAAAAGGACATCAACAATAAAAATAAGGGATTGGGAGAAAGAAGGTAAAAGGTAAAGATCATTACCTAGGAGACAGCCTGGAGAAAAGAGATTTGGCCACCATGTTAAAGACAGAGACGAGGAGAATAGGCCGTGAAGAAAGTAATCTTAGAAGCCAACTAGCCATGTTTGAAAAGGTTTATCTTATTTTTCTCCCTCTTAATACCTTCTAGTTAAAATTTTTACTCTAATTGTAAAAGGAATATGTGGCAATCCGAGAAAGTTAGGGAAAACGAAAGCATCACCACAAAAATGAAGCTGAGATTAATCTCTCTCTCCTCAGGCTTTCAAAGCTATGCAGAGATGAGGTACATTACCTGTGCGTATGCACAGAAAACCCACCCCACGTCTTCCACAAAGACGGGGGCTATGCTGTACGTGCAGTATGTTTTGAATATCTTCTGCACCACACGTTATACTGAGGTTATTACTCATCATTAAAAATTCTCCATAAACATTTTTTTGAACCATTTTGAAATAACTTCGGACTTAGAAAAAGATACAAAAATTCCTCCATGTAACTTTATCTAGAGTCCCCAAAATGCTTTTTTTAAATTGTGGTAAAATATACACAGCATGAAATTTGCCATCATTAAGTGCACATGTCAGTGGCCTTACGTACATCATTGTGCAACTATCTCCAGTCTCCATCTCCAGAATTTTTTCATCTTCCCAAACTGAAATTCTGAACCAAAATATTTTTAACGGTTTCATGTTACTCCATCATATGGAAATCTGACAATTAGTTCTTCATTGTTTGACCTTTAGATTGTTCCCATATTTTGCTATTATAAATAACATTATGTGAAGTTCAAAAGTAGGCAAAATAAATCCATGGCGATTGAGGTCCTAAGAGTGGTTACTCGTGGTGAGGGGATGGTGTACTGACTGAGAGGAGTCTTCTGGATGTGGGAAATGTTCTTGTTCTGGGAGATGGTTTTGTGATGTGTTCACATGTAAAAATTCATCAAGCTGTTCACTTAAGATGTGGGCACTTGACTGGTAGGATATGCCTCAATGTTAAAAACGTAAATAAAAAGTAATGCTATAATAAACACCTGAACATCAATTCCTGAGGATAAATTCTAAAAGATGGAATCATGAGGCCAAAAGGTATGAACATTCCTAAGAGTCTTGATATCTATGTCCAAACTGCTTTCTCAAAACCCTGCCCCTGTTCACAATTCCATCGACTGCCAACACTGAAATAAAGTGAACAAAATCCTTTGCCAGTTTGATAACTGAATGTTATCTTTCTATTCTTTGAGTTTGTATTTCTTTGATTTTATTAGTGAATTTCTTAAAATACACTCTTTTTTAGCATGACCTGCATGCTACTGCTGTTGATCCACTTCTCATTAATCTGTAAGAACTCTTTGTCATTAAAGGTGTTAATCTTTTCTCATATTTGCTGCAAGCCTATTTCCTAGTTTTTTATTATCTTTTACTTGTGTTTCAGTTTTGGAAATAGAGATGTTTTGAAGTTTTACGTGGTCATTTATGTTCACCATTTCCTTTGTTTCCATCTACCACTTTTTTCCTTCATAAGTCCTTAATCACCCAGAAAGCTATTAAACATTCTTCTTTTTTAATGGTTCCAGTTTTTATTTTTTATATAATTTTTAAAGTTTATTTTGGGGGAGAGAGAGCGTGCGCGCGAGCAGAGGAGGCGCAGAGGGAGACAGGGAGAGGGAGACAGGGAGAGAGAGACGGCGGGGGGGGGGGGGGGGGGGGGGGGTGCGGAGAGGGAATCCCAGGCAGGCTCTACACTGGCAGCACAGAGCCTGATGTGGGGCACAAACCCACGAACCATGAGATCATGATCTGAACTGAAATCAAGAGTTGGGTGCTTGACTCTTGACTGAGCCACCCAGGCGCCCCCATGGTTCCAGTTTTTATATCTTAAATATAACTAGAACTTATTCTGGTATCTTGTGGTTTAGGGTGAAGATGGGACCCAATTTAATGCATTTCCCCATCTCACTGCTTAAATGATTTAATCTTCCCCCATCAGTTTGTGATGCTTCTTTATCAATCTGTTTCTCTTAAACTGATCTGACTGCTGACTCTTGAACACCTCTGTTTGAATTACTGTACTGGTATGTGTCCAGATGTCTGCAACATCAAGTGTCTCTCAGTTTTCTTTCCATACTTTCTTACCTACTCTTGTCCTTTTAGGTGAAATTTATAATCATTTTCAGTTCTGCCTCCTTTTTATTTTTTATTTTTTATTTTTTTAAAGATCTATATATATTTTTTTTTTCAACGTTTTTTATTTATTTTTGGGACAGA
>NC_064814.1:40178675-40224832 GCF_023721935.1 Panthera uncia
GCGGGGCTCGAACTCACGGACCGCGAGATCGTGACCTGGCTGAAGTCGGACGCTTAACCGACTGCGCCACCCAGGCGCCCCTCTGCCTCCTTTTTAATCCTCAAATCCTGAAGCTATTTTGATGGGATTGCACTGAATTTATAAGAATCTGGGAACAACTGTTTAATCCAGGAACACAATATGCCTGGTCATTCACACAAATCTTTTTTTTAATATTAATATTTCTTAACAAATCTTTATGTTTTTCTTGTTTTGTCAGTCTTAACACATTGTCTCTTTAGAGCTATATTCCTACATCTCTTATTGTTAAGTAACTATATATAGTGATCTGGTCTTGAGGAATTGTCAAAGTTTTCAATGACCTGAAAAATCAAGAAATACGTTTGAATGCAGAAAAAAGTTTATGTATTATGGAGAGAGAAAGGGAAGCAAATGTCAGGAAATAAGCTGGAAGAAGAGCAACATTTATACTACTACAGGGTATGAGAATGAATGAATGGAAAGAGTGGATGTTAAATTTGTAAGACATTTTTTTTTTTAATTTTTAAAAAAATCTTTATTTTTGAGAGTTCGGGGGGAGGGGCAGAGAGAGAGGGAGACACAGAATCTGAATTAGGCTCCAGACTCTGAGATGTCAGCACAGAACCTGACGTGGGGCTCGAACCCACGGACTCATGACCTGAGCTGAGGTTGGACACTTAACTGACTGAGCCACCCAGGCACCCCTGTTAGGACTTGTTAAAAGCCAAGTCAGGAGTTGACTCTGGACCCTGTATTATGCGCCACTGCACTCTCCAGGCACTGTACTTGAACACTAAAATCACAGTTCAAAGACAACCTCAAGAAAAGAGAACATGACTCTTTCTTTAAAATCAAGGGGATGACGGGGCACCTGGGTGGCTCAGGTCATGATCTCAGTTCATGGGTTCAAGCCCCGCATCGGGCTCTGTGTTGACAGCCCAGAGCCTGGAGCCTGTTTTGGATTCTGTGTCTTCCTCTCTCTTTCTCTGCCCCTCTCCTGCTCATGCTCTGTCTCTGTCTCTCAAAAATAAGTAACTGTTAAAAAAAAAAAAATCAGGGGGATGACATGGACACTTCACTCATTCAGAATAATCAGCTAAGAAGATAAATCCTAGAGCCAATTAAACTAGAACAGAGCAAAAACTACTTTGTATGTGGCTTGTGGCTCGGAGACATGTAAGGTATCAGAATCTTGCCATCACGCGTTTGTGGCCAGAATTTTGGCAGATTTCTCAATGTTGTCTACCAGGAAGTTCCTGCAGAGTTCTCTCAGGTGCAGATGAAATATTAGAGGAGGTAAAGAACTGAAAATAAAAATCAATTATGATTTCACTGGCAAATTCTGCAATGAAAGGATCTTCTCGGACTCTTCTTAGAATCGTTAGTATTAAAGAAAATTATTACTTACTAGATTTGCTAAATCCAGAAATACA
This sequence comes from Panthera uncia, assembly GCF_023721935.1. NCBI lineage: Eukaryota > Metazoa > Chordata > Mammalia > Carnivora > Felidae > Panthera > Panthera uncia. Next base: position 40,180,130 of record NC_064814.1, read on the forward strand.
CTCTTCCAAAAATTCTAAGGTGAGATGTGGCTCATTGGCCGCCAGTGTCTTACTAATAGAGACAATAAAGAGGGTGTTGTTGGCAGGAATGCATAAACCTGATGTCTCTAGTAGCTGGCCCTCGATTTTTAAATTAAAGGTACAAGTTAAGGCACAGAGAAGATTATAGGCAGCTGACCTAGGAGAAAACACAAATGAAGTTGTTTAAAACTTATTTTTTCTTATAGCTCCAATTTTTTTTTCATAACACACAACTTATGATTCTATTACAAAGCATAATAACGATTTTTAAACTTTATGATCCATTAGAGACAAGATGTTATGATTCTACAGTAAACACAAAATACCCCTTGACCATTTATGGATTTCCTTTAAAGGAGGTTCTTGAGATAACCAGAATAGCACTGTGAGGTTCCTGCGACAGGTAAGTTTAAGACCTTCCTAAAAGACATTTCCCTGGGATATAAAATAGGAGAGATTTATGGTCCTAAGGTGGATCAACAGAAAGAAGTAGAATGAGGCTCATCATATTTTCAGTGAAGCCCAAACCTCAAATTGTGGCTCCCCTCCCATCAGATCCATTTATAATGGGGATCATAAGAAGAGAAACGAGATGGCCCCTCATCCAATTAAAATGTGAAAATCTTTAGCCAACACTACTGAATTTCTTTCTGGGTGCCCTACAAGACATACTACAAACTGGGGGGTCAAAAACAAACGTAATGTAATGAAGTCCCCCCATTTTTCCTTCCATTACACATAACCACTAAAAACAAAATAATAACATATATCCAGGTTCCATTAGAAACAAAACTTCTTTTCTAAATGTCTGAAAATATACTTAAGCAATTTAGGAGACAGGTCAAAAAACTCACACTCGATTTTCAAATTTTCATTTTTCTCCCCCATCTGGCAAGAGAAATAGTTTGGTCTATAAATTTTAGGTTTTCCTGACCTCTGAACTTTCACCATGCTACTATATTTATGCAACAACCATCTGGGGGCAAAAGGCATTGAAATCTGAATCGGCCTAAAGGTTTCTTCTCTGGAATGACCTGCTTCAGCAAAAAGCAGAAGCTGTCAGCTCACTTTATTTCAGAAGAGAATACAGGATCAATTCAAGCTGATAACTATTAGAAGACGTTAGCATTCTTCTACGAGGAGCTTTGAATTAGAAATTAAAGGCAGGCTTTGTAGCTCTATTTTCCTAAATCGAGAATGTTAATATTGTTTCTAAGTTTATGTATCTCTTACTAACTCCTAGGAATTTGGAGTTACATTATTTTGACATTGACTTTTATTCTTGGACATTTTCAACAGCTATAAAGAATGGGGCCCTCCTCAAACTGGGGGTAGGTGTCACAGGTTCCTTGCAGATAATGAAAGCTAAGCACACACACAATTTTATGTATAGTTTCTGGGAGTTCATGGACTCCATGAGGCCCCGTTCAGGTAAAGAAATCTTGATCCCCCCCCCCCCACCCCCCTTTATTTAAGAATCAGGAATCCTAAAAGGGCCACTTATAAAACTGGGCTATATTATTATACCCTAGAAAGATTTTCTGGAGCTAAGAATTTATACCTGTAAAAATCTTGACAGTCCCAAGGAACCTGGGACAAAGAATTATCCTAAAATAAAAAGCAGAGGGGAGAAAGGAGGGAGGAGTACAAAGAGACATTGGCAGAGAGAGAGGAAGTGGGGGGCGGGGACTGGGAGGCAGTAATACTAACCGAGCAGAAACTGTTTGGTAGGTGCTAAAATATACTACTGTATATACTATTAAACCTTTGCAGGTATATAGGGAAGGCATTGTTATCTTTACTTTGAAAATGAGGAAACTAGAGCTAAGAGTACTTTAGGATCTTGCCCAAAGTCATACATGGTAGTAGATCTAGATTTAAACCAAATCTACTGACCCCACAGGCCATGCCCTTTCCTCATTCATGTTCAGATTATTAAGCCTAAACAGAACCAATTGTACTCTGTCAGATGACATCTGCATTAGTCTTAAGACTTCAGGAATTTTGTTGAAGTCACATAGGTGGAAAGTATGCAATGTTACTGTTTGAGTTATTGAACATTAAGCCCTCCTTTGTCAAACAATGATAATCTAATTTGTGAGGAAACTTAACAGTGATATAGTTTTGAACAGGGGAAAACATAATTAGAAGACTCAGAGAAGGAGAAACTTAGGACTAACTTTTTTTAAAAAGGCTTTTGCGGGGGCGGGGGGACCCAAAACAATAAAACTGCTATGCAGTCTGTTTCAGATGAAAGTTTCCCGGAGAAAGAACATATACTGCTTTAGTGTGAATCACCCTATTTAGAATTCCACAGTTCATGTGAATACCCCACAAGCTGATGAGGTCACGCTGGTTAACCAACACAGCATACCTTACAATTTAGAGTATTAAGGTAAAGGCTGTTTTAAAAGCTTATTAAGCGGCCTCATTCTAAAAGCAACAAACCCTGAATAGAGTTGAAGAGGGTTTTTTAAAAAAACCTACCGTAAACTAGGGTCGGAACTGCCTAAATTAAGTAATGCAATATTGAGTAGTGTCCCAGGGACATCTTTTGGCCGAATCTTGGTGTGCTGGGGGATGGAGTCGGGCTGCGACAGCTCCCAGCGTGTCCGGATGTGAATGATAGACTGGACGATGGCTTCGCACTCCTGGTGCATGAAGGTGAGCGGTGTGCCCTGGTTTGCAATGGTTAAGGTAAACTGGTTCTCATCCACCAGGCAGATCTCTTCAATTTCCGAAGCATAATAGATATCATTTAGAAAGACCGACTGTCCTAGGACTTTTGTTCGCTCTGCTGAGGTTACTTGAACAGCAGTAGAACCAACCTGGGAAGTGAAGGTGTAAGAGGGTGAAGTGAAGAAGAATTAAATCCCGCTAAATAGAGTTGTAAGAGGCTCTGAAAACCAGCCAACCAACCGACCAAATACCATGTTTGCAATTTAAGGAAGAGTTACCACCGTTACATATTCAAATGGACTCAATAGGTATTATGATAAATGATCTCAAAAGAGACTGGAAACATTTAAAAAAATTATTTTTTCTAAAAAGGTCAAGAATCCTACGGACAATTATGGATTTTCTCTTGATTCGTTTCCCACTCTGCAAAGAGCGCGTAATCATCAGAAGAATTCTCACCTGGTAATTTCCACCCTCCACACATTCCTACCACTTGACTGATACATGGCAAACTGCACTCTCTACAACACTCTCCTGCTTCCAATCCGACCTAGACTATAATTAAGCATACACCTCTCATATCTTCCACAGGACCCCCATGAAGATAGCTTGGTTTTTCCTTCACCTGGACTTACTTTACATTTAATACACCACTATGAGGACACCTAGGAAGGCCAGCACAGTCTGCTTAGCCGAGAAAGCTAACAAATCATTTACCTAACAAGGAGTGAAACTTACTTTAATAGAAACCTTGGTGTCTTTGTGAGCTAGCTTGAGAGCATTGTGGAATACCTTCAGGTCCTCTTCTAAAGCCAGTGTGGCAGCAGGCAGTTTCTGTTGTTCATGCTCTATGTGCTCAGCCAGTTTCCCAGGACAGTCGATGAAAATGAGCCTCTTGCTGCCTTTGAGGCCAGTCAGTAGCCGTTCGTGATACTTGGTATACTCTCTGACCCAGGAGTTGCAGTTATAGATATAGACTGCAGAGACATTGTCATAAGCAAAGCCAGGAAAAACAACAAACCACTTGGAGAGAAAGTCCGTTTTAAAGCGATTGCTAGGCCCGGTATGGGTAAGGTCCACTACAATTTCATATGGCTTTGCATAATATGGCTTTAAAGTCAGCAAGACGTGGTATATCAGCAAATCGCCATTGATTTGGCCAGTTTTAAACCTAAGGAAGAGGACAAAAACAGGACACAGATGGTTAACAGGGTTCCGGATAAATATACAGATGCTACTAATCTATTTCATTCTCTCAATTTTCTGTTTAGCTTTCTAGAGAAAACTAATATAAAACAATTACATAAAGTCTAAGTCCATTTTCTAAAATCAGTTATTCTTGAGACATTGAGAAGGTAGAAGTAAAACGGAAGAGACAAGTCTCCAATTCAAAACCTTTTGAGCAACAAACCCGCACACCACAGACAGAGGAAGGCAGTGAACACTGATTGGTTGCCTCGAGGCCCACAGAATTTCCCAGCTGAACAGTCTGGGTGGGAATGACGCCCTGGAGCCCTGGAGTCATCTGAATGGCTTTGGTCAATTCGTTCACCCCACCTTGACTACCGGTGGTTCAGCAATGATCATATGACTTAAGTCAGGACAATAAGGGCCAAAGAGGCCCAATTCAGAGACTTTAGCTTTAGTTAGGAATTGAGACTTTTTCTTTCCTGGTGTTTATAAACAAGGAAACACATTGCCCTGGGAGTTGTTAGCTCATATCTTGACATATGAAAGAAAAGCCTGCCTGAAGACAGAAGAAATGGAGCAGAGAGATGAAGAGAGAGAGAGGACCCCAGCCATTTCATTGGAGTCCTAGATAAAGCCTCTCCTGGGACCAAATTTATCCCTGGACTATTCAGTTGTGTGAGCCAATAAATTCTTTTTTTTTTTGATTAAGCCATATTAGGTCCTAAGTTGCTTACAACTCAAAAGAATGCTGATCGGTGTGACAGCAGCCAAGGTAAAGACCACCAGAAAGCCCTGAAGAACACAGTACTAGAACTTCAAGTCGGAACTGATGTTAACTTGGCCCAAAGTTCTATACTCGATGACTCTGGTAGTACTAGGCCCGATAAACATCCTTACCTCAGAGATTTTTAATAATCTTGTTGGGAGGAAATAAGATAAAAATATAAGTTAAATGATTTTAAAATAATTTATTCTTGAGAAAGAGAGAGAGAGAGAGAGAGAGAGAATGCACGAGCAGGGGGAGGGGCAGAGAGAGAATCTCAAGCTGGCTCCATGCCAAGGGCATAGAGCCCGACACAGGGTTTGATTCCAAGACCCTGAGATCATGACCTGAATCGAGTTGGATGCTCGAATGACTAAGTCACTCAGGTGCCCCAAAATAAAATATTTCAAGATGACAGGAAAGGTATGAGGTTGTATGTAATCACTTATCAAACAAATAGCAGAGAAAAAGTTCAGAAGAGGGAGATATGAACACAAACTGGGTAGCCAGTGAAAGCTACACAGAAGATGCTGAGGCTTCAGTGGGTAGGAGAAACTTTGAATTCAACAAGAGGAGGGACTGGCAGGCCTCATGGAGAGGCCTGAAAGAGGCCTCTAAAGAGGAAAAGAAACAGATAACTAGATGTGCTGAGGCAACAGTCAGCTATTTTAGCTGGAATGAAAGATTCATGTACAGACGTTTTAAGAGATAAATCTGGACAATTGCACTACTAGGTATTTACCCAAAGGATACAGAAATACTAATTCAATGTTTACAGCATCATTATCTACAGTAGCCAAATTATGGAAAGAGCCCAAATGTTCATCAACTGTGAATGGATAAAGAAGAGGTGGTATATATTACAACAGAATATTACTCAGCCATAAAAAAAGAATGAAATCTTGTCATTTGCAATGACGCGGATGGAGCTCGAGTATATTATGCTTAGTAAAATAAGTCAGTCAGAGAAAGACAAATACTATATGATTTCACTCATACGTGGCATTTAAGAAACAAGACAAACAATCATAAGGGGAAGAAAGAAAGAGAGGCAAGCCAGAAAACAGACTCCTCACTACAGAGAACAAACTGATGGTCACTTGAGGGAGGGGAAGGAGGTGGGTTAAATAGGTGATGGAGGTTAAGGAGCGCATTGGTGATGAGCACCAGGTGTTGTAAGTGTTGAATCACCTGAAATTTACATCACATTGTATGTTAACTGGAATTTCAATAAAAACTAAAACACAAAACCAAATGAAGTGGAAAGCTTAACTTCACAAAAAAGAAGTACAGTTTGAAAAATATATGAGTTAAGTTGTGAAGGGATCAAAATTTTTCAAGAGGTTTGAGTTTTCTCCAATATTTCTCAGACTATGTTCTGTGGAGCCCAGTATCACAATCAACCGTGGCACCTGTTACAAATGCAGTCTGCTTCCTGGTGCTAGCCCAGACCTACTACATAGGAATGTATACAGCGGGGCCCAGAAATTTTCATTGTTTTTAAAAAAACTTCTCATCTGATATTTACGTACACAGACATTTCTGAATCACTGCTATAGGTGTTAAGGAGTTATTCAACTTTATATTCTTAAAGAAGTGATATGATCAAAGGAAGTGATGTATACAAGATACATGAAGAAGTCGGGGCTGGTAAGGAAAAAAATAAAAGCTATGGTAGTAGTCTAGGTATGGCCTCCTAAGGATCTAAATGCTATGGTGACAGCTAAAAAAAAAAAAAAAAAAAAAGAAAGAAAGAAAGAAAAAAAAAAGAAACCAATTCAAGAATATGAGGGGAAGAGCCAACACGATCCAAGTTCTGGTCAGGGCTGAAAGGAAGGACTTGAATTAAAAGGACTTGCTGTGTATCAAGCCTCTGAGATCACAAAGAATGTTCCTATCATGAACAACAAAAAAAAGAGATCATGAGGGGCAGCCACTTTTGGAGGGAAAATGAAGTCCATTTAGACATACTGAATATGAAGTGATGACAGGACCTTCGGGGGTTGGGGGGAGAAAGAGAGAGAGAGGCTGAGACTTTGTGTGTATACATTCAACAACACAAAAGTATATTCTGCCCCATATAACCTAAGTTTACTAGATATTTTCTCAAGTCTTTGCTGTAGCTCTGCAATCTGAGATGTTGGTTATGTGTATCACTGTTTCTATTATCTGACCAATACCCCAGGTCTCCTAACTCATGTCATTAAATCAGCCTGTGGTACACAAATAAAATTTTTAGAGAAGATTTTAATGCTGCAGGAAAAATACCCTTCCATCTCTTTCTGAATGATACTAATATATCATTCAAAAGCACACAGCAGGCATATGTAATGCACATAAGGTCAAAAGGCATGGGGCAGAAAACCCTCCCTGCCCTGGAGGCGGGGACTTGTTGTACAAAGCCTCCTGTCATGCCAGTGGCCAACTGGACAAGTTGGATTTTTTTCCCCCTGTGACATGTGCTTTAGTTGCAGCAGAAAGGAAATGTGTCATCTGTGGTTTGGTTTTAAAAGTGGAAAGCTAGCTGTACATATCCTTTTTTTTTTTCACTGCAGATTTACTTTAAGGTTCATATTCTCCGAGTCTATTCTGCTTTAAATTACTTGGAAGCTGTGCTTCAAGACAAGAAAAGAAGTGGCTTATTAAAATCAGGTTATAACCAAATTTTGACCAAGAATTTGTAAGGTAGGTCATATATATGGCTTTTCTTATGCCTTTTTACTCATAACGTTGTACAGATTAGTGCTGAAGGAAGTGCTTTCAAATAATACCTAAGAATCTTACTAATAAAGTAGAATCATAAGTGATTGAAAATGTATACTGTTCTTTTCTGTACTATTAAGTAACATTTAAGTTAGAGATGGAAAGATTTATCATCAACATAGTTTTTATGAGGATTAGAAAGGATTTGAGTTTAGACTCCACAGTGAATTGAAAAGTTTTACTTGTTATTTAAAAAGTTTAAAAAATAAAGTTCTCATTATGAATGCTTAGGCATTATAAATTTTATTCAAAATGACCGGAGATAAAGAGAACTTTTGGTAATATAACCTGGCTTCCATGGCATAAATTGGGGACACAGAGACAGTTCTCTATTCTCAGGCATTTGTAAGGGCAAGAGAAAGTCTCATTTTGTTAACAGCTTGTTTATCTGGGAATGACAGTACATCTGGCCGAAGACAATCCACAGCGGGCCTATTATCTACCCCGTGGTAAGCACTGCTGAAATGAGTACGAATACCATGATGTATACTACCCTGTTAATGAACTAATGTGATAGGAATAACCCACTTTAAATTATTTTAGCATTGAATGCAGAAGGCTAGTCTAGGATGAAAGGAGGGAAATTACTTGCTAACCCAAAATAAAGTATTTCTCTTTGTGAAAGAACCGTAAAGTATCCTAAGATTGGTGTCGTTCACTTTAAAAACTGAAGCTGAACACTATTTTATAGAAGTCAGTGCACAATCCCTTCAACTGTCTATTAAAGATCATAATCCAAAAAGTAATCTTAATTCTAGAACACATAATAAAGGTTTATTTTCCTTTAGGAAATATTACTTCACTGGTTAGTTGCCATTTACCTTTGTTTATTATAAGCTACTTTTGTTAGTATAACAACATATCACATTTGTTATTCTCAATTTCTGTATATCAATAGCATCCAAATATTATCCAATGACACATCCAATGACACTATTTATTATAAAACCTCAAAACTCAAAAAAGCATGGCTAGCAGTGACATCTGTTTTACTTGGGAGGAGGCTAGAAACGCAGGATCTCAGGTCCCTCTTAGAACTACAGAATCAGAATCCACATTTAAAAAAAAAAAAGACATTCAGACATTCACATTCAGGTTTGAGAAGAACATCTATAAAATAAAGTTTTTAAACAGGCAATTCCACTGAGTCAATCTCAGGAGAATAATGTAGGTTTTGCTTCCAGTTATCTCAAACAAATGCTAACAATAAAAAAATCTTACCCACCAAAAAAAAAAAAAAAAAAAAAAGCAGCTCAAACAATATTATAATAAAAGAGATAATTCGATAATGGTGATAGATCGTTCCCGCTGGTTCATCAGTACCTAGAACAGATATGCCAGCTCTGTTTAAATCTTCAATCATATGGTGTATAATGAGAATTAGGAACAGACTTGTCTCCTTTTTGTACTGCCTTCCAAGGAGCCTGAAGCCACAACTAAAGTTCATCTTTTTTATTTATATGTCGAGACTCAAGATCTGCCTTGTCTTCCCACTTCAGTCTAAATCCCCACAATCCTGGTGTTCTCTATTTTACTGTATCATGTATTTTAAAACATTGTGTCAAAATATTCATGGAAAAAATGCTGGGCATAAATGATAATGAAAAAAGTCAATAAATTTAACTTTCGATATTATTCATAAGAAATCTGCCTCATTTTCACTGTAATGCCAGATTTTTAGGTTGAAAAACCTGGCGTGCCTTTGCCTTCAGAAAGCCACAAGAAGTCAGGGGATACAGATGTGAAAAGAGAGAACCAACACCATATATAATTGCTTTCACAAATACCCAGGAGTATATTTCTAAGTACCAGTTTTATTCTAAGCTCCAAGATAAACACCCAGGAAGATAAAAGAACATCTTGAATTCCATTTTTTTTTTTTTTTTTTAAAGAACATGTTCAATTCCTATTTGAAATCCTTTTCCTTTGGTTGCTACCACACTTCCCCTTTCTCAACCCCAAAACAAAACCCCAAAAAGCCATTTGCATGTTCTTTTCCTACTTAAAGCAAAATGCTTAAGGCCCATATAAAGATGAGTGACACATTTGTTAGAGTGTGGGGAGTTTCTGCAAGAAAGATCCTTAAATGGTTGGGGTCTGGGCGGGGGCAGGAAGGAGGAATCAGGAAAGTAGAAGCAGAAGTCGTCGACTCAAAGCTGAAGTTCAGCATGCTTGAGGGGGAGAAAACTATACAAAACCACAGTATTCAGTTTAAAATGATTCATAGGCATTTATAATGCCAACTTCTAGCATTTAAAAGAATAACAGAAATTAAATGGCTTCTTTACACATAGCCTAATAGAAAAAGTCAGCTGAGAAGGAATTCAAACAGGACAGCAAATATTAGGTATGAGTTTGTAGCTAACTTGTAAGACATCAGGTGTCCACCTTTTAACTACAATCACGAAAAGTAGGAACCATTATTCTTTCACAAATTAACAAATTATCTGCTGTCCCAACAGATTGCCGGTATACTCATGGACATGGAACACGCAGGACATTACCTGCATCTTGCCTTTGTGATGACAACAGCTTTTTCTTTGTGTCCTGGAACAAAAGCAAACTATACCCATCTGTGGGCTAACAGTACTACTGTCTGGGATCCAGATATTCAAAATAAGACGGGCAGAAACCAAAATGAAAACATGAACACAAACCCTACAACTTCTGCAGTAGATAAAAAGAGTAATTCTACAAACATGACTGAAATCGCCACGTCATCTCCTGTCCTACCTCTAACTCCTAAATCGGAACTGGAGATTTATATACCTTCTGTTGTCAGGAACAGCTCTCCAACAGTACCGAGCATCAAAAACACAAGCAAGAGTCCCCATGAAATTTTCAAAAAAGGGGTCTGTGAGGAAAACAACAACAAAATGGCTATGCTAATTTGCTTAATTATAATTGCAGTGCTTTTTCTTATCTGCACCCTCCTATTTCTTTCGACTGTAGTTCTGGCAAACAAAGTCTCATCCCTCAGACGATCAAAACAAGTAGGCAAGCGTCAGCCGAGAACCAACGGCGATTTTCTGGCAAGCAGTGGTCTATGGCCTGCTGAATCAGACACTTGGAAAAGAGCACAACAGCTCACAGGGCCCAACCTAATGATGCAATCTACTGGAACTCTCACAGCTACAAGGGACAGAAAAGATGAAGGAGGAACTGAAAAACTCACCAACTAACAGAAGCTTTAGTGAAGACAAATGCAAAGTAGCAATGAGAAAGCTTATGAAGTAAAAATGAAATCCGTTTGGCATTTAATGCCACAAGTTGGTCTAAGATCTGTTGACATGGCAGCCTTGCAATTTAGAATCGAGCAGGCGAGAAGGGAAGAAGTCAGTTCACCTTCTCAAATACTTAAACTGTGCACTTTCATTCTGACACTGAATATTTTAAGAAGCAAATAATAAAACACCCAAGGACGTGGAGAAGGTTTTAAAGATGAGTTGAAGGAACTAATTAATGGAGGTAGAAAGGAACAATTAAATATTTCCTGTTCAGCAGCAGTAGTTAGATGATCTTTGTCTGAATGTAATTAAACTTTGAAGAGTTTTAATGTGTCCTTAGAGGCAAGTATATGCTTCAACATCTAACAGAAGCCAAATTCCTAATGCACAGAGTTGAACTGTAGTTTAACGGTGCCTCTGCTGAATGAGACGGAATCTGTCCCAGCTCGTATATCAACACAGCTAATTTTATGCTAGATGTTTTCATCTTTAAGTATGGCACACATAAGAAAGTGTTTTTCTACTACAAATATTTAATTGAAACTTTTAATTTTGTATCATAAGACTCATTAGAATAAAACTGACTACATATATTATTTGTATTCATTTTATTATCTTAGACAACACACTATAAAGATCAATAAGAAATAGTGCCCAACTGAAACAGGGGAGACTGGAGCCACCAAGAAGGCCAAGTGTAAACGTACAGCATATCTTACTGTTCAAGTGCCATGTACCTCTATTCTATAAATACTGCTTACTGGGCTATCTATAGCAAATATCCAAAGGCCGATTAAATTTCTGACTTCAAGGATGCCAAGTGGCCTGACAAATGATCAATTTTATTTATTTATTTTTACTATCTAATGTGACATGAGCAAAGGAAAGGGGTGTGTGTGTGGGGGGGGTGTGTTTGTTCTAATTTGGAAAACGAGATGCTCTAGGTAATTGTTTAACCTTTCAAGAAACTGGGTTCAAGTAAGATAATGACTTACACTTAAATCAAGACTTCTACCTTCAGTTAAATGTATTACAAAAGTTGGTTTGAGAGACTTTCCAACTTACTGCTAAAATTGATCAGGGCATACTAAAGACCAAGCTAAATTTAAAAAATCTCATCCCTTACTGAGCATTTATTTTGGGCAATACGCTAGCCATGTAAGAAAACATTTTGCATATTTTTGCCAAGTACGATCACAATCTTATTCTCCCTTTTAGGTTAGTGATTCTCATCTTGACTGTGTATCAGAATCATCTGAAGAGCTTTTAAAACTAGCCAAAACCTAATTCCCACCCTCTCTTTCTGATTCAGTTGGAACGGGGGTGGCCTCCAGGCACTGGTAATTTTTGCATTAATTCCCTAGGTGATACTGCTCTTGGCCAAATTCACTTCTTACAGGTACCATGGCTCTAAAGATCTAAGTTACATCTTAAAACAAGAGGGGGAAAAAACCCCCAAGTATCCGCTTTATGATCAACTTGTTACCAATGTGTTAAAAAATTATAACCGTATTACTCGAGATAAAACTAACTGTCAAAAAGGGAAAAGGGGAAGCAAGAGAACACTCATGCCAGTCATGGTGATATCAGGTCACCTTTTGAGGGGTACAAAGGACCAGACTGGCAAATGAAACTGAGCAGAGCTCCCATCTTATACAAACTAATAATGTGAGACTGTGTACTAGAACGAATAGTGGTAACACAAGCAGCTCCTTGAATCAGGGGCCATATATACTTGTCAGAGGATACTGAAAAAAATTAGCACCTTTTTAAAAACAAGGAATTAACTAGGTAACCACTTTTGTACTCAACATACAGGTCAAACAATTTCTGACGAAACAGAAAGCTTCTACTGCAGGAATACCTAAAATTCATCAACTCCCTAATTAAATACACACTCTCAGAATGATGCTATCCAATGACAGCTCATGAACAAACAAAAGTGGCTCCTTTTCAAACTTGACAGTGTTTAAACATGATACATTAAGGTCTGTTTTGAGTTCAAATTTTAAAAGTTATTTTTGAACGAAGACATTTTTGTTTCCACCCCTTGGTATTATGGTCCACACACTTAATTCAGGGATTTTAAAATAGTGAGTCAAAAGTTTAGTGTTTTGATTATACTCTGCTTTATAGTAGGACCCCTTAAAAACAGAAACTATTCTTTTTGTACCAAGTTGTAAGTAACCTTGACATTAAGAACGAGGTCTTAACAGTCTGGGGTCCCCTGCAGTGACCAGGGAAAAGCAGGGCATGGCTTAAAACGTAATGTATCTACTGTAACAGGTGCTATCCTAGGCACTTTACATTTAATCCTGGACCAGATTTACAAGTTAGGAATTATGATCTCCCTTTTTTGGATGAGGAAAGAGGCTACAAGGTGACCTGTCCAAAGAAAATTTTTATTCAGACTGATGCATTCTCTTTTCAATATATTTTGCTTGGTTAATTTATTTAAATAATGATTCCCAATTTATTTTACCTTCTGAGAAGGACCTATTTTGTGGATAATCAAAGAGTTGTGCTCTTGAACTCCCAACGTCGTTACGTATTTGGTCCAAAAAAAAATTGACTGTAAGTTTACCTGGGCTTTGTCTAAATTATGTAGGAGGAAAGAAGCTTAACATTCACTGGCTACCTACTGTGTGCGAGGCATTTATACATGTTAGCTTATTTAATCTTCACAACAGCTCAGTAAGTGACATATTCCTCCGGAGAAGGAAATGATGACTCAGAAGTACAGCAACTTGCAAAAGGTGATCAAGTAAACAGAACACACCATCTGCCTCTTATGAAAAGAAATCTCACTGTGGGTAACAACTCAACAGGTAGTTTTTCCTTAGACTATGTGAGTTGCCTCTAAAGTTCTATTCAAAATATTTAAATTATATAATCACATTACTAGAGAGTCTCAAATGTTTACTTACCAATATTAATTAAAAGCATTCAAATCATAGAGCTGCAAATCGTGTTTCAAAATAAGTTCTCTTAAAGTAGTGCCTTTCTTAGTCATTTTGTGGCTTATTGCACTTCCTGAACCAACTATCCATCAACTTCCTCTTCTTCTACAGAAAGCATTTCAGTTTGCTACAGGACCATTTTTAATCTGAACTGAACCACCCCTTTTGCTTCCTTAGCCAAATCACCAAAATGTCCAGTTAGAACAAGAACTTAGCATTCTGCAAAAAGAAGTTAACAGCTGAGGTAAGAAAATTTTCACACAGGCAATCTGGTTTGATCTTTGTTATATATAAAGTTTATTTTTAAAACTAAAATGGCGTTAGTGTTTTAAACATAAACTCTGCTAGTCTAAAGATGTCTATAACGGTTTTGTAATTTATTGCATGGTATTAAAAAAATTCAGTGTTGAGCTTGCCTTGGAGAAAAATATTCAGTTAGGTTTGTATAATATAAGCCCTTTTAAGTTTATTCAATCACAATGGTTAGTTAGCCTTAGTTCTGTAATTAAAAGATATAAACTATAAACACACTGGATAAAGCTAAGGGTTAGAAGTAAAACTAGAATCCATGGGATATGAGTGAATTTACAAGCCCCAAATACCAACTGTGAAAAATTCTAACTTGCTTCTTATAAGATGTTCCTACATGTAACATAATCCATAGATTTAAATTATTTTTTTTATCCTCTTTAGTTTCCACGGTAAAAACGGTCATCTTCACCTTCACTTAATTTAAAAAGAAAGCAAAGGCGATTAGATGAGATATTCAATTATCATTATTACATATGCTTTAATTTTTACACAAATGGAATTTTAAGTAAAAATTTGATACTTAAGTAATAATTTTATATTTATATTTAAGTAATAAGTAAGAATTTTATATTTAAGTTAAAGGAAAATATTATGGCTCATTTTTAAAGCTCACTAAGACAAAACTGTTATGACAAAATGTGTGTACATGTATTCATATCATCTACGTATTTATGCCACACATTATCATCTGAGCCTTTAGTAACCAGTATTAGATATAGGAAAAAAACACTCACAGGATAAATAATAGAAAATTGCTACCATGCATAAAACATGCCTATTCTGTGAGTAAACTGGGCAGTTACAAAGTAAATACCCTCCAAAACAAAAATTGCAAAGAGTTTAGTTTACATAGACTTGTAATATCACAGAATAAATTCATAATGGGTGATACTCTATTACAACATTTCATAAATATTTATGACTTTCCCTTATAGAAGTCCACTTTGGATTTTTTCTAAGTAATTATTACATAAGTTAGAAAATAAAGATTTTTATCTCTCTTTTTTTTTTTAAGACACGATTTGTCTATATTTTCAAAGGGTCAGTTTGATGGTACTTGTGAGTTTAACAGCACTTGTGTTTTTCAACTAATTCCTGTATAACTCTACTTGGAAGGAAATTATGAATTCTGAAAAAGTTCAAGTTTGTTAAATATAAATCTGATGCCTTTCAGTGTCCAATCTTTAGAAGTTACCTCAAATATGATAGCTTATAGGCTAACCATTCAAATTCCCACAACTGTTTTCATAGAATCAGAGGACTAAATGGTTTTCTAGTAGTTTTTTCCCTACCATTTACTCAAGACAGCCTCCAAAAGTTATTTACATCTCTGTTCTCAGAGATCCCACGTCTCCTTCCTTCATAAAACATTCCTGCTTTGTAATTCTACTATGAAAGACAGTGCAGCATATATAGTGACTTGGGACAGAAGGAAACGGCTCTGGTACACAACTGGTATTTCTTTAACAGTGCCTCTATTTATAGCTGTGACACTCTGGCAAGTTACCCCACATCTCTGTGCCTCAGTTTCTTTATCTATAAGATGAAGGTAACACTACCTTGCTCATTAAAATAGGGTAGTACCTAACATTTAATGGGTACTCAGTAGATGATAGCTATTATTATTGATAAAAGTCACCAAATACTTCCTATTATAGTTCAAGGTTAATCTCTTTTGCCACTCTTCCTCAAGACAAAGAATTGGTGTTTTCTTCCTTTTATGATTTAATAACAACCGGCTGGAGATACACTAATAATAAATTTTAATCTATCTTGTAACTTATTACATCAAAGCAATAATAATATCAAAGCCATAATAACTCAGGTATTATTATACCTATACTTGACTTTTTCCCTAGAATATGTTCTCCAAATCTCCATGATTCTCTGTAAATGACAATGACCTGGGGCGCCTGGGTGGCTCAGTCAGTTGAGCGTCCGACTTCGGCTCAGGTCATGATCTCACACTCCGTGAGTTCAAGCCCCATGTCGGGCTCCGTGCTGACAGCTCAGCACCTGGAGCCTGTTTCAGATTCTGTGTCTCCCCCTCTCTCTGCCCCTCTCCTGCTCATACTCTCTGTCTCAAAAATAAATGAAAACATTTAAAAAAAATAAAAAAAATGACAATGACCTATTTTTTACCATATGCAACTTAACAGAAT
The DNA here is from genome assembly GCF_023721935.1 of Panthera uncia. Lineage (NCBI taxonomy): Eukaryota > Metazoa > Chordata > Mammalia > Carnivora > Felidae > Panthera > Panthera uncia. The sequence continues at coordinate 40,196,208 of NC_064814.1, forward strand.
CAATTTTAACTGTACTTTCTTTTTTAAAGTTTATTTATTGAGACACACACACACACACACACACACACACACACACACACGAGCAAGAGAGGGGCAGAGAGAGAGGGAGAGAATTCCAAGCAGGCTCTGCACTGTCATCACAGAGCCCAACGTGGGGCTCAGTCTCATGAACCGTGAGATCATGCATGACCTGAGCTGAAATCAAGAGTCAGACAGTTAACCAACTGAGCCACCCAGGCGCCCCTAACTATACTCTTTATATCCTTATGCCATTATATTTATGAGAACATGGCTAATATATGAGGACTCCCACTTCACTGTAACTTCCTGTACAGTTAGTTAAAATATAGCTGTCGTTTTCCTTCCTCTTTTAAAACGTTTTAAAATATTCAAGAAAAGCAAAGGACCCAAATCACAGATTTTTGACCTCAAAGTTGTCAGCCTATAATAATGAGCAAGATACTGGCATACAAAGGTAGACAAATTTGGGATGTGCTTGAGCAGGAGACTAAGGGATTTTTAGAAACATGCTTTGCTACGTGCATGGGTTCTTTAGAATAATGAGCAGGCATGCTTGTGAACAGTGCCAGGAAAAAATTTCAAGTGTCTTCAGGATACTTAGAACAGATAGGAGAGCCTGAAATGAAAGACAAGGGAGGCTGAGAAGACAGGTGAGTCAAGTCCTCCATTTGGGAAGGCCGCTCTTGGTTGCTTCCTTGTGTCCGCAGATACAGGCTAGTGACAGAGCACAGCACTTCGTGGGCCTTTCATCTACTTCAATCTTCTCTCCCAACTTCTTTCTAATTTTGCCCACCTTAATCAAATACCCTAATTTCCTGCTAGTTTACATAACCACTACTTTTTCTTTAGCTTTTCATTAACTTTTCTTTTCAATAATTTCTCTAGTCCATTGACCTTCTCCTTTTCCATATGTTTGCTGCTTCCTTTAATTTTTGCTTTATTTTTCTCCTTGGTGTTATTTATTTTTTTTTTATTTCTTTGCACTCCTTTTTCATTTCATCATATCTGACATCTTCTTTTTACTCCCCTGCCCCATATGGTTCTATCTCTCTGCCTTTCTCCTACAGAAGCAATGTTGGTACTTCAGGTACACATGGTTTATATATTTAAAAAACTACGTATGCTAAAGAACTTTCTTTCTGTACTGGTTGTAACAACTGCCTCACTTCTCTGATTTAGAAAAAGTCCGTTTCTTCACCATTAGGCCCCCTATTTATTCCTCTTTTAAATCCTGCTCTTTCTTTTCTGGGCTGTTCTGATTTGCTGCAGAATTCTAACAGATTCTAACATTCTGATGTAGCAGATGCTAGGAGGGTAGACAGCTAACTGAAGAGTGGGAAAAAGAGATAAGATAGGTAAAAAATAGAATTTGGTTTTGATATTGCTGGAGCCCTTAAATGACAAGCAAAAAATCTCATATACTCAAAAGTTTTATGGTCTTCCTATTGACCACAAGAAGACCAAAGAAGCTATGAACCTATCAAAATTGATCTTACAAATTAAAATAGGTTTATAATTATGTTCCTGTTTGAGGTCTTTCCTTCTCTAACGCCTTTTTCAGCTAACTGAAAAGAGGAACCATGTGGGTTTTTTTACAAATTTTAAGCGAATTCACAAAAGAGGAAACATTTTTGGCCGAAGCCAATTTATGGCCTATATTTTCCATTGCTTTGGATGGCATTTTTTAAAAAACTAAAGTGAAACTCTGAAGAATAACTTGTTGAGGGGTTGATGCTCTTAAGAATAGCAAGTGGGAACTGTGCATGGATAACCATCTAGAGATGATTCAAATCCCCATATTTATGCCAAAAGTTTCCATTTCTTTCCCTATGAAGCCTTTTGCAAAATGGATACAAAGCATAATTTAATACCTTTGATTTCATCTTCTCTGCTTACATTCTGGCAGAAGTATTCATAGATAGTGAAAAATTGAAAAGGAAAGGAGCCATGAAGCCAATACAGGTTAGGTATTTACTAAGCTCCTAACATACATGGCTCTTTGCTGTAAAGGAGCCAAAATGTAAACCCTGAGGTGGTTTAGAGGAGTAGAAAGAGCTTATGCTTGTGAATCAGATGGTCCTGGGTACAAATGCCATTCTGTCACTAATAGTGACATAACACTGGGCAAACTCTTTTTTTTTTAAATGATTTCTTAAAATGTTTATTTTTGAGAGAGAGACAGAGTGTGAATGGGGGAAAGGGGCAGAGAGAAGGGAGACACAGAATCCGAAGCAGGCTCCGGGCTCTAAGCGGTCAGCACAAAGCCCGATGTGGGGCTTGAACTCACGAGCCTTCGAGCCATGAGATCGTGACCTGAGCTGAAGTCGGCCATTTAACCAACTGAGCCATCCAGACACCCCTTTCTAGTCTATATATAGTTTCTAATCATATATACCAGGATCTAACACCCTGAGATGTTCCTTTCCCTAATGTTAAGAAACAACCAAATAGTTATCATTGTGTTTAATGATGTACAAAACAGGTATATCACACCTAGTGTTGAACACCGTCTTAGTGTAACTCCTCACTTTAGAGATAAGGCAACTGAGAGCAGGAGAGATGAAATGACTAGTTCTCATAGTTAGATGGAGAGTTACATGCTGGAAGTAGACCTGGAACTTAACTCTTCAAGTTTTACCATCTACCACATCCCACAAAAAGCCCTGCCTGCCAAACTTACACATGTGCCTTCTCTACCCATGTCCATATGTTGTTTCCTCGACTGGAATATTTTATTTGCTTAATTCATTCTTACAGACCTTTCAAAATTCAGTTCAAGTTTTACTTCTCTGAGAAACCCTCCCTGAAGACCTCCCAGGCTATGTTAGTTCCTCTGTGCATCTCTTGCATACATTTATGAGAAAACTTATTAAATTATTATAATTATTACTTGTTTCCACCACTGGAAAACTAGAAACTATATTTTGGGTGTGTGGGGGGGTGTCTCTCAAACCTAGAACAGGCCTGACACAAAGATAGTGTTCATCGATAAATAAATGAAAGCATCGGCAAGACAACACTAACCAACTGGACAGGACGGTCTCAGATTCAGAGATCACTTAGGATTCTGAGTTGAGCGGACTCCTTTAAGAGTATGAGCTCCTAATGTAATGACATAGTGCTAGACTCTGAGGATGCTACAGAGCCTACGAACACAGTAGACTCTGTGCATGAAAAACTTACCAAAGGCAATACCATTAATGAAAATAGAGAAGAGAGGAGTCAGTTTTGACATAAAGATGATGAAGATGGATTGATCTGAGTATGTTAAATTTGCTGGCAGTAGGATATATACATGGAGATGTCCACCAAGAAGTCATGGAAAGCAATCGGAATTAAGGAGATTTAGGCTGGACGCGCAGGTTTGGGAGTTATGGCATATAGGCGAGAGCTGAAATTTTATAGATTCAGGATCACAGAAAAGCTGGTAAGAGTGAGGACTGAATACCAAGTACCCATATTTAAGAAGAGAAAAACAGGAGCTAGTGAGATTAACATGAAAGGAAGACTATCACAAAGAGCTACTTGAATAGTAGTGAAGGCACAGTCAATAGTGTCAAAAGTGGCTAAGAGAGGGAGAAAAGAAAAAGAAAGAATAAAGAAAAAGACTGTTGGATTAGGTAATAGATGATTATCGGTGTCCTTCAAAGCAACAGGACTGGTATATTTCTAGTCGCAAGGGAGAGAAAAGTAGAGAGCATATGGAACCAGCACACAGAGCCTATGTGTTTAAGAAGTAGGACCGTGAAATGAAGGATTATGAGGTAATGAAGCTAAAGGGGTAGCAGGGCCAAGTACAGATCTTATGAAAGAACGAAGAGAGACGTTTGTCTCTGAGGTCCACGTGTTTTATGGTTAAGTTTAGGATGCATTCAAGAGTATTTACACTGCAGTGTATGAAGTCTAAATTAGAAACGATAAATACATCTCAAATACCTACCTACTTTGTGCCAGACACCAAATAACACCTGTCTTTCTTTCTTTCATTATAAAACCACTGATAAAAAGGAAACATTCTGAAATGGATCCCAAATATTTCATCTTAATTTTGTTTTGTGGACACCTCAGTGATACATTTCTCTTAACAACAGAAGACATTACAACAGAGTCTCCTGTATTTATATCATCAAGGCTCAATGTCTCAGCTAATTCTCAAAACACAACAGGGAATCCTTGGAGTCAACCAACAGAATTCAGCCATGTTTCTTCTGCACAACCAATATCAACTGCCAAAGTTGCTGCTGGACAATCAATACCAGGGGCCTATGCTCCTTCTGAAAAACCGGCAGCGCACACTTCTGCCGGGCAACCACCTGCCTCTAACATCACCAGACAACCAATACCAACGGCCAACGCCTCCTCCCGACAAACAGTACTCCCTGTGCTTACCTCTGCCGGACAACTACCGCCATCTGCCCATACTTCTACCAAACAACTGCCGCCATTTCTCTACACTTCCACTCAACAACCATCATCTATCCACTCTTCTTCTGGAAAACCAATACTACCAACTGTTCATAATCCATCTATACCACCAACCCCAAGTGTCAAAAGTTCACAGAGGGTGACTCCAGGATTCAACCTAGAAACTACCAGTAACACAAATATCCCACGTGAAACCAATTCTAATTTGATAGCTGCCACATTAGTGGGTGTAATTCTGACGTCTATGTTTGTAGCTATAATCATGATTGTGCTATGGAAATGCTTGAGAAAACCAGTTTCACATGATCAGAATTGGGCAGGTAGGTCTCCATTTGCCGATGGTGAAACCCCCGACATCTGTTTGGATAACTTTAGAGAAAATGAAGTACCCGTGAAAAGGACATCAATTGTTTCACTTATGCCCTGGAAACCAAGCAAAAACACACTCTTGGCAGATGACTTAGAAATTAAGTTGTTTGAATCAAGTGAACACATTGGAGATTCCAACAACCCCAAAGCAGAGAAAATAAAAGATCAGGTAAATGGTACATCAGAGGAGAGTGCTGGGGGATCAACGATCGGCACTGCTGTTTCTTCTTCAGATGATGCAGATTATCCACCACCTTCCCCACTTCTTGATTTGGAAGGACAGGAGAGTAACCAATCCAACAAACCCACAATGACAATTATATCTCCTCTTCCAAATGAGTCCACCAATCTCCCACCATCTCTGGACTGTCTCAATCAAGTCTGTGAAGGTTACAATTCTGAGTTTGAACAATCATTTCCACCTCCTCCCGACTCATTTCACTTGCCCCCGGCACCAGAAGATTTCATGAAAAACCAGGAAGATTCCAACAATGAGATCCAGGGTCAGGAATTCTCTATTCCTCCCGACTCTGGTCAAGACCACAGTGAATCCTTGCCACCCCCACCTGAAGAACTGTTATAAATACTGTAATTTGCTTTTTAGCTGATTTTCCATCCTTCCTACAGAACTCCATCTTTTTTTTCTCTTCATGTGATGAAATATATTAAAAGGCACCTGGTAGCCAATTTTGATTTTTATTCAGGAACTACCTGAAATCTGCTAAAGCCCATGTGCATGGCTGGAACTTATTTTTAAAAAATGACATAACAGTGATCTATTTACTAGCTATTGTACCTAAATTTAATGCAGAGAACATTTTACCTATGTGGATGGTATGTATGTCAGTAACTTAGCCACTTTGGAAATAAGCACTCTACATATAGTTAATATCATCTAATGGATATATCTTTTTTTTCCTGAATAGCTGTGTGTAAAGTTACATTGAATAAATAACACTTTGTTTTTCCATTTCAAAGATTGAGATGGGGAGGGAAGGGATGAGAAATTAAATACATACTCCAAGTTTTAAACAAAACTCCAAATTTTATTTAAAGTTTTTAATTAAAAAATTTTTTTAAATGTTATTTCTTTCTGAGAGACAGAACGTGAGCAGGAAAGGGGCAGACAGAGAGAGGGAGACATGGAATTGGAAGCAGGTTGTCACAGCACAGAGCCTGACGTGGGGCTTGAACTCACAAGCTGTGAGATCATGGCCTGAGGTGAAATTGAGAGTCGGATGCTTAACTGACTGAGCCACCCAGGCGCCCCTTTAAGATTGATTTTAAGTATCTCCACACACAATGTGGGGCTCAAACCTATAACCCCAAGATTAAGAATCGCATGCTCTGCTGACTGAGCCAGCAGGGTGCTCTAAAACTCCAAATTTTAAATTAACACCTCAAGTATTAAATACATATTCCAAGTTTGTGGGGATGAGAAACTAAAATGCATGTTTGAGAATACAAAAATTTCCTTTTAGCTCTCACTGGAAACAGTAAAGCAAGTATGTTAAAACACCAAATTGTGGGGGTGGGGGTTGGACTGGGGATGTTTACTCTGAAAAAAATATAAGCATGCACCATAAACTGTAGACATTGGGGGAGCACAATTTTTTAAACTAACATCCTTTTTTAAAATTTTATTTGTTTTGAGTTTATTTATTTTGAGAAAGAGAGAATTCGAGCAGGGTAGGGCAGAGACAGCAGCAGGGAGACAGAATCCCAAGGAGGCTCCACACTGTCAGCACAGAGCCTGATGCAGGGCTTGAACTCACAAACTGTGAGATCATAACCTGAGTAGAAATCAAGAGCTGGACACTTAACCGACTGAGCCACCCAGGCGCCCCTAAAACTAAGCATCTGTAAAAATTTCTTCGTTCTATGGCTCTAGCACCCAAACAAAATGAAATCTTATAAAGGAAAACAAAAAATAAAACCACACACACAAAACCACACTTCTATGGCTCCATTCCAAATTTGAATGATTTTTCCAAGAAAAACAGACTACATCAAATACAGATGATTCTCAACTTTCCCTAAATGGACACTTTCTGACACTATACATTTAAACTCTTAAACCACCTTTCCTATGCAGAATTTCGTCTTTTCTCCATTACCTGACAAGTGATGAAACTGAGTTACCAGAGTAGGGGTGGACCTAATCTTTGTCAGAGTCAGGGCGGTGAGCGTTCCTGGGCTAGGCTTGTGGGGGTGCCGGCCTGTGCCCACAAAAGTGTTTCTTTGCCCAACAAGCATGTGGTCTTCTTCCTTACCCTAGCCATCACTCAGAATAAAATGTGGTGGTCTTGTCAGTAGTTTAACCGTGAAGAACTCCTCATTACTGTGGGGTTTTTCAGAACAAAATATAGTATTTATTTGTAGCACTGTTGTTCAAGAAACTAACAAAGCTCCAACTTTAGTAAAAAAACAAAAACAAAAACAAAAAACTAGCAGGCTTTTTTGGACACTGAAATTTTATATACAATATTTCCCTTTAAATCTTTTATGGGGCGCCTGGATGGCTTGGTCGGTTAAGCGTCCGGCTTCGGTTCAGGTCATGATCTCATGGTCCGTGAGTTCGAGCCCCGCATCGGGCTCTGTGCTCACAGCTCAGAGCCTGGAGCCTGTTTCAGATTCTGTGTCTCCCTCTCTCACTGCTCCTCCCCTGTTCATGCTCTGTCTCTCTCTGTCTCAAAAATAAATAAACGTTAAAAAAAAAAAAATCTTTTAAACCATCCCTTACTGACCATTAAAAAGCCTTATCTGCAGAAACACTTCCTTGGAGTTATTTTCCTGGCGTTTATTCCTGAAGCATGTCTCTTGCCATATTACATTGGTTCTTTGTCTCCCACTTGAAAACGCTTCTTTCATGTTGTTTTTCAAACTTAGCATTTTTAAGGTTAATCCTACTCAGCAGCAATCAGGAGTTTAAGAATTTCCTATGAATTTCCTGAATTCTATTTAGGATAAATAAGCTATGTTTTTATATTTGGTCAAGACTTTGATGTGCTTTAAATCATCATAACCCTTCTCATTTCACATGTGAGATGGTTACTCAAGAGGCTCTTTCCACACTTTTGTTCTTCTTTCTCATTACCTTTTTTCCTGATCTCTTGAAGGATGGGTGCTGGGAAATATAGGGAAATACCAACTCTTACGGATAAATCAGGAGCCGATGACCTGGTCATAGTCCCATCTGATTTCTTCAAACCCTACATGCAGCTTTCTTCCTGCTGTTCTCTGTACAACTGAAGACCAGTCTTACTGTCAGCAGCTAGTTTTGGGTGTTGTCTTTTTTAAAAAATTCTCTGCCACGGGGAAAAAGAATTCCCATTTACTGCATGTAATTTTCCCCACTGAGGTCAGTGGAAGCTGAGCAGCCAAACAGTGGCAATCCTTGCTTAATCAGCAGAAAGAAATGCAAGCTAATAAAAGACATCCAGGAGAGAAGAAAGTGCTGGAACAAAGAAAAACCTACAAAAAAGATGGAAGAGCCAGGATCCAGAGTGGAAGAAAAATTTTGTTTCATGAAAATGGGAAAAGGACACGGCCCAGGGGGATAAAACATAGACTGAACTACCATACGGCAGTGGTGCTCTTACCAGATCCGCACTAACCAGATTCAGAAACAACCCTGAAGACCATCCAGTTCAACTCCTTTTATTTGTTAACTGATGAGAAAATAGGCCAGAAAGAGTAGTGACTTGCTTAGTAGCGGTGCTAAAAGCTGAGTTTGTTCCCTGACTCCTGGGTCAGGACTCTTTTCACTAGTAGAGGACCAAAGAGCACCTATGTCATGCATTGCAACATATATGTATCACACATGTACTCCATTTGGTGTTGGTAGTGGGGGACACAATGATGTGTGCTGTAATTGTTATTACCTAGTTCTAATCAAAAAGTAACGTAGCAAAATATTTGGGCACCTATAGTTAAAGCATTATAATAATCATGCACTGTGATACTTACACCTGATTAGACAAATGGAATGCAAAGTCCAGAAATAGACTCAAATCTCAAATCAGTAGAAGAAATACGGGGACAATTGGATAGACATTTGGAAAAAGATAAAATTGGATCCATACATTAGGATAAGCACCAAACAGACCAGAGATATAAATATAAAACATGAAATTATATAATAGAAGAAAATATGAGAATTGCTTTATAACCTGGAAGAAAAAAAATTTTCCCAGCTGAGACTCAAACTCCAGAAGCAATAAAAAGAAAAGGAAAATCCAATTATATAAAAAACTTTTAACTGTCAAAAAACAAAAAGCAAATTCCACTGTAATAAAGTCAAAGGCAAACTGGAAAAAATTTGCAACCATAAGACAAAGGGCTAATATTTCCGAATTAAAAAAAAAATTCTATTTGGGGGGAAGGAAGGACCCACAACAATATACAAAAAAATGTCCAAAATGTAAAAGACAGTCACAGAAGAAAAAATTTTAATGGCTCCTGAAAACAGAAAGATGTACAACTTTCTTCAAATTAGAGCACTGTATTTAAAATTACCCTGAGATACTGATCCCAGCAGATTGCTATAAATCCAACAGTTCAACAACAAAGTGTATGGTGAGGTGACAGAGAATGACACCATGATTCACTGTTGAGGGGGCTACAGAATGGTATGGACTACACAGAAAAATGCGGTAATATCCAGACAAATTCCAAATGCATTTATCTTTTCACCAAGCAATCCTACTTCTAGGAATCTTTTTCAAAGATTCATCGGACAAAATATTCAGTTACTTAGGTGCCAGGGTATTCACTGGCATTATCTGTAACAGCAAAAGTCTGGTAACAACACAGATGTTCATACTAGGGACTGGTGGAATAAACCATGGTAAGTACAATCCCATAAAGAGTTCTAAGCATTGTGAAATGAATGTGAAAGATCTCTATTTGCTGATGGGAAATGATCTTCAAGATATATTAAGGAAAAAAAGAATAAGATGTATAACAGCATATTTAGTATACAGCCCTTAATACAAGCAAAGGGAATAAGAACATACAATACATACATATTTTAATATGTTTGGAAAAAAAAAAAAGACAGACTGTTAATATAAAACCAAAAGTTAATACAAATAGTCACCAATAGGAGGAAGAATAGAATAGGGTGAAGGGGACACAGAAGCAAGACTTCTCTGAATATATCTTGTTATATAGTTTTGACTTAAGCAGTCCCTAAAAACTATTAACTAATAGAAACAAATCAACCCAACTTTATGTAAAGTTGGTGACATAAACATAGAGAAAAAAACATTATTTCAAGTTGTATTAGACAACAGAATGGACTATACATCCTTAGTGAATTATATTCTAAGAACAAAGAGAACTACAAAGAAATCTTAAATTTTATTCAATAGTGTGTAATCTGTCTCTAGCAATACGGGCATTATTTGAAACTATTGTATGATGATATGAATGAACAATTTTGTTAATGCTGTTAGGAACCATTTATAGGAAATATGGTGGACAGAGAAACAAATTAAATGTTTACAAGGAAGCAAACATAAATCCAGAAGGAATAAATGAGTTCTGGCAACAAGCCAGTGGCATGGGAAAAAAAGGGGTGGGGAGGTGGGACAAGAAACTGATCCACATGGGTTCTAACCTGATCATTTCTATCTTGTCAGTTCATCCATGCCATTAAATACTTTATTGAGTACTCTTGTTTCCAGCAGAAAATTCAGTCTGAATAGCCAACTATGTTACTAAAAGCAGAAAATGTAGTACTTTTACTCTCAAATAAGCGTGACAGATGTTATGAGTATAAGAAATGAAGAAATGAAGGGGCGCTTGGGTGGCTCAGTCAGTTAAGTGTCGAACTTCAGGTCATGATCTCACGGCTCATGGGTTCAAGCCCCCTATCAGGCTCTGTGCTGACAGCTTGGAGCCTGAAGCCTGTTTTGGATTCTGTGTTTCCCTCTTTCTCTGCCCTTCTCCCGCTCATGCTCTGACTCTCTCAAAAATAAACAAACAAACACAAACAAACCCCCCCCCCAAAAAAAAGGAAGAAAGAAAAAAAGAAAGAAAGACAGGGGTGCTAGGGTGGCTCAGTTGGTTAAGTGCCCAACTCTTGGTTTCAGCTCAGGTCAGGACTTTGCATTCTGTATTAGCCCTGCACTGGGCTCCGTACTGTCAGTGCTTGAGATTCTCTCTCCCTCTCTCTCTGTCCCTCTCAAAATAAATAAAATCAAAAAGAATTTTTTTTTAGGGGTGCCTGGGTGGCTCAGTTGATTAAGCATTCGACTCTTGGGTTTGCGCTCACGTCATCATCTCACAGTTTGTGAGTTCAAGCCCTGCATCAGGCTCTGCGCTGTCTCCCTCTCTCTCTGCCTCTCCCCTGCTCACGCTGTCTCTCTCAAAATAAATAAACTTAAAAATATACATAAGAATAAAAAAAATTTTTTTTAAGAAATAAAGACAAACTACTGTACTCTTACGGTGATGAGCACTAAGTATAGAATTGTTGAATCACTATATTGTACACCTGAAACGAATAGAACACTGTATGTTACCTATACTGGAACCAGGATTTAAAAACTTCATAAAAATATAAAATGGGAATCAGTAAAAAAAGAAAAAAAAAAAAACAGACAGACAGACCGACTGGGCTTCTGAATTGTTGATTACCATGGGACAGTTGTTCCCTGGCAACTCTTCCCTGTTACACCTTTCACAAGGTTGGGGTAATATATCCTAGGACAGGGCATTTCACAAAAGAGTATGTTAAATGAATATACCGCTTAGTCTCTAGAATATAATAGTTGCTTCAATAGCTGGAACTCCTGACTTGACAGACTTATCTAAAATGCAATTTGTCTGAAATCGTATCTAAAATAAGTTGTAACAAACACTTAAGGCTATACAAAATTATTTGAGTAATAGTAATACATGGTATTATTTTACTTGATGAGAGCTTCCAAAAACATAAGGGCAGATTGTTACAATTCAAATATATTAAAAATGTTTCCCCTTTATCTTTTTGAAAATTTTATAATAATCTTTGAATAATAGGAAGCAATTTGGTTATGTCCCCAAACTTGAAATGAGAAATACTGTCACTACCATCGTATTGGATTTTTCTAGTATATACAGCAGAATCTAATCTCAATAAAGCCTAAACCCAAATTCATTTGAGTCCGTAAGTTAATGAAATAACATGTTCCTGGTTTCAGAAAAAAAAAGTACTGGTAAGTATAATGGAACTGGGTAATTCTATTTCCACATTGATGTAATGAGACTTCCTCAAATTGTAACAGAGATTTAGGTGTCTGGTAAGCTGACCCTCAGTCGCATCCCTTGAAGTATACAGTATATACAGGAGCTAAAATGTAAGAAATCTAAATGTCAAAACAATCATTCTCTATTTCCACAATATTGCTGAACGTAGTATTTTTAACACATTACTTTTAAGCACTAAGATTGGTGACTGGTTTCTGAAATCCATAGAAAGAATCTTATTAAGAGTCCAAGGGTGAACTCTCCAAGTAAAGTGGGAATAAAGCACCTAATCAATAATAAATCTCTAACACTGCAGACTTTTAAAATATAGATATTTTTTGAGGAACATGAATTTTATACAAAAGGTGACTCTTATAGTTTCTTTTCTAAGAAAATAAACTTCAAATTTTAATATAATAAATTCTGTTTGGGGTAAAATCTGGGGCAAAGGAATGGCAAATATAATTTAGAGAAAAACAAAGGATTAACAACAAGGCATAAGGAGATCTTCTTTACATGTAACGTGCTAAGAATTGGTTTTTAAATAGTAACAATTTGGTAATGAAAATCCCATAACTTTATTTGCTTTCTTTTCTAAGGTAAACTGGATATTCTGGGAATTAGATTTGAGCTCTTACAGATTATTCATACAATCAATCCACTAAAGGGTGAAGCAGAAGCTACTACAAATCTAGTCATATTTTCTAAAACTCATGACCAAAGTTTTGCCTTTGACGTTATTTTGTGCAATGTTATTTCTTTAAAAAAATTTTTTTAATGTTTATTATTTTTGAAAAACAGACAGAGCACAAACAGGGGAGGGCAGAGAGAGAGGGAGACACAGAATCTGAAGCGGGCTCCAGGCTCCGAGCGGTCAGCACAGAGCCCGACATGGGGCTCAAACTCACAAACCCTGAGATCAGGACCTGAGCTGAAGTCAGATGCTCAACTGACTGAGCCACCCAGGCTCCCCTACGCAATTTTAAAACTATAAATTGCTTTCTCAGTAAGGCAAAATGTGAAACGTTCTGACGAAATCACCTAAAATTGATACAATTATTTTTAAAACACAAAATCAAATGAATACATGGTCACTCCTGTTGTATCGAAGATGTCTCTGGACGGAACAATATAAACGAAGTTGAGTTGCATAGAGAAAAAAGATCCTTAACCTAAAAGACAATATAAAACATGTTTATCTGACCATATGAATTTAACTAAAAGCATGAGATGCTCATTTACAAATGTAGTCTTGCTTATGTGTAGTCTGGGTTAAATGATCCTTTGTACCAGAAAGATAATGACAAAATAACCCCATATGTAAGTACTTCGGTACTTCCGAAAAAGGAAGATTGAAGTGGTTGATAAATCTGAAAAGCTGACTATATTAATAATCAGCATGTTGGGGGAGCACACGAAAATGAAACATAGATTGTATTCTGTTATTTTAAAAAGTGACAGGACAACTGAACCATTTTAGAAGAACATGAAGAGGCAGGAGTTAAAAATAGTTAAATTAACAGCTTCGAAAAGGACGGTCAAGTTCGTGTTCAACGTGTAAAAAGAATAAGAGGTAGAGGCTTTAAAAAGAGAACTGCACATTCTTCATGAGGCAATGTCAGAATGTGGAACCTGAGCTCAAATACACAGAAATGAGTGAGGGCCAGGTCTAAAGGGCACGAGGCACCACATCCTCTGGCAAACTGGGAGGTAGATGGGCATGCTCCATGCTGTAAATTAAAAAAAAAAAAAAACAAACTTGGGGGGCCCATTTTGTTGCGTGTGCACCTCTTGCACTAAATTTGAGTCAGCACCAATGACAGCGCTGCAGTCCTCTGTGGACTGATCAGGTGGCTGCAGAGCTCGGGCTCACAGCCGCACAACGCAGCTGAGCGGGCAAGCACAGCCCACAGCCAGAAGCGGCTCCCACTCTCCAGAGCAAGGCGACCTTTAAAGCTTAAGTTTCCCGGAGAAAATGAGATACTGCTGCTGAAGACGACACTATGGTAAGCTGTTATTTAGATCAGTAAAAGACTGACTTGGGAATTTTTTTCCTTTTTTTAAAGAAAAAGTCAACGTGAGGATTGAATATATATTCAGTAGCAAGCAAGTGCATGCACCAGAAATTTGCTGCAGTGTCAGTGGAGGGGTTTCTTTTTAATATTCATTCACTTTGTAAATATACACGTTGCTTTCTTTTAGAATCGGCACTGAAACATACATAAAAAAATCACTATAAAATGAGAGGTTTAAATTACGGTATTGGTCTGAATTTTTCAAGTGCCTTGAAATGTTTTGCTAGGACATATTTATCCCAAAGAGACAAAGATGAATTTCAAAGTATTGTCTTAATATCTAAATCAAATCTTACTCTATACACAATATTGACTATTACATTACTGCAGAGATTTAAAAAAAAAAACAAAAAAAACAAAAAAAAAACCCAGGCACGACAGCCATTTTTTCCTATCTGAGTAAGAAGGGAGATTCTCAAAAAGAGTAACAGCTTAAGATTCTGACTCTCTATTTGCAGAGAATGCCATTTTGTAATTTTAAGGCTCTGGGAAGATAAATAAGAAAGACTGGTAAAAGAAGGGAAAAAAGAAGGGAGAAAAATACAGGAGCAAGTAGGGGGAGAGAGTCCCTCTCTACCACATAGCCCCAATTGAAGGATTAAGCATTTGGACTATAAATGAAGGGGAGCTTTGTTAGTTTAATCACTGGAACAATTATAAAAGGACTCAACAACAACGAGGTTTATTGAAAATTTTGCCTAATGCTAACTGACCCATGCAGATGCCTAATTGTGTTTGCATATTAAAAGAAGGGTGTATCTGTTTGTTTCCAGGCTTTGATGGAATATCAGATATTGAAAATGTCTCCCAGCTTGTTCATCCTTCTGTTTCTGACACCTGGTATTTTATGCATTTGTCCTCTCCAATGTATATGCACAGAGAGGCACAGGCATGTGGACTGTTCAGGCAGAAACTTGACTACATTACCATCTGGACTGCAAGAGAATATTATCCATTTAAATCTGTCTTATAACCATTTTACCGATCTTCATAACCAGTTAACCCAATACACCAATCTGAGGACCCTGGATATTTCAAACAACAGGCTCGAAAGCCTGCCTGCTCAGTTACCTCGGTCCCTCTGGAACATGTCTGCTGCTAACAACAACATTAAACTGCTTGACAAATCTGATACTGCTTATCAGTGGAACCTTAGATATCTGGATGTTTCTAAGAATATGCTGGAAAAGGTTGTTCTCATTAAAAATACACTGAGAAGTCTTGAGGTTCTCAACCTCAGTAGTAACAAACTGTGGACAGTTCCAACCAACATGCCCTCCAAACTACATATCGTGGACCTGTCTAACAATTCCTTGACACAAATCCTTCCAGGAACATTAATAAACCTGACAAATCTCACACATCTTTACCTGCACAATAATAAGTTCACATTCATTCCAGATCAAGCTTTTGACCAACTCTTTCAGTTGCAGGAGATAACCCTTCACAATAACAGGTGGTCATGTGACCACAAACAAAACATCACTTACTTATTGAAGTGGATGATGGAAACAAAAGCCCATGTGATAGGGACTCCCTGTTCTAGCCAAATATCATCTTTGAAGGAACATAGCATATATCCCACACCTTCTGGATTTACCTCAAGCTTGTTCACTCTCAGTGGGATGCAGACAGTGGACACCATTAACTCTCTGAGTATGGTAACTCAGTCCAAAGTGACCAAAACCCCCAAACAATACCGAACAAAGGAAACAACGTTTGGTGCCACTCTAAGCAAAGACACCACCTTTGCTAGCACCGACAAGGCTTTTGTGCCCTACCCAGAAGATACATCCTTAGAAACCATCAATTCACATGAAGCAGCAGCTGCAACTCTAACTATTCACCTCCAAGATGGAATCGTTACAAACACAAGCCTCACTAGCTCCACAAAATCATCCCCAACACCCATGACCCTAAGTATTACTAGTGGCATGCCAAGTAATTTCTCTGAAATGCCTCAACAAAGCACAACCCTTAACTTCCGAAGGGAAGAGACAACCACAAATGGAAAGACTCGCTTACCTTCTGTGGCAAGCGCTTGGAAAGTAAACGCTTCACTTCTCTTGATGCTCAATGCTGTGGTCATGCTGGCTGGCTGAGGGGCCGCAGCGTTTGAAGCCAATGAAAGAGCTCCCCCCTGATGTATAGTTGGGAAAATATGCCCCTATCTAACCAGTGATTCAAGCTACATAAGTATTCGAGAAAGCCAGTCTCACCTTTCTGACTCCGATGTAAATGAAGTAACTTGTCTTAAAGAAAAGAAGTGCACAATGTCTCGGTACTTGCTGCTATTTTACTGTCTTCAGTAACACTAATGAGTTTCTTTCTTTTTAATGAAATGTTTTCTTTTTGAGGCTTCGATTTATTGCACAAAACGTAAAGCATCTAAACTTTAATATGTATTTTATGTATGTTTACACTGTCAAACATCTGGGAAAAAAAAAATAAAAGGTCTATGCTCATAATTGTGTCATTTGGCTTTCTAGTCAGACCAACTTAATCTTTTCAGTATAATTGAAATGACCGAACCATTTTTGTCCTAGGGTACTCTGGTAAAGTCTGTAGGGTAAATGAAAGAAATGTTGGAGGCATCCAAGGATTTTGCCACTGAAGTATAACTGTGGTTGCTACCCCGTGAATGGTTATGCCACATCATTATTTTACACACAAGCCATAATTGTTTCAAATCTAAATGATGTCCTGCTTCTGAGGAACTCTTGGCTACTTTACAGATTATATAATGGACAAAAGCTCTTCAAAAAGCTAGAAGACACTAGGCTTTGCATTTTAATAAGGAAAGTTTGACGGCTTTGTTTTTTGCATTTAAGAAAAGTATTAAAAATATCATAAAAAGTTTGGCTTTACAGATATGTAAAGGGACAGTTTTAGCGCATATTTAACAGACCATTTACTAATGAAAAATTTACACATTTACAAAATTAAAAGTCTTCTACGTATAGGAGAGGGAAATTTACCTTTTGTACGTCGGATGTCAGAATCTGATTTACCTCAATTAAAAATAAGGATAGATTCAGGATAAAATCCTGGGGGTCTAACAAACATGGGCACTATAAGGAAGAAACAGGCAAGGAGAAAGGGAAGAAAAGACGGGATTCATCTGGTGCCACAACTGGGTGATGAACCCAATACAACACACAATATAGGACTAGGGCTGGGCCTAAGACCGATGTTCACACTCCAAATCAAACTGCACTGGGCACAGCTAGAAGAAAATGGCGAATTTTCTACAAATACAAAAAAGAAAGCCACCTTATGAATTAGAGACGAACAAAAGTAATAGCCACGAGTCAGAAAAAGAAGCCCTGAAACAAGGCTAGATTAAAATGCAAGACAGCATAGCTGAAATAGGCCACAAATGAGGGATTTAAATTGTGAGACATAAGGAAGGCTCTATTTCAAGCAATTCCTAGAGTTGGAAGAGTCCAGAAAGAAACTCTGATGCTCCTTCCTAGGAAATTTTAAAATAAGACAAGACTTCTTTCCAGGTTTGGGAACCTTTCTATTTGGAGAGACAGAAAAGGAATAACCCTCTAACGTACTCTTTTGGTTTTAAAGGCCCGGGCTTATGGGAAAACTACTGTTAAGCTTCAATAAGGCCATTTCTCTCCTAGGCTGACTAGTACAGTGGCTCTTAAACATTCCCCTGCCCCAGCAAACCCAACTCACCATGGCAGGGAATCTCACCATGAAGAAAGGGGGTTATTTGAAAAAGTCCCCTAAATGATTTTAAAATTCATTACCTTTCTAAATGGGCAAGCTGCTTCCACTCCTCCTCATCACTGACCTAGTCGCTTTGCCAGCGATGGTAAAGACTACTCACTTACAGGGCACCTGGGTGGCTCAGTCGGTTGAGTGTCTGACTTCGGCTCAGGTCATGATCTCATGGCTCGTGAGTTCTCGAGCCCTGCGTCAGGCTCCGTGCTGACAGCTCAGAGCTTGGAGCCTGCTTCCGATTCTGTGTCTGCCTCTCTCTCTGCCCCTAACCCACTTGCATTCTGTCTCTGTCTCTCTCAAAAATAAATAAACATTAAAAAAAAAAAAAAAAAAGACTAGTCACTTACACACCCTCCTCTACCAAACACTTATGTCAGGTTTCTGAAACACATAGAGTGAGCTTCTCAACAAGTAGGTTTCTTAGATGTCTTTCACTCTGAGGGTGCCAAAAATACAATGCTGTCTTAGAAATGCTACAGGGACAAGTGACAAGAAGGTGAAATTATGGATTACAGCATTAGTAACATCTATGGATTACACCAATCTTCCTGACTTGTCTGCAAAACGCAAAGGAAAAAACGGAGTAAATTTACAAGTCAACTACACAGACTTCAAATCCTTAGAAAGAAGTATTACCTAGTCTTAAAGTAATTAGATAAACTTCCTTCTAAGGAAATTGTGTTCTTATCATTTTTAATGGAGGAGGACTCATTATTTGCCACTAAGACAAGAACTCCTGTATTACTGGCTCCATAAACATTTCAAAATACATTAGTCCTCTCGAGCTCATTAGATATATATCCATCCATTCATCCACCCCTTGGGCTTAATTCTATTTTATAAGTAACTTTTGTTTCTCACCAGTCAAGAGGATCCTAATAAGAGCACAAATACAAAGTAAATGCAATAAGGGATAAAACAGCAGGGAAGCATGTGTCTAAAGTTCTAGGCCTAAATCCTGCTTCTGTCACTTCTCAGCTGTACAATCCCGGCCATGTTACCACTGCTCAGGGTCAAGGTTTCCTCCTGTCTAAAATGGACTAGCAGAACTTATTCATAGTGTTTTTCTTGAGGAAAAACACAGACAGCCTTATCATACTGTCGTGCTCCCTCCCCTCCCCCCCCCCATTCTATATGCAGTAATGTTGCTGCTGCTGTTGTTAGGGTTATTATTATTATGGATATGCCCAAGCCCAATGCTTTTGAGAAATGCAGGTAGGAATACCCAAGCTCCACACCTTAACAGCAACAGAATGAAAGGGTGTGCTGGCTTCAGTCGCTGCTTTTCCACCCTCCAGAGTTCAGGTTCAGATGTATGAGTGGAATAGGGATGCAGAAGAAAGTCAGAGAAACATTCACTATCACAGCAGAAGAAGATGTCTTCTGTGGCTAAATTAAAAGATCACAAGTATGTGCTATTCAATAACCTTCCATAACAATGCTCTGAAGCAGCAGCAAATTCCTTTAACCAACACCAAAGATGTCAAATGAAAGTCAACCTCAAATCTTTTTTAACATTATTCCTTATGCAATGCGTTTTAAGAACTAGACAAAGAATGAGAGCATGCATGGCAAACTACCAGCCAGCATCACAGTTAAAAGTGACAAGTTATATTTCTATTAAAATCAGAATCAGAACAACGATGCCTATTTTGTCATCAATCTTCTCAACATTATTTGGGACATTCCAGAACAGGAATAACAGATACAATTATATGGAAATAGGCAACAAAATTATTACTATTAATAAACTGAAATAATGGTCTATCCAAAGGATTCCTCAGGAATGCCTTCAAAAGAATAACCTTAAATAACAAAAAGCATATGGAAACATGAAGGATTTTCTTGTATGTTGGCAACAAATAGTTAGAAAATTACAGAAGAAAGATACCGTTCATTGCAGCAACAACAAAGCAAATATACAATGCCTGAAATAACATTCACATGAAATGTGCAGGACCGAATGGGGGAAAAGCTAAAACAGCATTAATGCGAGGTATTAGCTGAAACTTGATGAAGACGATACACAAAGATCTCTCCATTCATTTATTCTTTCACTCAACAGACATTTATTCAGCACCTGGAATCAAGGCTAAGTACACGAGACACACCTTGAGTGGTATCGCAAAAATGAGATTATTTCCGGTATAATTCGTGGATTAAACCAACTCTGACAAATATATTCCAATGAGATTCTTTTTGAGACATGACATAAAACACTTCAAGTCACCTGGAAAAATAAATAGGCAAGAACAGAAAAAAGGAAGACACAGTAGAGGTATCTTACACTTTCTCTGGAGGAGAACCCTTCTAAGACAAAATAGTAGGGACATAAAAATAGAAAGGCAGACAGCCACAGCATAGATATGCAAGCACAGTCAGAGTACTGTGCACAGAAGAGTTCTAAGGACTTCCATTTCCTCACAGGGTTGTTGAGAGGAGTGAGGGCAAAATGAGATAATTCATGTAACATGCTTAGAACAGGGCCTACCGCATAGGAAATTCCCAAACATTGTTCACTTTAGAAGGAAAAAAAAATCACAAATCAAAGGGCAAGGGTAAGACTCAGTATTAAGAATACTGGGGAAACTGGAAAACAGCCTACTTCAACACTCACTTCACATGATACACCTACACAGCAAACTAAAAATGAGAACATTAAAAAAAAAAAAAAAAAAAAAAAGGAAGTCTTAAAACCAGCAGAAGAATTTAAACATATTTATAAATCTCTGGGAGACCTTTTTTTAATTAGGAAAGGGGAAAAAAATCACAAAGAAATTATCAATGGATTTGTCTATATAAAACTCCCAAGTTTCTTTATGTGGAAGTAATGAGCTGAATAAAAATATTCAAAGAGAATACCATAAAGGAGATTGTTCATCAAAAGCTTACAAAATTGATAAGAAAAATATTTAGATTCCCAATGGGTAAATGGGCAAAGGACATAAGCAGAACACTTAAAAGACAGGAAGTATCCTGACTGAAAAGTATATGGACCTAGGGACTACCACGTAATGACTGAAAATGAAAACAAAATGGGATACCATTTTCATCATTAATTCAGCAAGCAATCGTTAAGAAACAGAAATGAAGGCTGGGGAAGCCATCACGAAATAACCACATTCACATGTTGGCACCACTTCTTTGAACGGCAACTGGCAGCCGTGAGGAGGGAACAGCTACTCTGAGCTGCTGCCTAGGCGTCTGGCAGGAGGACAACCCCGCACACCCCCCAGACGCAGAGTCTGGCCCTCCGGGTAAGGACCCGAGCTTAGGATTTCCACCACCAGTTCCTGCTTTGCTTTTCCTGGTGCACATTGTTAAATAACTACTCAGAGTTGGGCCCGTGAAAAGTTACTGACTGTCGTCCCAACCACCTTCTAAGTAACAGGCGCTTGTTACCCTGTGCTGCTTCCTGCTTGCCGGTAAGCGTGGACGGAAGCATGCCTTCCTCCAGCTCATTGCACCCAGCCCCCTGAACACTTCCGGGATCCCTAAGTAATACATCTTTTGACCTTACTTCCTTCGTGTGAGTGTGCCAAAACAAATCAAATCAAAACCACCCCAGGGTTCTCACTTCCCCAAAATGGAAGCTCAGGTGCTTAGGGAGCTACCTGCCAGCACCACGTGTGTGGTTTGTGCAGGTCATAATCCAGAGTCCTTTTTTTCCCTTAAATCCCTCCTCTTTTTACAACACAATGTTATGTTAGTTTGAAGTATACAACACAGTGATTCAACAATTCTATACATTACTCAATGCTCCCCATAAGTGCAGTCACCATACAGTGTTACTACAGTATTATTAACTGTATTTCCTATTTCCTTTTCATCTCCATGACTCATTTATTTTCATAACGGGAAGTTTATACCTCTTATTCTCCTTCATCTATTTTGCTCATCTCCTAATGCACCTCCCCTTTGGCAACCACCAGTTGGTTTTCCGTATTTAAAAGTCTGTTTGTTTCTTTGTTTTGTTTTGTTTTGTTTTTGATTCCACATAGTGAGATCATATGGTATTTATCTTTTTCTGTCTGGCTTATTTCACTTAGCATAATACCTTCTAGGTCCATCCATGTTGTCACAAAGATGTCATTCTTTTTTATGGCTAATATTCCATTGTGTGTATGAATGTATGTAGGGGTGTGTGTGTGTGTGTGTGTGTGTGTGTATGTGTATTTATATACCACATCTTCTTTATCCACTCACCTATCAATGGGCACTTGGGATGCTTCCATACTGGCTTTGTAAATAATGCTGCGAAAAACATAAGGGTGCATCTATCTTTTCAAATCAGTGTTTTCATTTTCTTTGGGTAAATACCCATTATGGTATAATCTGCATATTCTTAATGTAATACACCAGCTACAGGCCTCCCAACACAACAATGTTCAAAACACTAAAATATTTTAACCTTTAACCTAGTAAATTCTAGGTCAATTCTTTCTAACAGCAGGAAAAATGGAAACAATGCTAAATACCATTAGGACATTAGGTAAGTAGATCATGATCCCACTGACCAGAATATTATGTGTCCAATAAGAATATTTATGAAGAGTTTTTGAAGTT
Organism: Panthera uncia; assembly: GCF_023721935.1. Lineage (NCBI taxonomy): Eukaryota > Metazoa > Chordata > Mammalia > Carnivora > Felidae > Panthera > Panthera uncia. The sequence continues at coordinate 40,218,638 of NC_064814.1, forward strand.
TGAAACGTGGAGAATGCAAAAACTAGAAAGCAAAAATTATAGGATATAAACATATAGAACTATATATTAAACACAACAAAAAAGAGATCTATACCAAATGCTAACACTGTATACCAAGTACATTTTATTAACTGCTTTGTCCTTGAAAAATGCAAGAGATCTAAAAAAAGAACTACTGAGACAGCTGTCCAAGAGATCTAGGTCAAGGAGGAAAACAAGAAAATGGGAAGACGAAAAATGAACTGTGAATGGGAAGGGGTGATCAAGACACTAGAGGGCATCATGAAATGAAGACCAGAGACAGAGAAACATAATCAGCATTCTTGGAAGCACATTCACAGGCACAGCTCATTTTAGTGGGCTTCACTTTACTGCACCTTCATACACAGTGCGTTTTCTCATATTGGAGGTTTGTGGCCACCCTGTGCTGAGCAAGCCTATTGGCGCCATTTCTCCTACAGCACTTGCCCGCTTCGTGTCTCTCACATTTTGGTAATTCCTCCCAATATTTCAAACTTTTTCATCGTAATTATGTTTATTATGATGACCTGTGATCAGTGATCTTTGATGTTACTACTGTATTTGTCATGGGGTGCCCAGAACAGCATCCACATAAGACCGTGAATTAATAAGTAAATGTGTGCATTGTATCCCTACGACCACTTCCTTTCCTTCAGCCTCCCAATTCCTAGAGACACAACAATATTGGTATTAGGGCAATTAACGACCCTGCAGTGGCCTCTAAGCATTCAAGTGAAAGGAAGCGTCACATGTCATTCACTGTAAGACAAAAGCTAGAGGTGATCAAGGCTAGTGAGGAAGGCATGTCGAAAGCCAGGACAGGCTGAAAGCCAGGCCTTTGTGAATGCGAGGGAAAAGTTCTTGAAGCTACTGCAGCGAACACACAAATGATAGGAAAGTGAAACGGCCTTGTCACTGATATGGAGAAAGTTTTAGTGGTCTGGAGAGATGATCAAACCAGCCACAACATTCCCTTAAGCTAAAGCCTAATCTAGAGCAAGACCCAACCCCTCTTCAGTTCTATGACAGTTGAGAGAGGTAAAGACGCTGCAGAGCTCCCTTTGAAGCTGGCAGAGAAGTTACTTCATGAGGTTTAGGAAAGAAGCCATGTCTGTAACACACAAATGCAAGGTGAAGCAGGTGCTGATGGAGAAGCTACAGCAAGTTCTCCAGAAGGTCCAGCTAAGATCATTCTGGAAGGTGGCTGCAGTAAACAGCAGAGTTTCAGTGTAAGTGCAACAGCCTTCTCTTGGAAGGAGATGCTATCTGGGACTTTTGTAGGTAGAGAGAAGTCAGTCAAGAGACAGGCTGACCCTCTTGTTAGGGGCTAACACAGCAGGAGACTAAGTTGAAGCCAACGCTTATTTATAATTCTGAATATCCTAGGGCACTTAAGAATGACGCTAAATCTACTCTGCCTATGCTCTACAAATGCAAAAACGAAGGCTGAATAACAGCACATCTGTTTACAACATGGTTTTACCGAATATTTTAAGCCCACTGTTGAGGCCTGCTACTCAGAAAAAAAGATTCAAGATATTACTGTTTGCTGGCAATGAACCTGGTCACACAAGAGCTGTGGTGGAGACAGACAATGAGATTAATGTTGTTTTCATGTCTGCTGACACAACATCCATTCTGAAGCCCAATGGATCAAGGAATAATTGTGACCTTCAAGTCTTATTTAACAAATACATTTCATAAGGCTATAGCTGCCCCAGACAGTGATCCTGTGATGGATCTAGACAGAGTCAATCAAAAACCTTCTGGAAAGGAGATACCATTCTAGAAGCCATTAAAAACATTTGTGGTTTGGGGCACCTGACCGAGTCGGTTAAGGGTCTAAGTCTTGATCTCAGCTCAGGTTTTGATCTCAGGCTCTGGAGCTCAGGCCCTGCGTTGGAAAGAGGTCAAAATATCAAGACAAACAGAAGTTTGGAAGAAGTTGATTCCAACCCTCATGGATGACTTCAGGGATTTCAAGTGGAAGAATTCCACCAAAACAGATTCTTCAGTGGAAGAATTAATGGCAGATGTGGTGGAAACAGCAAGAAAATTAGGATTAGAAGCAGAGTCTGAAGATGGGACTGAGCGGCTGCCATCTCCTGATAAAAGCTGAATGGATGGAGATGCTGCTTACGGTGGAACAAAGAGAGCAGTTTCTTCAGTTGGAATCTGCTCCTGGCGAAGATGCTGTGAAGACTGCTGAAATGACAACAAAGGATCTAGAATATGACATACACTTTGTTGATAAAGCAGCAGCAGGGTTTCAGAGGACTGACTCCAATTCTGAAAGAAGGTCTACCGTGCATAAAATGCTATCGAACAGCATCATGTGCTACAGAGAAATCATTCACGAAAGGAAGAGTCGATCAATGTGTGAAACTTCATTGTTGTCTTATTCTAAGAAACTGCCACGGCCACCCCAGCTTCAGCAGCCGGCACCCTGATCAGTCAGCAGCCGTCAACACTGTGCAAGACCACCCACCAACGAAGAGATTATGACTCACTGAAAGCTCAAATGATAATTAGCATTTTTAGCATAAAGTGTCTTCAGTTAAGGCATGTACATTGTTATTTTAGACCTAATATGCTATTGCACACTTAACAGACTACATTCTAGGGTAAACATAACTTTGACATTCACTGGGAAACCAAAAAATTCATTTGATTCGCTTTACTGTGATACTTGCTTTATTGCCATGGTCTGGAACTGAACCCGCAGAATCTCCAAGCTATGCCTACACATTGTATGAGCTTACTTTAGCACCACATGGTCAGCTGCTGTCAGAATTGTTCCCCAACAAATGTAACCAGACAGGCTCTTTTCTCTCCTTAAACAAACAAAACCCCCAAAACATTCAAAAATCTCCAGTATCTCAGAATAAAATGTAAACTCTTACTATGGCTTACTTATGGTCAGGCCCTTGCCTTTAGAGTGGCATCCTTAAATTTACCAGCTCCGTTGCTGTATAGTTCAAACAAAGTATCTTTCTGTCCCTCTGGTTCACCGTGCTCTCTCGTGAGCTCTCAGAGATACTGCGTGTCCTCTTTGGTACACTACCTTCCCTCTTCTTCCCCTAGTAAACCCGGATTCTTCCTTTCGATTTCTGTGTAGAGATCACTGCCTGCTAGGAGTTTGTGGGGTTTTTTGACCATCTTGATCTGAATTTATAAATGAGACAATGAATTAATACAGATCAAAGATGTACCTGGTGCGCTAACAATGACCTACTTAGAACAGACCAAGTTAAACCTCCAAGTCTTATTCTACAGTCTGCGTTTCTTCCACTAGGTCAAAATAATAGCTTCAGAGTCCAGAAAAAGGAGAGATCTAAGAAAAGTTAAGAATGAAGGAAGATTTGGTTAGGTGGCTACTTCTAAGAAATTAGCTCTAGGCAGTGTGAGTTACCTATGGAATAATTCCAAAAAAAAAAAAAAAAAAGGTTAATTCTGAGACCTGTGAACAACTTAGTACCAGTGGATGGCTCAAGAGAAATCAGTCCAAGAAAGAGAAACAAATGCCACTTCCATTGTTACTGTATTAAGCAGATTAGCTTGCTTCACACTTTAAAAAGTGCTGTGCAAGGTGAGGTTTTAAAGAAGCTTAACTTAAAAAAAATGCCATTTTTGGCTCAAAGCCCCAACTCCATTAAACACGTTTAGGAACTAGTTGAGCCATATGCTCAACATACCCATTTATCTTTTCTATAAACCGTGGCTTGATATTATGAATCTGTTGGAAGTTATTGATGAGATGAAAGCACAAAAACTAAACACACACACACACACACACACACACACACACACACACACAGTAAAAACAGCAAACTATATAGTTGTTTTCTGATCAAAACAGTTCTAAGTGTATTTAAAGCACATTGTGGTTTAACAGAGCATGAGATAAGGTTTTGTTACCCACAGCCTGCGTTGTTACCTTGGGCAAGTGATTAAATATGCCTTCAGGTAAAAATCTAGTTAAGAACATGTATCCCATATGGGATATGTATTTTAAGGAATACAATAAATCATGTGTATTAAAGCACTTTGTAGGTGCTACATAAATATTTCAAAGATTACTGCTGTCCCTTGTTTCAGAGATTCATGGGTAATTACCAACATCAGAAATGGAAATGACTGAACCCATAATGATACATAATTCCCCATGTATGTAGTTATACTTCAAATAACTAGTTTACAAGGTTATTTATCCCATAGGGAATAAAATTTAGCAGTAAACAATCAGATATCTGGATACTTCATACAGGCATCTTGGTGCCAAGTATCACATAAATCTGATGAAATACTCCATACCAGGAAATGCAGTTTTTCACTCTGCTATTTTGTTGCCCATAGTCACCATCCAACAAATAAACCAAACGCTTCTGGAAGGCTGAATGACTTGAAATGTCTGTCAAATCCCTGCCTCAACAGAAAATAAACTAAGATTTAACGGCTTTTGGTCCAGAAAGAAAAAATAAATAAATAAATAAAACCTCAGTAAGGGAAAACAAGGATGCCATCACCACAATAACCACTGGGAAGGCCCTCATTTGCCAAACAAAGCCTCAGCAACCACTACTGCATGTAAGACATTGTGTAATATAAGAGTAACTGGCACACAGCCCGTCCATTTACCAGTTCTATGACTTAGACATCAGATACTCAGCTGTATTTCTTCATACTGGACAAATAAAGCAAAGAAGTGTTTAAAAATCATTTCGTCTATTGATAAGTTCTGATATTTCCTCATTCCTCACGGCTTTTCTACAACAACTACAAGAAATCTTTCTTGCTTTAACAAAGCACATACCTGGTGAAATGCTGTACGTCTCTGCCCTGACTCGAAGTTAAAAACAATAAAAGCTGCAGGACATTAAGTATGAACTTAGAGACACTGTTTTCTTCAAACTGAAACACATTTCAATTAACCAAAAGATCAACATGAATTACATCTCAATAAAGCTGTTATTATTTAAAAAAAAAATGTCTAGAGGGATAAGAGTTAGGTTACCAAGATGGGCCTTGAATCAAAAGTAGGAGTTTGCTCTACATTAAAGGAAGGGCATCCAAGGCCAATGGTAAGATGGTTAGTGTTGTGGAAGTACAAGGCTAGGCATCTAATATAAAGTCTGGAGCACACTCCACTAATGTTACCATACATGGTGATGGCTAGTCCTCTAATATTAAACTTAAACGACCAATTGAGACAAACGGCTTGAAGACTTTTTTGATCGCTATAGTAAAGGTAATGTATAGAATGCTCACTTGGCATTCTGAGCTTTCTGGGCAGATTTTGTGTCTTCATTGGCTCCTCTAGTCTTCTTGACAACTGCTCTGATGATACCCTCGGCCATGTACCATGAAGACCCTTTTCTGAGAACATCCCAGAGGCTTACTTGGAACCACATTGATGATGGCAGTATCATCAGATTTCCAAAATAAGGCCACCATCTAGCCTTTTACAAAATGACTTTCAACCTTCTGCTTTAGTTCAGCAACCTTGCAACTAATATGAGCAGCATAAAAGATCATGAAGAGATTTGTATGAGACGCTAAGGAACAAAGGCTTTGCCTTGTAAGTCGGTGGTTTTGTTGAAGCGTGGTACCTATATAATGGGGTGCCATATGAAATAGGCATTTAACACTTCTGTATTTCTTTTTACCATTATCTTTTGCTTAGTGGTTTTCTAGTTAGAGCAATCAATACTGACTTTCCTTATAGCATAATATAAATTTTCCTTTAAGAAAAAAAAGTCCAATAAAAGCCAATAAAAATATTGAGGAAATAACAGAAGTTTTGAAGAAATGGCAAAAATCCCAAAGGTGGTATATGAATGTCTTACATATGAAAACTTGGCTAACTGGAGCACATAAAAGGTTTTATCTGGAAGTAACATGGTAGTATTTTAGAGACATCATTCTGGCAGTAGTGGGGAAAATGGAGGGGATGGGGTAATATCCTGGTTGACAAAGAATCCAATTAGGAAGTTGTTGTAATAGCCTAGACAGCAAACAATGGTCCACCGGCAGTATACTGCCCACATGCCACTTGTGGCCTATAAGCTAAGAATGGTCCTTACATTTTTAAAGAGCATTTTAAAACAAAACAATCCCCCCCCACACAAGAAAGAAAGAAAGAAAGAAAGAAAGAAAGAAAGAAAGAAAGAAAGA
>NC_064814.1:40224842-40264988 GCF_023721935.1 Panthera uncia
AGAAAGAAAGAAAGAAAGAAAGAAAGAAAGAAAGAAAGAAAGAAAGAGGAGGGGAGGGGGAGGGAAGGTAAAGGAAAGGAGGAAGGAAGGAAGAAGGAAAGAAGAAAGAGAAAGAAAGAAAGAAAGCAAGCAAGCAAGCAAGCAAGCAAGCGGAAAAACTATTTGGCCTAAAAAGCCTACTACTTGGTCCTTTACCACAAATGTTTGTTCACTAACCCCAGCTTTGACAACCGATTGAACTGTAAATGGAGTGTGAAGATAAAGCATAAAACACTTTGTGAAGCAGAATCAGAAACACCCACTGCCTAATCAGATGCCTGTGGTTAAGAACAGGTAGAAGTGAAGACTGATGCTAAGGCTTCTATTTAAAGCTCAAGGCAGCTGGAGACACTGTTACCAGAGAGAAGGAAACAGAAAGGAGGATAGTCTGTCTCAGAAATTAAATCACTTTGTTTTCACCATTAACGAAAAATAAGATTAAATGACAACAAGCCAAAAAGAGGTAACAGACTTACAGTATTATAAAAGTAGGAAAAAAACTTGCTCCAAAACAGTCATTTGCTCTTGGAACATGTATTTTGCAACAAGGGGAAAAGTGTTACTTTTCCTATATTAGATTTCTAAAATGAAATGGCTGGTATTTTGCTGTAGAAAAGTGAAGTACAATTCTAAAATGTATCACATTTAAGTCTAACATAACAAGAGTCTGTTTCTGCATACTTGCATATCCACTTTCTCAGGAAGCTTACAAATAGTGTCTTCACGAGTAATTGTCCACAATGAAAGCCACTTGTGCTACACACTTCTGATATGTTTTAGATGTTCTACTTAAAAAAAAATTTTTTTTTAAATGTCTATTTATTTTTGAGACAGAGAGAGACAGAGCATGAATGGAGGAGGGTCAGAGAGAGAGGGAGACACAGAATCCGAAACAGGCTCCAGGCTCTGAGCGGTCAGCACAGAGCCCGACATGGGGCTTGAACTCGAGGACAGCGAGATCGTGACCTGAGCCGCAGTCGGAGGCTTAACCGACTGAGCCACCCAGGCGCCCTAGATGTTCTACTTTTAAACACAGGTAAAAGCCCACTAGTAGCATGATAAAAATGTTAATCCTGAAAACCCTAATTGCTTTCAGAAGCAAACACATATTACTTTCAAAAGTTTATTATTTTTTAATGTTTTATTTATTTTTGAGACAGAGAGACAGAGCATGAGGGGGAGAGAGGCAGAGAGGCAGAGATGCAGAATTTGAAGCAGGCTCCAGGCTCGGAGGTAACAGAGCACAGAGCTCAACACGGGGCTTGAACCCATGAACCGTGAGATCATGACCTGAGCCGAAGTCGGACGCTTAACTGACTGAGCCATCCAGGCACCAACTTTCCAAACTTTAAAAGTTGAAGGGACATGAGGTACAGGTGTAATAAACACAATGGCAGAGTACTTAGAGAGGGTGTTCTAAACAGCAAAGAGTGCTTCCATCGCTAACAGAGTGTTTGTGTAACTGGCACCCAAGAAAACATTCAAGTGTCCTATTCATGAGACAAAAACCCAAAGACGGAAGAGAAAAGTTACGGAAGAAAAAACAGGACCTAATTATTTCTAGACTAACATACTAAAATTGCAACTTGAAATTCTCCAGAAGTTGCTATATAAAATTTATGAGCATTGAGATGGTTTTATAAATAAGATCCCTTTTCTCCATTTAAGAGTTTTGAAAGAATCAATAGGCGAAGATAGAAAGTTCCAGAAACATAAAAAAAAGGTCAATTCAAGGTAATATATAAGTATAATAAGGAAGATACTGCTCTTATAATTCCTTGCTAGTTCCAAAGCTCCAGCACTAAATATGAGAAATCTGGATTTCCCAGATAAAAATTCAGAACACGGTTGCTATTCTTACATCAATTCTGGCTACTATCTACCCAATGCTTACTACTTGCTGGGCACAGTTCTGAATGCCACGCAAATACTATCACAATATTCACAATAAACTTATGAATGTGGCACAGATCCACAATCCCTCATCTGAAACCTTGGGACAAGATACAGTTCAGAATTTAGAGTTGTTCAGATTTTGAGGAAGACAACACAGTGCATATACTGTTTGTAGTAGTTTAGGTTCCAGCAGGAAACAGGTGGCACACTCAAACTGGGATACGAGCGAACGTGTACAGAGGAGAGGGAAGGGTTTCCTAAGAGAGAGATAAGGGAAACTGTTCGACAGTCGGACAGTAGACCTGAAGGAGTCAGGCAGGGAGCAGTCGCCAGAAACCAGACACAGAGAGGGCCGTCTGACAAAAACCATGATCTTCACAGAGGGATGCAGTCAGCCCACCGTAGCCTTGCAGGAAGCGAGCTGAAAGAATACACTCTTCCCCACAGGTCAAAGAGAAGGAGGTGAGCAAAGACGCCCAATGCTATCCTCCACGCACAGCTCGGCCTCTCAGGGGACGACAGGGGCGTACAGGGAGTGGATCTGGAGAGGCCACGGCAAGTTACCCAGGACCCAGCTGTATTTGTCAGCATGAACTAACTTCTGCCACAATGCCAACACAACCCTGGCTAAGACACCAAAAGTTTACTTCTCACTGGTATCAGGTCATCCAGTAGTTCACCATGTATAGAACCCCCTCCTGAACCGTTGGTTGCTACTAGGTGTTGAGAGAAGACACCAGATGGACGAGTGGTGAGAAGGCCTGGAAGGGACATACATCAGTGGAGCCTACGTTGTCCTGACTGAGACACAGACACGTGGCACCACCTAACTATAAAGACTCATGGAGCAGTGTGGTGATGTGTCCGGAAGGAACAGAAGAAACACCGTGAGAAGCGCTAGCCTTATGGTGTATTATATAACACTTCAGTAGAATTTGAGACCATACCCCAAGTCAACCTGAGATTTCTTCAGTGAAACATTAACACCCACGCTAAGTGGTGGACAAATACAGATAGTACTAATAACAATGATGAAAAGCCTCATGCCAAGGCAGATTAGGCGTTTCCACCAAATAAGTTTTGGTACCAAATCTTTTTTGACAAAATCCTTCAGGTTTCCAGAGGATTTTGCATTTCAGAATTACAGCTAAGGGATTATGAACGTGCAGTGTGATCATTATACAAATGAAGAAACCTCTCAAACGGCAGTAAGAAAATAGGGATGGGACTTCAACTCAGACACATGACTGGCAAAATTACACTTAGGAAAACTGCAAATGACCAAATGGCTCCTATCATTCTAAACATCATTAATGATATCAGCCCACAGACATAAAGAAACAAAGGAGATACTGCAATCAATTCCAGTGTTGATTGTATCCTGTTCTGTCCCAGCACTCACTGGGCTAGCAGGCAGAGGGAATATAGAAAAGAGGTAATCCTGACCAAGAGAACGCCAGGATATGGTGGAAGAGAGATTTAGGATACATCTATAGTAACAAGCAGACTCTGATCCATGCTCTAAAAGTATGAAGTCTTAAAATGACTGATTCTGAAGTATAGAATTAGGGAAGGCTCAGAGAAAAGGCACTGCCATCCGAGTTAGACCCAGAAGGAAGAACAGAACTGTGAACGAGAAGTCTGTTGGGCAGATGGGGGGAGACTGAACAAACGAAAAGAGGCAGGAGGTATTTAAAGACCTGAATAATGAATGGCAAATGGCTTCTGATTAAGAGCACCTGAGTGGACAGTTCAGAGTTTTAAATTTTGCCTAATTTTCATCAAGATGCCTAGACAGTCTAAGATTAATAAGTCAAAGAGGACCATGAAAAGTCCACGGTAGGAAAGCCATTTGGCTAGGTGATGATGCAACTTACTGAGAATCAGACTATGAGAAGAACCTATCTGGGTTCAAACATAGGAAAGGGAAAATTTTGAATTTTAAATTTTAAATAAGTTGAGATGAAGTGTTTGGAGCATCACTAAGGAGTTATCTGTGTTATCTGAGGACTCTGATTTATAAATTTTTACTCTGGTTGCTAAGAGGCCTTTTATGTTGACTTCTTAGGTCTAATCACACTAATCTCCAGTTTAGCGAGGTTCTTTATTACATGTGCCACATAAATAAGGTTTAGCAAGCACTGGTTCTATTCATTCAGGAGAAACAAATCTTTATAGCAAAGTAAAACATGTGAGGAACATGTACCGACTTGTACTTCTGCCATTTTTGTAGCAATTTCCTTGTATGTCAACACAATTTTAAAGAGTGCCGGCCAATGTGACGAAAACGTTAGCACGATACAACTGAACTTCCCTGTATGCTAATTATCAAGGAAAAGAAATAATCAAAAGACAAAATTCCTTTAAAGAATATACTTAATGTGCTTCAACGTGGGTGGTTTAATGTATTAAAGAGAAAAAACTTTGTTGGTGCCTAGCTGGCTCAGTCAGTAAAGCATGTGACTCTTGATCTCAGGGTCGTGAGCTGAAGCCCCCCACTGGATATGGAGCCCACTTAAAAAGAAAAATTATTTAAAAAAAAACAAAAACAAAAACTTTGTTAACACGGTATGACAGTATCACTTCCATATGCAATCCTTCTCTTTCTTTTCTTACTAAGCTTGTTTTATATTAATAAGGTTTAACTTCTTTTCTAATAGATTATGTATTATTAAATGCCTGAAATGCTATATTCCTGAATCATTTTTAAAACTTCAAAATAACATGGTCAGAATCAACCTATAAACATATAAGCAAGATGTTTTAAGAAAAATTAAGACATCTGTCTCTTAATATACTTACTTGATTTAAAGTCATGATAATCACAGCAGGCAAAATAATAGAGTCCTCTAGTTAGTCTAGTGAAGAAACTAATGAACACACAGATAAGAGGAATAACAAAGATATGTTCACCGGCTTCCTTAAATAAACAAGTAGAATTTTAGAAAGACTTTATTTGAATTCCTTGATCTCTGCCAAGGTCCAGCTGTTTATACTAGCTGTTTGGAAAATACTCAATAGGATATTTCCAAAGAGCAAATCCCAGGTCAAGTTCAGAACATGTGACCTCCTCACTGATTGTATTTAACCGGCATACGGTAAGAAGTTAGTTAGATTCCCCAAGGGACACTGGAGAAAGCCTGAATTCTTAATCTTCGAAGAAAAAAACATCAAAAGGTAATATTAACTTCAAATTTTCTGAATTACATATTAGAGGCAAATGTAACTTTTAGGGTGTATTAGATTCCTAAAATTAAAGTCTGCACTTCAAGTTAAAAAGAGTATTTTAACCATGACCAACATGGGGTAGTTGTATTAGCTCACATGTGGCAAGCCATCAGGTTTGAATGTAAGATAAAAGTAAATAAGCCTTATTTTAAAAATGGTTTATTATTAAACTTTTGGTGTATGTCTGTAGAAGACTGGACTAAGAGTCAGACTCAAGTTCTAGTTCTACACATTTTTAGATATGCATTCTCAGGCAAGTTATGCCCTTTGTCTGAGTCCATTTGTAAGTCCATTTGTAAGGAGTTGGTATTGATCACTCTGACTTTTTCCCTATCTTAAAAACTATAAAATTGTTGGGGTGCCAGTCAGTTAAGCGCCAGACTTCAGCTCAGATCATGATACAGTTCGTGGGTACGAGCCCCACATTAGACTCTGCACTGACAGTGTACTGCCTGCTTGAGATTCTCTCTTTCCCTCTCTCTCTCTCTCTCAAAAATAAATTAATAAACTTCAAAAAAAAAAAAAAAAAAAAAAAGAAAGAAAGAAATTATGAAGCCCAAGATCAGCATTTCCCCAGGGCTGGAATGAGATTTCCTTCAGGTTTTCCTCTTTTTTTTTTTTTTTTTATTTTTTTAACATTCATTTATTTTTTGAGCTACAGAGACACAGAGCAAGTGGGGGAGGGGCAGAGAGAGAGGGAGTCACAGAATCCAAAGCAGGCTCCAGGCTCTGAGCTCCAAGCTGTCAGCACAGAGCCTGACACAGGACTCGGACTCATGAATCGTGAGATCGTGACCTGAGCCAAAGTCGGATGCCCAACCGACTGAGCCACCGGGGTGCCCCCAGGTGTTCCTCTTTAAAAAAGCTAATTCTTAGATTTCTGTTCCGAGTGTCAGTAAATTTCTATAATTATTTTGAAACAGGAAAATGGTGTTCAAGCTGTCACTCATCAGCCTGTTCCTCCTGTTTGTCACTAACACTTTGGGGAGCACTACAACATTAATGACCTCAAGGTCTATGACAGTCTCGAGTCCCGCGATGAGTCTGAATTCTCTGACAATCCCAAATTCCAAGACAACCTCGAATTCCAAGACAACCTCGAATTCCAAGACAACCTCGAATTCCAAGACAACCTCGAATTCCAACACAACCTCGAATTCCAAGACAACCTCGAATTCCAAGACAATCTCGAATTCCAACACAATCTCAACTCTCAAGACAACTTCAGATCTCCAAAGAACCTCAAATACAAAGGTGACTTCAAATGACAAGATACTTCTGAAAACAGCAGTGACCCCAAAGATAGCCACAACCATGAACACGACGACTATGGGAAGTGGTGGCACGAAACTGAATCCAATGGAGAGCACTCATTTTCTTTTCTATATAATATGTTCACTGTTTTGTGTGCACTCAGGCTGAAGTGGACTTGAACTTCTGCATTCCTATCTCAGTTCATTACTATCTGCCGAATTACAACAAGCACACTAGGAAAATCAAATTTATTTCAACTTACTTGTTAGGAAGTTATCATTATCCTGGCTTAATTAGGTTGTAGATTTTAATTGTGTAAGTTTATTACCTTAATATAATGGTTTTCTTCCTTAAAAATGCTAAAACAAGCAAAATGCCACATGTTTGCCTTTTAAATGTCTGCAGCATTGAATTGGAACTCAGATTTTTACATTAAAAGTGTAAGAGAAGAAATTGTGTTGGTGATGTCTAACCAAAGTACACCTCTGTGTATGAGAGAAGGGGACAGGGGATGGGGAATGAGGAGTGGTGTGTGCTATTTTTGTATCAGTTTTTATTAAATAGACATGTGCTAATCTTACGAGAAGATACTACACAAAACACCTGTGTCACCTATTTCATGAATGTGGAACAGTAATATGTTGTTACAGTAAAAAATGTGCCAATTCTGTTTTTTGAAAAAAAAAATGTTTTGTTTTTTTTTTTAAATTTATTTGAAGGATCTCTACACCCAGAGGCAGGGCTCAAACGCATGACCCTGAGGATCAAGAGTTGCATGCTCTCCCGACTGAGCCAGCCAGGCGCCCCAACTCTGCTAACTACTGCAATGCATAATGCAGCTGGTCCAATGACAAGACTATCTTGCTCTGAGTAAACATTTTCCTGGTATTTGAAAAGGTGATTTGTAAATCAGATGCCTAGAATTCAGAACTCTTTCCTATAGAAATGTATCTCAAAACTACTGGGAAGTTTCATGCTGGTCTACAAGGGTTGATTTAACCCCAAAACCTAGTACATAATTTTAACACTGATAATAACCATGTCATTAATAGTGTAGTTGTTAAGGTTTGAAACCAGCTGATTCTTAGCAGTTGTGCTGCCATGAGTGAAATACACGACCCGGTGGGATTCCCAAACTTCAGTCATAAATGGATTACAGATGAATCACTCCGGGTGCCTGCTGAATATATAGATTAGGCTCTCCCCAAGGGATTCTGATCTGGTAGCCCAGGACAGGGTCTCGGGATATGTTTCCCGTTTTAATTCTCCAGGTCATTCGGACAGCTAGGTTTGGGGGTGACTTGCCCCTTCTCTTGACAAGTTTATTTATACACATGTCCTTCACTGCTCTTAACAAGGCCTCAGAAGGTTAGTGTCGGGGCTACATGAAAAATTCTACCACAGGCACAATTCGCCTGACGCAGAGAAAGCACTCAGTAAATGTTAGCACTAGTGCCACCCAAAAAGCAACTGCCAGGTGTAATATTTCTAACATTCATGTAAAACTTTTAGGTTTCACCTTTTTAAGTATTCTCCCCAAATAACCCATGCTCCTGGTAACAACCCAGAGAGATACATAATAAATATTCTAACTGGTCTTCGACCTCCTCCAGTCATACTCCCCCGTCATAAGCAACATGAATAGTTTAATGTGCATATTTGCACACATTTCTCCAGCTATATATGCTTGTGCACACATATTACTCGGCACCTTGTATGACAAGTGCCACAGTCCTCCTTCTGGGTCTTTTTAAAGCTGCACTGGAACACTTCTGTTACTCTTGCCTGATCAGAATCCATTTTTCCTCATCCTGGTATCTGCAGTCCAATTTTCCCTTTCAACTCATGTAATTCAAGTAGGGCTACAGTTTCACCACTGTGCTCCAGGGATGGGCACATGATTCAGGCCCAGACAACCAAGATATTCCATCCCCCTGCCACAGTGATTGCCTCGAGAACTGGCACGTGACTCAAGCCAGGCCAGTAAAACCAGGACCTTTGCTGTACCTACTGGCAAATAGGTCATTTTCCCTCAGTTGTTAAGCTGAGAACGCAATCCATTGCTGGCCATGGGAAGAGCTTCCTGGGAATGACATCGACCCAAAGGAAGTGGAGTCGAGAGAGAGAAGACAATGTTCTCCAGATGACCCTGTTCAAAGCTCTGCACGAGGTCATGCAAGAAGCCAGGCCATCCCTTGATCTCCTCAGGTGCATGTGCCAATTGATACCCTTTTTAGTTTGCACAAGTTTGAATTTCATTTCCGTTGCTTGTAACAAGTAGAAAAAACAACACATTGTATATTATTCCATAATATAGAGGCAGCACCATATATTCAACAATTCCCCTTTGGAACACAGTTACTGTGTTTTCTTTCTTTTCTTTTTTCTTTTTCTTTCTTTCTTTCTTTTTTTTTTTTTTTTTGCTATTATAAACAAGGCTGCAACAATTGTTCTTGTATTTATGGTACTTTACTACAGGGTAGGAGCATAAATCTATGGGAGGGAATAGCAGGGAAAGATTAGGAACTCAATTAGGTAATAATTATGGAGCACCTTGCATGCCTGACAACAGAACCTGTGGATTCCTTTATATGAGGAATCGATGGTGCTATTTAACACCCCGAGAACGACGAGATGAGATGTGTACTGGCAACTGCCTCCAGAAGCAATGTGGAGATGACCTGGAAGAAGTTCCCCGCGAATTAGGAAGGTGGAGGATAATGCTGCATTAGCACAGGTAAGAGCCAATAAGCAAGTGTCAGTAATAGCAGTGGGGCAAAAAATGGTTCCAAAAGGCATTTTCAAGGCACCTAAAAGAAATAAACCATTAAGATCCAATTAAAAAAAAAAAATAGAACACATACCAAAGGACAGCCCCTGATAAAAAAAAATAGCAGTAGGTGGTTATTTTGATCACATGACTGCAGCTAGGAGCAAGCACTTAGCATGAAAGGTTTTGCCAAACAGATACTATTCAGCCGAACCACATTCTCTTTTTGGAATTTGAAGCATGCAGTACTGAGGTAATGAAAGAATTAGTGGCTGGGGCTAAAACTGAAGGGATACAGAAAGAGAAAAATCATGAAGCAGAGTTGATTAGGAGGCCAAGAGGGAGTCAGAGTGTAAACTGGTTCCAGAACGGATAGCCACCTAGCTCTGTCTACATCTGGGCAGGCTCTGCTGCAATTCCTGTTTTTCCTGAGAAAATAAGAAGGGCTTCTTTGCAATAACAAAGGTCACACTAAAACAACTTAATTGATTTGTCAGGATCTCACTGTTAAAATCAAGACTAGGTGACTGATAATGAGGAGGATAAAAGAAAGAGGTAAGAATTTAAAAAGATCAGGGTTTCTAGCATGGGAACGAAGAATGATGTTATTGAAAAAGAGAATACAGTGTGAAAAAGTGGAATTGAATATACGGAATTAAGTTTGGCATACTTCAAGTCTGAAATGTCCCTGGACTATTTGTAAGGTGAATGGAATCCACAGGTCAAAAGACGTTAATTAATACATTGTAGTCCAAGCCACAGAAACACAAGAATATCAAAAGAGAAGTCCAACCCAAGTGCTCTTTGACAAAGCTGGCTATGTAGAGATAAGGCCTTTACAATCTTCTGGACTTGTACAGTGGAGGAAACAGGCCTCTCTCTGCTCTGAGCTACTATGTGCTCAACTGTCTTTGAGCTAAGACTTCACACCAGGTGAAAATGAAGGCCAAGAGGAGCTCTAGGAGGTCTAAATAAAAAGCTGAAAGTACCCAAAATCTGAAACTGGAAGAGTCCTATCAAAAAACAAAAAGAAAAAAGAAAAGAAAAGAAAACCTCAAACATACTCTGTACAGAACTTTTAAGTCACAAAGTATTTTATGGGACAGGTCGACAGTTTTTATAAGTTCTACCCCTCACCTTTTTTTAACATATGAAGAACCAGATTCAGAAAAAAGTAACTTGTCTAAGATTATGTGGCTAGTTACGCAACAAAGTTGAGAATCCTTAACACTCTCAAATCACCATGTTACATAGGTTTCCCGGAAATCCCACTGATTTAATCCAACAGAGGGTGTCTGCACTGAGGTTTCCCAGAAATCTTTGCTACTTGTAAACTAACGAGAAGTTAAAGGGGGAGGAGGACACGCACCTGTTTGCCTCTCTCACCAGTGTTTCACTTTTAATTACTTCAGCAAAATAGGGAGGGTCAAAATATACCGACTGCATTAAAAGTTGTGGTTGAAACACAAATATGCTTCATCTCAATTGCAAAAGAAAGTGAAAATTACCTTAGGTGACTTAGAAACAGGAACTGAAAGAAAAGTTGGAGAGAAGACTTTCAAGGGAAACGAAGAGACCTTACTCAGAGTTGTTCAAGAGGAGACCACAGGGTAAATGCAAGTTTCTATACTCTCTAGATTCCATAAGACCCAGTTCTTGGGGCTTCCTGGTCTTAATGCTATCTGAATTATTTGACTAAATTAGTTTCCCACCTTCTGCATCCCTTTGCTCAGTCCTCTCCCGCCATTTCTCAACCTCCATTTCCTATACACTGACAAGCTCTCGCAATCCATGGCCATTCAGTCTCCTGACAGAACTCTTCAACGTATGCTAAATTCAGGAAACTCAGGAAGATTAATTTCTACAGCTACTGGATAGTAAAACTAAGATTACACAAAGTCCTTGAAATTCCAAAACCAATGGTCTCTCTGTTAGACCACACCGTCTCTGCGGTTCAAATACGAGACCACACCGTCTCTGCGGTTCAAATACCACGAGTTTATGATACGAACAGGAAGAAGTAAAACTCGCCAACTTGTATCACAGGTAAGTTCTCAAAAGGTAGAATGAGGCAAGAAAGAGAAGACAGTAGCAGGGAAAGCAACGCAAAGCTTCATACCTACTGTGAAGAAGGAGCTCACAGCATTTTCAGAAAGGTTTTCTAGGCACTAGCCTGGACTGAAGACAGCATGAAAAAAAATGCAATCAATTTTCCAAGCTGGCACCTGTGCCATCTTTATAGAAATTTCCACACCTTCTCTAAATTATTTGTTAAATCACCCTGATGTTGTCATACACAGCATATTACTGAAAGTTCTTAGAAACAGATTCTTAAAGTTTTATTTCTGTCATGTTGTAGATATTATTTAATCAGAATACACCTAAAAAGAAAAGATTCTTTGCTATTTTTTTTTTTATTCTTGGTAATTAATCCATTGTAAGAAGTATAAAAAAAAACTGATGTAAGAAAGAGAAGCCAATAGGAAATAGGTCTCCTGAAAAGCAATTTCTAATATACCACGTATCATTTTGGGACAGGCTGGTTATTTACCCTGCTATATTCTTCCAGGTAAACTTGTCTTCAATTCCAGTGAAGTCAAATGGGAAAAATCAAACTTGCTGTCTCTCTCCATTTTAAACACTCTGATAAGAGAAACTGAAACAGTATTTCTTACCTCCGTGCGACATAATAAAATATAGGATTCCCAGCTTTGGAAGTCCCAGCTTGGTAGAAAATACTTAATGTTTTCAAAGCCTTGAACTCTTCTTTTTCATGTACTTGATGCCTGAAAGGAAAAACAAACAAACAAACAAACAAAAAACAGGGTAACTCATAGGCTTTATATTGTCCATTGAGTATTTATAAAAACCCATGATTAGACCAGTGATGAAATATACTAAATGACAAAACATTTAAAAGCAACACACTTCCTGAAGGGCAACTGGACAACAAGTACCCAAAATTTCAAGATGTTACTCTTTGAAACATAACAAGTCGTCCTTAGCACTACCCTGGGCAGTAATATGAACCATAGGATTGTTTTTAAATTTAAAAAATCCTTTAATAGTTTATTTATTTTTGAGAGAGAGAGGCAGAGAGAGACAGTGTGCAAGTGGGGGAGGGGCAGAGAGAGAGGGAGACACAGAATCTGAAGAGGGCTCCAGGCTCTGAGCTGTCAGCACAGAGCCCGACATGGGGCTCGAACTCATGAGCCTTGAGATCATGACCTGAGCCAAAGTCAGACACCCAACTGACTGAGCCACCCAGGTGTCCCTACCATAGGATTGTTTTTAATCATGGTATTTTCTTTTTCTAGAAGCTGTTGAGTTTTTATTTATTTGTCTTTCAAGAGTTCAGTTTATCAACCTTTTCTTTTTGGGTTTATAATTCTGAATGATTAAAAAGGCCTTCCTTTGCATATGTTTTCTTCTTCATGGGAGTTTATCCTCATGAATGATGGGAGCACCTTTTTCCAGTCACTCACTCAGTTGTAGCAACACCATTTATTAAAAGTCCATTCTATGGCTAAAATCAAAAACACAGGAAACAATAGGTGTTGGCGAGGATGCTGGAGAAAAAGGAACCCTCATGTACTGTTGGTGGGAATGAAGGTTGGCGCAGCCTCTGTGGAAAACAGTGTGAAAGTTCCTCAAAAAATTAAAGATAGAATTACCATAGGATCCAATAACTCCACTGGGTATTCACCCAAAGAATATGAAAGCATTAATCTGAAAAGATACATGTACTCTATATTTATTGCAGCATTATTTATAATAGCCAAGATATGGAAGCGACCCACGTGCCCATTGCTAGGTGAATTTTTTGTCGTATGTTAGATCCCCATATGTATTTTAAAATGTTTCGGAAAAAGCATGATTTGATTTCTATGTATTCTGTTAAACATTCAGTGTGTAATTATTTGAAGCTTCAGGTCATTCACCAACCCTGGGACGTTGTCATCTGTTGTCTCTTCAAATATTACCTCTTCTCCGTTCTCTCTAAGCTCCATTTCTGAAACATCTATTACTCATTTTGGACCTTCTCCTTCTGTCATCTGCATCTCTTAACTTTTTTCATATTTTCCACTTCTTTATCAATCTGTACTGACCATATGTTGGCAATGTGCTCAGAAATTATCTTCCAGCTATGTGTTTTAAAAATAAAATATTTTAAAAATATATTTCCTTTGGAGGTACCTGGGTGGCTCAGTCGGTTAAGTGTCTGACTCTTGATATCAGCTCAGGTCACGATCTCAGGGTCATGAGATTAAAAAAAATTTTTTTAATGTTTATTTGTTGAGTGGGGGCAGGGAGGGAAAGGGGCAGAGAGAGGCAGACACAGAACCTGAAGCAGCCTCCAGACTCCAAACTGTCAGCAACAGAGCCGGACTTGGGGCTTGAACTCACAGACGGCAAGATCATGACCTGAGCCGAAGTCGGACACTTGACTGAGCTACCCAAGCACCCCTCAGGGTTGTGAGATTGAGCCTTCAGGTGGGCTCCGTGCTGAGCATGGAGCCTGCTTGGGATTCTCGCTTTTGCTCTCTCTCTGCCCTTCCCCCACTCATGCTGGTGCTCTCTCTCAAAATAAACATTAAAAAAGCATATACCTAAGTATATAATACTAGGTGTTACAGTAGTATAGTGTAGTATATAGGATATATAGTATACAGTATATATAGTATACAGTAGTATAGTGTAGTAGTATAGTATAATACTATGTAATATAGTATAAAATACTTTGACCTAGTACTTCTGTACGTCATGTATCTCTTACGTCCTAGAAGGGGTGGGGGAGAGAGGTTCTATCATCTCAGTTCATTATGTTGCCAGTACCAGCTCAGCATTTGTTTAGTATGAATGGAAACAACCTAGATATCATTTGATAAGGGCAACAGGTACACATATGTACAAATGATTATGAGGCTGTGTGCCAAATGTTAACTGAATTATCTCTAAAAGGTGAATATCTCTAAGAAGAGTAACTGAGAATTTTTTACTTTCTTTAGATTTCTGACTTTTGAATAACTTAACAATTTTTATTTTTATAGTTGAGAAAATGAAGCTTTCTTCATTTTTTTTTTTTTTTTACAAAAAAAAAAAAACGGGTCTCAAAGAGCATCAGCAGGAGCTGAGAGGAGAACAAAAATAACACTTAACATTTATTGAACACTATATATACCAGACACTGTTAGATCGGTTAGTCTCCAAAAGCATGGAAGACTGTCTTTTATAAGGGAAGCTAGGGTCTCAGAGAAGGAGCAATAAATAGGTTTTCTCAGAAAAGTGGAAAAATGGCTAGGATGTTCTCAGTAAGTGGTGAATAAAAAAGCTATATGTTTTTGTACTGTGTAATTTTCAATTACGTAATATGAAAACTGTGTGTGGAAAGTATTTCTTTAATCACTCAGGAATAAACATTTGTTACAATGAAAAGAATATAGCAGAGCTAAAGATAAAAAATAAGCTGGAAAGGAGACTGTTTTGTATTCACACATTCTTTTCATGGTATCAAAGAACTGGAGTCATGTGTACAAAACTATGGCCTGTACGTGATATGATCAATAGCCAGCACTTACATTGCAAAGCACAGTATATGCCAATCTCTAATGTGAGTTAATTTCTGCATTTTAATTTCTGCTTTTTTACTTCTGTCTCTGGCACATATTATGAACAAAACACCCACAGTCACTGAAGCACTTACTAAGTGACTAAGTGTAAAGTACTCTGAAAGGTACTTTAAAGACTAAAGGACTCAGCTCACCATCTTCGCTCGAACGTCATAAAAGTGCATGTCTAACAAGGAGGCTCTTTTACCTCACAAACTAAATCCCTCTAAATGAGATTCAAAACAAATGTCCACAGAAAATTTACAGCAATACTGAAATTTACTGAATTTTGGGAGTCTCCATCTGAAACAGGTTAATAGCATCAAATCTGGGGAGGGTTCTGAAAAACGCTACAGTGTGGCAGAAAGAAAGAGCTAGAACTTAAAACCAAAGGACCTATGACTGAGGTGTGGGATCTTGGGCAAATCAGTTACTCACACTGAGCTGCAGAATCTCCCTTAACTAAAATATGATTATCTACCCTCCCTTATAAGTATTAAATGCAAAAACACCTCAAAGCCATAAGACAAAGAACCATTCAAAAAGATATTATTTTTAGAGGAAAATCAACTATAAAACAAAGCACATGTCAACAACAGATAAGGTAAGAAACAAGTGGGATCCCAAAATATGGCAACGTGATCATCAAGCACATCTTTCCTAATAATCTTCCATCAGAAATACAAGTATATCCAACAAGTGGTCTACTGGTAAACCTTGCATCTCAGCCAAAAGAGAGCAATTATTATTTCACGGTGGTACTTTACCTAGTCATAAATTCCTCAAACTTTGAACTGGTAAGGTTAAGGCTGGACCAATGTGTATCGGCCACAGGTTTGTGCTCTGGAGGACCCAAGTACGCAAGAAGTGTTGCCATCTTATCAAAAGGTCGTCTTCCAACAGCTTTGTGATCCCTAGAAACAGCAAACTACTTAGAAAAAAGCAGCGGTTCACATGTAGCTGTACACATTGCTTTAGTTTATCACTGGTTGCTTTACTTCTTACTGTCAGCTGGTGGTTCCCGATGATTTGTAAAAACAGCAACAAAAAGACCTCGAAGGTTGTAAATATACACGGAGACATCTTAGAAATATGACCACTCCCCAAACTACAAAATTTACATAAAAATTCATTTTTTCTAGTATTCTTAATCCATTACCATTAAACAAGCAGTAAGTAAAAATAACATTGTAATCTACTTTTTCACAGGATGAAAAGAATCCTTCTTGAGAAACTCCTCTTTATGAATTGGACATATTTGTCCTTGGTATCACATCTCTGCTTAACCACGGTAAATACGGATTTTCAGTAACTATTAAGCATTTAAAACTACAGGAGAATAACAAGATACCATTTCACAAACATCAAATCGGCAAAAATTAGGACGTTTACTAATGTCAACTTTGGTGAGGATGTGTATAAAGAGGTACTCTCACTCAGTGCTGATCAAAGTGTAAATGAGCATGTACACTTTGAAAAGTAATGGAGCGGTATCTAGAAAAGGTAGGGCTGTGTGTACCCCAGAACCCAGCAATCACACATTCAGGTAATACACAAGAAGACAAATATGAAGCATATTTATTATATTACTATTTAGAACAGTGAAAATCAAGAAACAGGCCTAAATATCCATCAATTAGGAAATGTGAAAATAAATTTTGATATAGTCATTCAATAAAATACTAACATAAGTTAATGGTAAATCTCAAACAGGATAGTGTGAAGAGACTTATTCGCTATATAATTTATGCAAAATTTTTAATGATTATTTATGAGAGAGTGAGAGCGGGGGAGGAGCAGAGAGCGAGGGAGACACAGAATCCAAAGCAGGCTCCAGGCTCTGAGCTCTCAAGCACAGAGCACGATGCAGGGCTTGAACCCATGAACAGTGCAATCATGACCTGAGCCAAAGTCGGACGCTTAACCGACTGAGCCACCCAGGCGTCCCAATTTCTGCAAATTTTTAAAACACACAAAGCTATGTTATATATGCCTATAATTTCCTTATTTTGTCAGTTTCATAGAGAGAAGTAATAGCTTTTCCCCCAAGAAACAAAATGTTATAAAGATCTGAAGTAAAATAAGCAAACTAATGTTAAAGCTAGTTGGTAGACGTGCGTCTCTGTTATATTACAGCCTATACTCTTCTGTATGTTTGGAATTTCTTTTTGAAATATCCGAATTTTTAAAAACTCTGTAGCATCAAGCTACACGAATATGTATGTGAATTATGTAAGAGAAATGAATGTTTGCATTTAAAAGTTCACAGTTTATTTGCGTGTCACACAGACAAAGCATCTTCATCCTTTTATGTCCCAGCATACTTCGGTCATGCCAGTGTCACTTTAACCCAGTAACCCTTCATGAAGGATTAAAATGCTCTTTTAAACTACCATCTCTTTATTAGTTAGCCTTAGCTTCATGGTCTTCTAGCATTCCCATGAATGAGCAAACCATTTTTATTAGCATTTAAGATTTTTCTGGACTCATTTTACATTTGTAAGAGGAATGCGTGGGAATTTGGGCTGTTTATACACATACACAACTTGAAAGGGCAGCAAGTGATTCAGGCTACAATAGGCTTTAAAAACAGCTAATAAACCAATACCCAAGTTAATACTTTTCAATTATTGGGTATTTTCTACATAAAGCTTTATTTTCAAATACTTAGAGTATCACAAATAGAATCAGAACGCTGGCAATGTTTTAATTATTAAATTCCCTAGAATTAGCTGCTCTTTAGATTCAGATACCAATACTCATTTGAACTTCTAGTAAATGTAAACTCCCCTATATCTTGTTGCACACGTTTGATGTTTTGCAAACCAGAAAAATCCAAAGGGCTAATTTGTGATTTTTTTTAGCTTAATACTTTAAAAAAAAAAAAAAAAAAAAAAGAGTCTGTAGCACCAGGTAGACTTGTTCATCATTTCATACGAGTCAACCGCTTGCCTATTTAAGAGTTTAGGGCTCTACATTTCTCTTTCCAAACCTTAATTCCTATTCTAAGCAGATGCAGAGTAAAAAAGCATTATTCGTGCCCAATAATTTTTATAAATTTAAACTAAGAGTTTTCAAAATCTGCATGACTGCGAAATCTTACCTGTTACTGGAAAGATACTGGCCAATTTTCTCTTGATTGTTCCAGAGTAGACGATGTAAAGCAAGCACATTGCCATCACTGATGAAGGAGAGACTATGATTTACTGCATCACTGGTAGGACAATCAGATGCTATATCAAGGAAAAACCTTAAAAAATACAAAGCCATTAGAATTTTTAAAAACTAGATGCACTCATATATATGTTTGAATCAAACTGATCTGAAGTAACTTTGTAAAATAACTGACATTACAAGTATGGAGGACTATAAGTATTATTCACATGTGACTGTCATTAAACACAGGAAGAGACAAGGAGAAAGTTGGTTTTCCATTTCCCATACCCGGCTTCAGCTTCATGGTAGGTTCTGAAGTCAGGCAACAACAAAATTTAGATAGATGAGACTTTGGATCGAAGCCAGTACAGTACTTTATAGATAAAGAAATGGAGACCAAGACAAGACAAAAGACTTCCCCAAAGTTACACAGCTGGTTAGGTCAGAGCCAGGATGAGAACCTTTGTTCTCTTAACTTTCTATGGGTAGTCAATCTGCTGGAATATGAATCCTATGCTGACATTCACTTTTCTCTTCAATAGAGCTTGCAGTCCAACAATATGCCTTTTAAATGCCAACTAGACAGAAACTGGTAAGAACAACAATGAAAAACTGCAAGCAGAGTTGCCCAAGTCCAGCTTAGACTATGAGATCAGTTAGTTTCACACTGCATGAAAAGTAGAATTCTGGACTTTAACTTACATTTACAAAGCATTTTCTCATACACTACCTCATTTGTTTCTCTAAAATCAACTCAGAACACAAACAGTTTTGCCCCTATTTACAGATAAGCCCACAACTCAGAGAGATAAAGAGAAAGAACTAGTTAGTTATGGCACCTCACAGACCTCAAGTTTTCTAAAATCATAAAACTTCAACAGCTATCATTATTCCTTCGAGTAACTTTTTAGTTCAGGTACACTTCCAAAACGAAGTATCAAAAATATTCTAACATCAAAATATTGTCATTATACACTATTAAGCATAATATGTGCCATTTTGGCTTTAGTTTTTACTAGAAAGAATCTTTTCCTTTTTCCTCTCCCCCATATTATAGCAACTTCAAATCTTTTATTTTAGTAGATGTGCCAAAAATCCCTGCTAGTTTTCAAGTATGGAAGTCACTACCAAATTATCAAGAATATGGATTTATTTCGCTACTGTCTCTTATAGTAAAAGAAAATAAGATTAACTCTGCTCTTGACCTAGAGCGGGAAGAGGAAAAAAACCTACACAGGAGCTCCACATAGACCAAGTACACAGACTTAAGTGAAACTGACAATATTTAAATCAGATAGAGCAATCCTACCTCCGCGCTGCATCAAAGTTGCTTTTCACAAAATCATTAAAAGGCCGCATATGCTCTTCTTTTGTGAAGAGAACATGATTGGCAATGCTCTGAAGTATCTAAATAATAAAACACGGTTATAAATCAGATCATTCATTGCATGAAGTGTATACGTTCGCATATTCTTTACAAAAAACTAATTTTCTCATCAATATAATTTCTATTGCTGAGTAAATTATTCCTCATGCTATAAATATTAGGTGTTGTTTCTATTCTTTCCCAAATTACTACATATATATACACACACACACACACACACACACACACACACACACACACATATATACACATGTTTACATATATAAAAATGCATATTAAAATTTTTAATGTCTTCTTTTAATAAAAACTCATACAGTCTCCATTTCAGTCTCCACTTTAGAATTTCCAGAATGAATATATAGAAAACTATCTTTAGGAGACATTTGTTAAGATATTTTCCCACGATAATAATGTCCATCAGGTATCAGTCTAATGAATTCCTTTGTAATTTAACTGAAAATAAAACAAAAGCATATAAGTGAAAACCACAGGCTATTTCAAAAATAAACTCAAGTGTGAGTACAGAAAATACAAAAAACTGAAAATTTAGTTGGAAGAGAAATTTAAAATAGATTAGCAAAATAAGTCTTCACCTTTGACATTAACTTCAAGCCCCTTTCAATTCTAGGTGGCGGCTTTTTATCTAAAATCCCTGCTTCATACGGTGAGACAATGGCAGGATTGATAAATCTGAGGAACATGGCACTTCCCACCGCACCGATGCTGTTCTGAGGGAAACGCTGGCTAACCACCTAAAAATAAGGAGTTGAGAACTGAGTATATGGTTTGAATTTAAAAAGGAAATGGGAAGAAAGAGCTCGAGGGTCAGACTTTGGCACAAAAACTCTGAACAGATCAAGCCTTGTAAACAACACATTTCTATTTTTTTCCTACTCCCCAAACATCAGTAAATAAAGCTTATCCTCAATTCTTGCCCTCCACCCCTTTTGAAGCACAATAAAGGTATCTTAAAAAAAAAAAAAAAAAAGAAAAAAGAAACAAAGAAAGAAAAAGAAACTCTTCATGAATGAGTGATGGAGAGAAACCTAAAAAAAGATCTTGCATTTATCATTGTTGTTTATACTGCAAGTTTGGTAAGTAACAAAAGCACACCAAATTTTCACACAAAGATTACCATATTTTACCAAGATTAACAGACATGAGAGTGCGGTCAACTCTTATAAGGCAAAGCTAAGTTTTCAACAGCATACCCCAAAACATCTAATATCTAACAGTAAATACTTACATTTTGTTGTATACCTGGTACAACCACGTGTCTTGAACAAAATGCTTGCCATACACAAACAAAGGTTAGGTTTTTTTTAGATTCCTATCAAGAGAAAACACTTACAAGTAACGTTGCCAGTTCCTTTTCTTCCTCAGAATGCTTTTTAAGATAACGACCTATTATTTAAATCATGAAGGAAAAGGAATTCTTGGGGATCTAAACAGATCACACCAGCAGAAGAGAGAACCCCTATGTGTACCTCAATGTGCAATTCTGTCAAATAAAAAAAGTGAAGGAAACAAGAAATAGTTGCTCACACTGAAAAACAATGTGAGCCCAATATTTAAGATGGGTTTTTCTCTTTTTATAAAACATTCTACCTTGAAGGTAAAGTAACAGGCACATTAGATTGGGAAAAGTGTTACGAAACTGGCTCGGGGCCCATCTCTTTCCAGTTACTGTTTTAACACAGGAAAATTATATTACTCTAAAATGTACATGTTTTACAGATAATACACACACACACTTATTTTGAAAGAACACTTGTGTAACACTTTAATCTCCACAATTACGCTTGCTCAGTGTAGCTGACCGCTGCATAAAGCCGTGGTGATCCCAACAGCCAAGCCGCACGCAGCACTGCAGTCGATATGCTAAGATTCCAGGGATAAACCTACATTTCAGAGGACGGTGAGGGAAAATGAGAAAATGGGCTTTCTGTGCAGAATGCCACGTAACTCTAGTTCGCTTTCCAATGCCTTAATAAAGTAATACTCCTTGTCATGAATTCACACAGCTCACTGACTCCAGATTAACTCCGGGAAGAATAAGGATTATTTCATTTCATTCTCTTCCCTTTAGGGCTTCGTGTAGTATATACATTTTCAATGTCTTCTTATTCGCTGCCTAAAATCTCTAAATAGTGTTCTGCCGTATCTGAGGGAATTAGTAAATATAAGATTTCAGACGATTCAGGTTTTCAAGCCCAAGAACACCCTCTCAAGCGGCGCTAACACGCAGGAGTTGTAACTAACATATTCTCACCTTCATTTACACTACGTAGCTCAGGAAGCTTTCTTGTGTTACAGCGCTCTGGGTGCTACCGCGTGAAGGACAACCTTGCTGTACTTCACTCAAAGGAAGCTGCTGTAGACGGCTAAATACAGCAGCCTTACTAGAACAGCTTTAAAACCCAAATACTGTTTGAGAGTTATTTTTAGCCGAAATACAGTTTTAGAAATAGAATTAAGAAGAAAATTCAAGTGCTTTTACTATTCTAGTATAGTATTTAACCTTTCGGAGAAGAGGAACAGACAAATGAATATATACATTCACACAGACCAAATTCTTCATACAATTTCACAATGTTCAGGGACCACCATTGCTACCGAGTGGTTCTTTCAGAACTCCCAAATTTTCATCTTAAAACAGAAGAAACTTAACAACAAATCTACAAAATTGTAAAGCTTGTAAAGAGTTAGCAAGAAGAGATTAAAAACTGCTTTATATTTAATTGTAAACAGGTTGTTTGAAAGGAACAGCCATATATTCAGATTAATCCGTTAAAATCCTAAAACAGTTTTTAAAAATTGAAAGCCATAATTTGGTTTCCAAAGAACCAATTAATTTATAAAATACTAACCTGCTGTGAAAACATCTCTCAAAAACCAGTAACTTGTACACATATTTTTCAAAGTAGCTACTTACTAGTTTTGTCTAGAACAAAAAAGTTTTAAAGTGTGACTCACATTTATACCTGATTTATACTTAATACTATTAATCTCGTAATATAATGAAAAGGGAGAATACTGTCAAACTTCTGAAAAGTACTACATTTTCACTATCCTCCATATCTTCAAAGTTAATTCTTGTCAATACTCAAAGTACCCACACCTCAGAAACACACATTGTTTCTGGTATCATATAATTATGCATCCCAATGATGACAGTATCAGTATATTTTTGGAACTAAAACCTTACAAAATGTACTCAATATCAATCAAAATGCTGTATAACAAGTTTCATGAGACAATTTATAAAAATAGTTCTTTCTCTTTCACCACTAATGGACATCAACGTAATTTTACCTCATAATATACATACTCAAGTGTTTTATTTTTTAAGCTACAAAAATCTAATTTAGATCCCAAACACATTCTGCACAAAAGGTCAAAGTTGGGCTAGTCTGTACTCTGAAACCAGTTACCAGTCAAATGTCCTCTTTACTCCCTCGAGTGAAATCTGAACAACATGGTACAAATAAATGCAGTCATAAACTTTACAGAGCAAGAGGATCACTACGCAAACATGCTTAATTCCCGGAGTTAGGTAGACAATTAACTTCTAGAAGGAGATCTGATTACACATTATATGTTTGAGCATAATAAGAGGACATATCTATGACTATGCAGCTAATATACCAGAAGCCAGAACCTTCACTCTATATTTTACATATTCTGATCCATTATCCATATACCCCAAAAGAGTTAGCTTGCTTTTTAAAGAAAAGATCATTAGATTCATAAGCCAGCAACTCCATAAACTGACATTTTAAATTTATGATGACTATGTTGTCTTCATACTTTAGAATGTGTTCCAAAATACCTCAAATTACCAATTAGTTTCCCTTTGTTTCCATGAGGACCTCATATCACCTGTGCTGAGAGATACATTCCAAAACTCAGTGTTACCCAGAAACTTAAAAAAAAATCTGAAAATAACACTAGCAGAAAATAACATTTCAAGGAACAATTTTAGACAAAATCTTAATAAATAAAGCAATGTTAGGAAGGCTAGAAAACATGCTCTAGAGAAACACAGAAAGCCAGAATTTTAATTTATGTGATACACTACACAATGCCATTAGTAAAACACTGAACGGGTGTTAGAAACGGTAAATTAATTTCAACAGTGATGGTGTATACGTGTTAAACTCACATATGCTGAGAATTAGAAGCATTAGAAAGGAATGTTTTTATTAAGCAAGAAAGCCATCCAATCCATTTGCTCACAGCTGACCCAACTTACTTAACATACTCAAAATCGTGAATGAACATATGCAGAGTTGTCTAAATTTTAATCTAGTTCTGAATTTAAAACAGAAGCCTATTATCTGTAAAGCTTAGACAAGGAATCAAAGATGAAACCAAATGAATATTCTAAATTTTACCTTCGTATGTAAACTGCCTACATGACTCCTAAACGTTTTTGTTTTTGTTTTTTTTAACATCTTTCTCTAAAATCATTTGGATTATGTGAACAAAGATAATGCTCGGCCTGGTACATCATAGTGACAGACAATGACAAATTTAAAATGAATGAATCTGGACCAAATTCTACTCATGGGAAGAAAATAAAATTATGACTACTGTAATTTTCTTCCTTTTAATTAGGACAAGTTCATAGAAACAGGCAGATGTTTGCAAAATGAGGTGTTTCTATACAAAATGGACTCAATGAGTTTTCCGTTATTTCAAAAGTACTATATTCTCAGTCCCAATAGTCTAATCGTGACTTTCTCTAAGGTAAACGTTTATCATTAGGATTTTTACAATCTAAGCACAAATATCTAAATTCTGGCTCAGACTCTCTAGATAAAAATATAAAAAGTAAAAAAGAAAACAAAAAGAAACTGCAACTTTCAGGTAAGATTTAGAAAGTGACACTTTCCCTCCGTATATTTCTAACAATGAAGAGAAACTTTCACCTCTAGGAAAAGAAACCATTCACATTACCTGCAACAAGAAGCAAGAATGAAGAGAGTCAGCATTTCCTAAGGCCTTGAAATTAAGTTTCTTTTGCATTCATTTATAATTTTTAAAATAACAATAAAATTAGACCAGAGATATCCAATGCAACAAATGCCCCCAAAACGCCTTTGGGATAAATCAAACCAAAGGAACACAGAGAATGTTTCAATGTAACTTAATTCCAGGGTTAATTGAAATGAAAGCTATTTTGTGCCAGAATTAGTAGAATGATTTTACAGTGAAGGTCAAATAGGCTGAAGTGAAGATGTTCTTAACAAACAGCAAAAGATTTTTGTTTTGCTTTGAAAGAAACAGCTAATAAAAAGTTCTCCAAACTTACTGATTTTTTGTTTTCCTTTTTTTCTTTTACTGTAGCTTTATTCAGTAGGGAGTGGCAAGTTGCCTACAGGACAGAGATGAGCACAAACAAGTCACAGCACCAACTACATACAGCAACAAAAACAATGTTGGCTTGTACATAAAATTACATGATCAAATGTAACACAAATGGAATCAACAAAAAATTAGAAATCAACTGAATTTCGAGGGATGAATTTTATTTCTGGATTTTAATTTTTATCACATTTTCAAGCCAAAGCACTAAATAAACAGCAAGAAATGTTGAGACAATCATATCTACTATTTCTGGCTATAAATCACGGAAAAGTTCTCCCCAAGTAAATTTGAGGACATTTCATATTTACATTTCAGTTCATTCCTAGCTTTTGATAAATTTCATGTAAAATGTTCATTACAAGTAGATCACACACTAAAAACACTTCCATGTGTCTACATAATTTTTTCTTGATAAATACTTCTCTGTGTATCCTTCAATTGACTTAAAGTTCTTTTTTCAATAGCTGGCATTTAATTTAGACCTAATGATTTAAAAAATAAACATTAAATGACTATATATAAAGGGAAAATTCACTTCAGAGATTCTCAATTAAAAATGTGTCGCTCTTAAAATTTCACATATTTTTCTGTTGGCAGGCTACTTCCTGAAAAAGTTCTAATCAGAGGAGGTTAAAAGCTCTGCAACGTTTGGAAGAAGAATGTTATCAGCTCAACTAGAAATAAGCATTAATTAATATTAAAGTGAAGAAACTGCAGAGAAAATTATAGAATAAAACTTAGAAGCCGCTTAAAATTTTTCACATATTTGACTATCAGAATGTATCAAAAAACAAAATACCAAAAAGGAAAAACAAAACAAAACAAAACAAAAACAAAACCCACAGACATACTGGCTTCACCTCTCAGAGTTCCTTCTAAGCCAAAGAGTTCTTTTTAAATTAAGACTCCTGGTTAGATCAGACGAGGCACAACAATTTTTTAAAATATCTTTAAAACCAAATTAGATCCACCATACATGGCATTTTATTCTAGGAATTCAGTGCATTCAACACCATAACCTTAAAGTTAATTTGACATTTGTTCACCCATCCGTCCATCCATCCATCCAAGTAGTTACTGTGCATCTAACATGCCAGATACCATTCTAGGCATCAGGAAACAGCAGTAGAACAAAAAGACACAGTCCTTCTCTCACGGAGCTCTGGTTCAAACTTTAGACTATATACAAAAGTACTAGTAACCAAACAGATCACCAAAACACAGTTTTATGTAGCTTTTTTTCAATTATGATGTATAATTATCATTTACAGCCTTTAAAAAACTGGCATGGGGTGCCTGGGTGGCTCGGTTGGTTGAGCGTCCGACTTTGGTTCAGGTCATGATCTTGGGGTTCATGGGTTCGAACCCTGCACTGGGCTCTCTGCTGTCAGCACAGAGCCCGCTTTGGATCCTGTGTCCCACTCTCTCTCTCTGCCCCCTCCCCACTCACACTCTTGCTCTCTCTCAAAAATAAGTTAAAAAATTGTTGTAAACTACTTCTGTTCAGAGAAGCAGATTTACTGGGAAAAGATGACATTTACTTAGAATCATAATATTTGGCTTTCTCAGAATTCTCTCACTATAACTTAAGAGAACATCCATTCTGGGAATTATTTTCTCATTATAGGTATCCCCTGCTTTTTGAAAGTTTGCTTTCACAAAAGACTTACATTAGTACCTATTTTTGCTAACTAAAGGAATCCAAAGAGAATTTTTGCCTTTATGAGGAAAAAAGCAAAAAAATGAGTATTACGACCAGCATCTGTTTTTCAGTGAGCCATTACAGAGGAAGCTCACTCCCCAAGCAGCGAGTTGACCACCGCCAAGCTCCTTCCCCAGGCGCTACTCTCAGTATCAAGTCGCCACAGCTTTGAACTTGTCTAGGAGCATCTGTGCTTTATCTCAACTCATTTTGTGCATCCATTAGCGGGATGTGTCCTAAGGTATCACAAAAGCCTAAGAGTTCATAAGGGTGTTATGCTTACCATAACACTGGGTGGGATTAAGCATTTCAATTGTGGTGAATGAAAAAGATACTGACTGTGCACTCAACTTGCCTGTATCCACCATTCATATTATTTACTGACGGAGAGAAAGAATTCTGAAAGTTGCTGAAGTTACTATTGGTTCTTCCAGTAGCAAAGTGGTCTCTTTTAGTCAGCATCCAGTACTGGATGCGATGGGAAGTCTACTGCTTGGGTGGATTGATGGGTGAACAAAGCAAAGGGTTCCATTAAGTTATCTAACACTTCAGGAGACATCCATTTTTTTAGTAAGCTGAAACAGAAAGTACTGGACAATGAGGATCAAAGTGTTGCAAAAGCAGAATTGAAAGGTAGTCATGGGTGGTTTGATCGGTTTTGAGGCAAGAGCAGCTTCATAGCTTAAAGGTTACTGGAGAGAGTGTTTTGGCTGATACTAAAGCTGCCGAAAAGTTCCCAGAAGAACTGAAGAAAATAATTATAGCAGGTGGTTATTCACGTAAACAAGTGTTTAACTGCAATTTATTAGTGGAAAAAGTTGCCACACAAAACATGTATTTCAATAGAAGAAAAGCAGGCTAAAGGACGCAAGGCATCAAAGGACAGGTTTACCTTAATGCCTACTATTAACACCACTGGTGATGCTGTCCTTAGTCCTCTACTAGTATGCCATTCAGAAAATCCAAGGGCACTTAAAGGCACTGATAAGGATACGCTTCTCGTGTTTAAATCACGTCCAAGTGGTTGGAATATCCAAGTGATTTGTTTCTGAGTGCATGAGTGGATACATTAGTCCTTTTGTTGAAAATACTGTAGAGAAAACAATCGTGATAACAGGTGTCTTCTGATGGTTGAAAACTGTGCTGCTCATCCACCCAGCATTACTGAGTATGACAGTAACACTGCGGTTGTGTTCTTCCTGTTGAATGTGACGTTGTTGGTACAACCATGTGTCCTAGGCCTAACGGGCACGATTAAAGCTTCCTATATGCAAGAACCAACAGAGAAGCCAACTCGAAAGGATTTTTACAAAGGATCTGGAAAGACTACCATTTAAAACTGGCATTCGCCAACCTTGGAGATCCTCTTGATAAGCTAACAGTCTGGGTGAGAAATGGTGCTTAGTGGATGGTCTCCTGAAGCAGTGAACAATTTTAAAGGCTTCAAACCAACAATAAATACGGCCAAACCAACTGACTTTGGCTAAGGAGGATCAGTTTGTGGAAACTGAATATGTTGTTGAAGGTTTCGGCATTCCATGACCAAGAAGTGACAGATGAAGAGGTGATACAACTCCAAGAGGAGAGAACACCGATCGACAACGAACGCATCAGTGAACGGCCGGACAGTGCAGTTATCCAGGAACTGAACGGGAAGCACTTGAGTGAGATTTTTGCTACAACGGACAGTGCTGCAGTGATTGCAGAAAAGTATGGCTTTAATTTTCAAAGGGCACGTAGGTTTAGGGCAGGTTTGCATAACGTTTTGAGTGCCTACAAATAACTGTAGTATAGAAAAATGCAAGAGGCTGAGCAGTTGAGCATACTGTCGTATTTCAAGCCTTCCACACCAGCCACATTAGCCACGGCAGACGATGAACCTCGACATTTGACATCGAGGCAGGCAGACATAGAAGAAGGCGTAGACGTTAGTGACCTGCTCGCACTGATGGATTTAGACAATGATGAGATGTTAACAGGTGACCCTCTTCCTCTCTCTCCTATACTCCATACTCCTGTACCTCCCACGACCCCAACCTCCAGCACCCCAGCCTAACACACCACTATCACCACCTGTCAGCCCTCTGGTGTGCCGTCTTCCCAATTTTGGGAAGCCAAACTACACTGTACATACATTATTTATACTTTATACAGGCTGTGTATTTATCATATTATTCTTGTTTTTACTA
Organism: Panthera uncia; assembly: GCF_023721935.1. Classification (NCBI taxonomy): domain Eukaryota; kingdom Metazoa; phylum Chordata; class Mammalia; order Carnivora; family Felidae; genus Panthera; species Panthera uncia. The sequence goes on from NC_064814.1 coordinate 40,253,446, forward strand.
TATGTTAATGTTATTTTAGCTTTTATGTGTTATTTGGTATGATTCAGTAGGCTATTTTGGGGGTCTGAGAACGCTAAAAAAATTTCCATATAAATTAATGGTAAGTGCTTCTTCCCTTTATGTCACCTAGGCTTACAAAAGGTTTCACAGGAACACTCCACTTTGGGATAGCGGGGAAAACCTGTATTCCAAAACTATTAGGGGGACAAGTGGAAATAAATACATGGAAAAATGTCTTAATTATAAGTCTCACACATGTTCACAGTTGGCTATTCTTACGTAATCTGAACCCAGTTCACTAAGGAGACATACAAAATAAGAAACCTGGTTAAAGCAGGATTCAAAAAAAGCTTAACAGTCAAAAATATGAACTCAGGAAAAAAGAGGTAATGCTCAGAGAAGTTCATTAGCTATCAATATCCTCACTTTTCAAAATTTTCCAAGCAAGTCCCAAAGCAGGAGCCATGTTTACTAGAGGAAACAATCAACTACTATCCTTCCCAGCAGAACACAGAAGTACAAAGGTACCATTATGTCACTGCCAAAGTCAAGAGGGCAAGAAAAAGCCAGAGGAAAGATGAATAAGAATAAAAGGGCAAACTAAAGGGAAAACTACATTTTGTAGGAGACTCAGTGAAAGAATAACTTGAGATCAAAGCTTTTTTTTAAATTAGTAATTTTAAAATTCTGTTATCACTTATTAAAAAACAAAACCTTATTTATAAATAAAATAGCGCACTTTTGCTCTACCGTACTCTACATTCCAACAAGCTTCAACCTTATTGAAACTTACTTCAACCAGTGCGCTGACACAACATTTAAATAATATTTGTAAAGAGAATAATTTTATGTGAAATTTTAATACGAGAGTTCAGCTCTGCTATAATGCAGGATATTTAATTATGGCATGCTTTAAAAAGTACAACACATAGTATTTTAATAAGCCAGAAATGATTACTTTGCTCTTATTTCTGATTTATGTTCACTACCTCCTCTCTTCCTATGAAAGCTGGCAAGAATCTTGTCTACTTGGGTGGAATGGATAGAATTTATTCCTTCATTACATATTTCCAAGTAGTTACAAAGTGCCAAGCCCTGTTCCTTTTACCTTATCAGAATCATGGCCTCAGATTGGACTCCCAAGTCTGCTGATGACACAAATTTTTTTTTTTCCTTTAGGATGCCAACCACATGAAGAATTTTACTAAAATCTAGTAAAATCATGTAATCAGGTAGTCGGTAACCATTCACTTTTAACTCAAGTCAAAGCCACTGACACTTCAGAAAACGAAATGTTCTCTGAAAACTACTAAGGCCGACCAAGAAGTTGACACATACTATTTTAAATATATGCTCACCATTTCTTGTCTGCCTAGTTTTATAAACAAGAAAAAATGAATCAGATTTGAAGAAAAACCTGAATAGTGCCCCAACTCAAGATATTGTTCACTGTATAGGGTTTCAAATTACAACTAAACTACCCTCTAGTCTCAGATTTAAGTAGCTGAAAAAATTACGTGGGGTTCTCCTAAGCCTCCTTGAGCTATTTTAAAAAGGCAGTAAGAGTAATGATAAATTAAGAAAGTTTAATGCGAGGTATACTTTATCATCTATGTATATGATGACAAGATTTTTTTTGGCTTTTTTCCACCTTTGTTGAGAAATTACTGGCATATGTCACTGTATAAGAAGTTCAAGGCTTACAGCATAATTTGCATATATTGTAAAAATAATTACCACAATAGGTTCAGATAGCATCCATCTTTTCATACAGATACAATAAAAAAAGAAAGACAAAAAGTGTGATGAGAACTCACAGGATTTACTCTCTTAACAACTTTCCTATGTGTCATAGAGCAGGGTTAGCTATAGTCATCAAGTTGTACGTTATGTCCCTAGTACTTCCTTAGTACTGGAAATTTGTACCTTTTGACTACTTTCCTCCAATTTCCTCTGCCTCCAACCTCCACCACAAGTCTGATCTCTTTTTCCATGAGTTTAGCTGTGTTTTTTTTTTTTTTTCATGGTTCCACATATAGGTGAGATCATACAGTATATTTGTCTCTCACTTATTTCACTTAGCATAATGCCTTCAAGGGCCGTGTATATTGTCACGAATGCCAAGATTTCCTCATTTTGTATGGCTCAATAATATTCCATTTTGTACATACCCACAATTCTTTTAAACCATTCATCTGTTGATGGATCTTTGTTTCCATGCCTTGGCTACTATAAATAATGCTATGAACATGGGGGTGCAGATACCTTTTCAAGTTAGTGTTTTGTTTCCTTTGGATATAGTCCCAGAAGTGGAATTGCTAGATGATGTGGCAGTTCTATGTTTAATTTTTTGAGGATTTTCCATACTGTTTTCCACAGTAGCTATACAATTTACAAATGCACCAACAGTGCACAGGGTTCCCTTTTTTCTCCATCCATGCCAGCATTTGTTATCTCTAGTCTTTTTGATGATGGCCACTCTAACAGGCATGGGTTGATACCTCATTGTGGTTTTTTTAACAGGCATTTCCCTAATGACTAGTGATGCTGAACATCTTTCCATATACTTTTTGGCCTTTCATGTAACTTCTTTAGAGAAATATCTATATGTCTATTCCAAGTTATCTACTAATCATTTTTAAATTTGCTTTTTTTTTTTTTTTGCTATTGAAAACTGTGTAAGTTCTTTATATATTTTAATATTAACTCATTATATACATGGTTTGCAAATATTTTTTTCTCCACTCCATAGTTGTCTTTTCATTTTATGGACGGTTTATTTTGCTGTGCAGAAACTTTCTAGTTTGATGTAGTCCCACTTGTTTATTTTTGAGTTTGCTGTGCTTTAGGTGTCATATCCAAAAAATATTACCAAGACCCATGCCAAGAACCTTTATTCCTATGTTTTCTTCTAGCAGTTTCATGGTTTTAAGTCTTACATTTAAATCTTTAATCCATTTCAAGTTAATTTGTCAGGGACTTAAGATATGGTTCCAATTTCATTCTTTTACATGTGAATATTTGGTTATCCCAGCACCATTTATTGAAAAGACTGTCTTTTCTCCACTGAATATTCTTAGCTCCCCTGTCATAATTAGTTGACTCTATATGCTTGGGTTTATTTCTGGGCTCTTGATTCTGTTCCACTGGTCAGTCCATCTGTTTTTATGCAGTACCTACTATTTTGATGATTATAGCTTTAAATTAGAAAATGTGATGCTTCCTTTGTTCTTTTTTGGGGGGGGGGAGGTAGGGTGTTTTGTGTTTCCATAAGAGCTTTTTTTTCTATTTCTATAAAAATGTCACTGAAAACTTGATAGAGATTGCACTGAATCTACAGATGGCTTTTGGTACTATTCATATCTAAACTATTCTTCCAATCCATGAACACAAGATACCTTCCCATTTATCTGTATCTTCAATCTGTTTTCATCAATGGCTTATAGTTTCCAGAATAGAGATCTTTCACATTCTTAAATTTATTCCTAAGTATTTTATTGTTTTGATGCCATCGTAAATAGGATCTATTTTTTCCCATAAATTTGTTAGTGTATAGAAATGCTACTGATTTTTGTATGTTAATTATGTGTACTGCAACTTTACTTAGTTCACTGATTAGCTCTGTTTTTTGGTTGTATTTGGGACTTCCTATATATAAAATATCATCTGCAAGTAGAAACGATTTTACTTCTTCCTTTCCAATTCTGAGGCTTTTAATTTTTCTTGCCTGATTGCTCTAGCTAGCACTGCTAGTACTATGTTGAATAGGAGTGGTAAGAGTGGATACCCCTGTCTTGTTCCTCATCTTAGAAGAAATGCTTTCAACCCTTCACCACTGAATATGTTAGCTGTGTGGTTGTCATTTATGGCCTTTATTATGTTGATATACATTCCTTCTATGCCTAACTTATTAAGAGTTTTTATCATGAATGGATGTGGAATTTTGTCAAATCCTTTTTCTGCATTTATTGAGATGATCATATGATTCTTTTCTTCCACTGAATTAACGTAATGCATCACACTGATTGATTTGCAGATGCTGAACCATCCTTGCACCGAAGGATAAATCCCACATCATCATGGTGCGAACATTTTAATATGCTGAATTGTTTGCTAGTAATTTACTGAGAATTTCTGTATCTATACTCATCAATGATATTTACCTATAGTTTTCTTTTCTAGCAGTGTCCTTTTCTGGTTTTGGTACCAGGGTAATGCCTCACAAAATGAGTCTGGAGTGCTCTCTTTTCAATTTTTGCTAAGAGTTTGAGAAGGACTGGTTGTTAATTCTTCTGTAAACGTCTAGTAAAATTCACCAGGGAAGCCAACTGGTCCTGGGCTTTTCTTTGTTGGGAGAATTTGGGAATTCTATTCAGAGTTTCTATTTCTTCCTAATTCAGTCTTGATAAGTTGTATGTTTCTAAGACTCTTTCCATTTCTTCTAGGTTGTCCAGCTTGTTGTCTAGTTTGTTCACAGTAGTCTCTTATGACCCTTTGAATTTCTGTGGTATCGGTTGTGAGGTCTCCTTTTTCATTTATAATTTCTTGATTTGGTCCTTCCTCTCTTCTCCTTGCTTAGTCTAGCTAAAGGTTTGTCAATTTTGTTTATCTTTTCAAAGAACCAACTCTTAGTCTGGCTCTTCTTTTCTGAGGTTTTTCTATATTTATTTCTACTTCACTTATTTCTGCTACAATCTTTATTTCCTTTCTTCTGCTAACTTGGAGCTCAGTTTATTCTTTTTCTAATTCCTTAAGAGAAAGAGTTAGGTTGCTTATTTGGGATCTTTCCTGCTTCTTAACATAGGTGTTTACTGTTATGAACTTCCCTCTTAGAACTGCTTTTGCTACATCGCACATGTTCTGGTATGTTGTGTTTCCATTTTCATTTATCTCAAGATACTTTTTTATTTCTCCTTTAATTTCTTTTTTTTTAACCATTAATTGTTCAGGGTAGTGTTTAATTTCCATGGGTTCACTCATTTTCCAGCTTTCCTCATGTAATTGATTTCTAACTTCATGCCATTGTGGTCAGAGAAGATACTTGGTATGATTTTAATCTTCTTGAATCTGCTAAGACTTGTTGTGTGACCTAACATATGGTCTATCCTAGAAAATGTTCCATGTGTGTTTTGGAAGAATGTATATTCTGCTGTTGTTGGATAGCATGTTCCATATATGTCTGTTAGGTGCATTTGGGATTTAAGTGTTGTTCGAATCTGCTGTTTCCTTATTGTCTGTCTGGATGACCTATCCATTGTTGAGAGTAGGGTATTAAAGTCCCCAACAATTACTTTATTACTATTTATTTCTCCTTTTAGGTCTGTTAGCTTTTGCTTTATACATTTAGGTGCTCCAATGCTGGGCACATAAGTATTTATAACTATTGTATCTTCTTAATGTATAGACCCCTTTTTATCATTATATATTGACTTTTGTTTCTTTTTGCCATTTTTAGTTTAAAGTCTATTTGGTCCGAAATAAGTATAGCTACTCCTGGTTTTTTTTTGTTTTTTTTTTCTGGTTACCATTTGTTTGAAATGACTTTTTCCATCCCTTCACTCTCCGTCTACGTGTGTCTTTAAGGCTAACACGAGCCTCTTGTAGGCAACATATTGTAGGATCTTGTTTTTTTTAATCCATTTAGCCACTCTATGCCTTTCAATTGGGAAAACTTGATCCACTTATATTTAAAGTAATTATTGATAGGAAAGGACTACTGCCATTTTGTTAACTGTTATAAGTTTTCTTTTAGTGATACAGCAAAAACATCTTTATAAATAGCAATGGGGGAATAATTCACACAAAGCAGCCTGAAACAGCTTTTTAAAATGGTGATTTCACTGATCTTGCTAATGTCTCTAAGCAACTGAAGCCCTGTGCTAAAAAACAAATGGCTGGGGATGACTCTGCAAAGAAAAAGACATAAAGACATGGGTTTTGGTAAATGTGTAAATTCTTTCCCCTATACCCACCCCTGTCCCAAACTCCAGACCCACTGATTTTTCTTCCAGAATCATAGTTTGAACAGACTAACACAGATTTGCACTAATTTCCCCTGGAATTATTATATCGTCCCTGAACCTGCATATGCAATTCAAAAGCACAGTGAAAGCCATAAAAAGAACACAGACCTAATTTCCTCAACAAGTAGGGAATGACTGCAGACATCTGAACTCAGAAGCATCACTTGCAGTGCTAGTGCTAGAAAGTCTAATAATTTGATCTGAATGTTGGTGCAATCTATTTTAGAAGTAGTGTTCTATGTAAAATAATCAGATTAATTGGTTCTAGGAAAAACTGACACAAACATATTTTAAGAAATCAAAATTATGGATCAAGCATTTCAACAGTACAAAAAGCAAGGAGCAGACGTGCCTCACATTCAAAAGGCCTTATGAGTAATTCAGGCAAAAGATAACCAAGAAAATTCCATAATATATCTCATTTCAACCATATCTGTTATATCCAAGAGATTCTGTGCATTTTAAACTTGCTCCCAATGTGAGGAAACTTATTTTTAGTACCCCCTTAAAATACTTCAAACTGTCTCCTAAGCAATATTTAAGTTTTTTTCAAAGCCAATTCCGACAAGGCTTAGTGTATTACTCATCCAAACTGACTCAGTATTTTCAACCACCCACTATCAGCAGCTAAATTCCTCTTTAGTAAAGCATTCTTTTCACTTCAGCTTTGGCTTAATAATGGTACTCTCTAACCTTAAGCATACCTGGTATAAACAGTGGCACACACTTCGAAGCTGAGGGGGGAATTCTGAGGAGGAACTGATGATGGCATGGAAGAACTTTTCAGTCATCTGCAGAAGGTTCCGTTGGTTTTCCTCAAGGCTCTCTGATTGTTCTAACCTATAAGGGGGGGGGGGGGGGTTAAAATCCATTTAAAATAAACAAACGAAACTGCCCTTTAAAAGAGACTTTCAGCCAAATGCATTGTTTGAACTTTGCTGGGATCTTGATTTGAATAAAAAAACTATAAAAAGATAATTTTGACAACTGTGTATAAGAATTCTTATCCCCTTATATTCTCACAGATTTAATATATACTCTGCTCAGTGCCATCCTCTCCATTCTGGATATGTCTGCCTGCAGACAAGATATATTCTGGTTTGCTCTCCACTTCTGTGGTAAAAAGCTTCCCTGTGAGACATGTCTGTAGTTATCCAGCTATGCAAGGGATGAGGTAGATGAGTCTAATTCAAGGTGAAATATCAGCAAGCGTATTCACCCACAGGATCAAAAGCCACACACTCTAAACATTTTTATCAAAAATAAAGGTGATGACTGATTCCTGAGTGCTTCCTTCGCAGCCCTCCTCCTTCCATTCTTTTGGTTTTAAAAGTTGGGCAGGGAAGGGACGTCTGGGTGGCTCAGTCAGTTAAGCGTCCAACTTCAGCTCAGATCATGATTTCGTAGTTTGTTGAGTTCAAGCCCCGTGTCGGGTTTTGTGCTGACAGGTCAGAGCCTGGAGACTGCTTCCAATTCTGTGTCTCCTCTCTCTCTCTGCCCTTTCCCCACTCACACTCTGTCTCTGTCTCTCTCTGTCTCTCGCAAAAATAAAGAAACCTTAAAAAAATTAAAAATTTGGGCTGGGTAGAGGGATATCATTTATCAGGCATCTCCAACCCCAACAAACCATGTGTCAAGCCACTTTAAAAAATATACAACATGTGCATATTGGAGCTAATGTACAGAAAACACATGAAAGAATGACAGGTGATAATGAGCTGTAGTTAGAAAACTCTGTACTTTATCTTGTAGTCAATAGGGAACAGTTAATGTTCTAAGAAAGAAAGTAACAAAAAGATTTAGGTTTCATAAAATTCCTACAGCAAACAACCTGAAAAAGGAAAAAGACAACGTTGAGAAATTACAGCAAAAGTCAATAGGATCACCATCTACAACTCTACCAAAAAGAATAAAATACCTAGGAGAACAGTTAACCAGAGAGATGAAAGACCTATACTCTGAAAATCATAAGACACTGATGAAAGAAACTGAAGACAACACAAACTAAAGGAAAGATATACCATGCTCCTGGATTGGAAGAATTAACATTAAAATGTGTATACTACCCAGAACAATCTACAGATTCAGTGCAATCTCCATCAAAATACCAATAGTTTTTCACTGAACTGGAACAAATAATCCTAAAAATCTGTATGGAACCACAGAAGACTTCAGGGACAAAGCAATCTTGAGAACGAAGAAAAAGCTAGAGGTATCACAATCCCAGATGTCAACATATACTACAAAGCTATAGTAATCAAATCAGTATAGTACTGACACAAAAACAGACACATAGGTCAATGGCACAAAAGAGAGTCCAGAAATAAACCCATGCCTACATTGCCAATTAATCTATGACAAAGTAGGCAAGAATAGAAAACGAGGAAACGACAGTCTTTTCAATAAATGGTGTTCAGAAACCGGACAGCTATGTGCAAAAGAATGAAACTGGCCCACTTTCTTATAGCATACATAAAAACAAACTCCAAATGGATTAAACACCTAAATATGAGACCTGAAATCATAAAATTCCTATAGAAAATATAGGTAGTAATCTCTCAGACGTCACCCATAACAACACATTTGTGAATATGCCTCCTCAGGCAAGGGAAACAAAAGCAAAAATAAACTACTGGGACTACACCAAAATAAAAAGCTTTTACACAGCAGGGAAACCATCAGTAAAATAGCAACCTACTAAATGAGAGAAGATATTCACAAACGATGTATCTGATAAGGGGTGAATATCCAAAATATTTAAGGAACTCACACAACTCAACACCCAAAAAAATCCAAATAATCTGATTCAAAAATTGGCAGAGGACCTGAATAGGCATTTTTCTGAAGAACACATAAAGGTGGCCAAGAGACACATGAAAAAACGTGCAGCGTCACTAATCATCAGCTAAATGCAAATCAAAACCACAATGTGGTGTCACCTCACACCAGTCAGAATGGCTAGTATCAAAACAAAAACAAAAACAAAAACAAGTACTGATGAGGACGTGGAGAAAAGGAAACCCTTGTGCACTGTTGGTAGGCGCACCTATTGATGGAAAACAGTATGGAAGTTCCTCAAAAAATTCAAAATAGAAATACCATATGATCCAATAATTCCACTACTTGGTATTTACCCAAAGAAAGTTAAAACACTAATTTGAAAAGATACATGCACCCCTATGTTTACTGCAGCATTATTTACAACAGCCAAGATACGGAAGCAACTCAAGTGTCCATCAATAGATGAACAAAGAAAGATGATGTGTCCCCCCCCCCCCCACACACACACCTATTACTCCCGCACACACACAAAAAAAACAAAAACTCTTGCTGTTTGTGACATGAATGGAACCGGATATTATGCTAAGTGAAGTAAGTCAGACAAAGGCAAATACTGTATGATTTCACTTATATGTGGAATCTAAAAAACAAAACAAATGAACAAGAAAACCACTTTTAAGTACACAGAACAAACTGGTGGTTGCCAGAGGACATGGGTGATACAGGTGAAGGCGATTCAAAGGCAGAAACTTCCAGTTATAAAATCAATAAGTCATGGAGATGAAAATGAAAAGTACAACATTGGGGACATATGGTCAATAATGTTGTAAGAACGCTGTATGGTGACAGATGGTGACTATACTTGTCATGATGAGCACTGAGTAATACACAGAATTGTCAAACCAAAATACTGGATACTTGAAACGAATACAACATTGTATGTCAATTCTATTTCAATAATAACTTTTTTTTAATTGGTTGGAAAAAAAGGATAGATATGGTATTGGCTAAATCATGATATAGCCAATCTATCAAATTATTATATGGCAGGTAAAAACAATGAGGTTAATCTTTCTATACTGACACAGAAAGACTGAAGACAGAGCCAAGTTAAAAAATTAAGTTGCAAAACCACGTGTACAACATGTTTCCATTTATATTAAGCACTCACTGTTAGCCACACAGTTTCTACAACTTGATTTATGTACATGCAAATGCACTAAAAAAAAAAAAACACCAAAGAACAGACTAAACTAGTAACAGTCTCTGTCTCTATACATGGCAGCCAAAGATACCTGTAAATTTTTTTTAAGAAAAATGTATTTGTGTGTAACTTTTATAATTAAAGACTCATTTTAAGAATCAGAGGGAGTTGGCACAAAAACAGACACATAGACCAATGGAATAGAATAGAAACCCCAGAACTAGACCCACAAACGTATGGCCAACTCATCTTTGACAAAGCAGGAAAGAACATCCAATGGAAAAAAGACAGTCTCTTTAACAAATGGTGCTGGGAGAACTGGACAGCAACATGCAGAAGGTTGAAACTAGACCACTTTCTCACACCATTCACAAAAATAAACTTAAAATGGATAAAGGACCTGAATGTGAGACAGGAAACCATCAAAACCTTAAAGGAGAAAGCAGGAAAAGACCTCTCTGACCTCAGCCGTAGCAATCTCTTACTCGACACATCCCCAAAGGCAAGGGAATTAAAAGCAAAAGTGAATTACTGGGACCTTATGAAGATAAAAAGCTTCTGCACAGCAAAGGAAACAACCAACAAAACTAAAAGGCAATGAACGGAATGGGAAAAGATATTTATTTGCAAATGACATATCGGACAAAGGGCTAGTATCCAAAATCTATAAAGAGCTCACCAAACTCCACACCTGAGAAACAAATAACCCAGTGAAGAAATGGGCAGAAATCATGAATAGACACTTCTCTAAAGAAGACATCCGGATGGCCAACAGGCACATGAAAAGATGTTCAACGTCGCTCCTCATCAGGGAAATACAAATCAAAACCACACTCAGATATCACCTCACGCCAGTCAGAGTGGCCAAAATGAACAAATCAGGAGACTATAGATGCTGGAGAGGATGTGGAGAAACGGGAACCCTCTTGCGCTGTTGGTGGGAATGCAAATTGGTGCAGCCGCTCTGGAAAGCAGTGTGGAGGTTCCTCAGAAAATTAAAAATAGACCTACCCTATGACCCAGCAATAGCACTGCTAGGAATTTACCCAAGGGATACAGGAGTACTGATGCATAGGGGCACTTGTACCCCAATGTTTATAGCAGCACTCTCAACAATAGCCAAATTATGGAAAGAGCCTAAATGTCCATCAACTGATGAATGGAGAAAGAAATTGTGGTTTATATACACAATGGAATACTACGTGGCAATGAGAAAAAATGAAATATGGCCTTTTGTAGCAACGTGGATGGAACTGGAGAGTGTGATGCTAAGTGAAATAAGCCATACAGAGAAAGACAGATACCATATGGTTTCACTCTTATGTGGATCCTGAGAAACTTAACAGAAACCCATGGGGGAGGGGAAGGAAAAAAAAAAAGAGGTTAGAGTGGGAGAGAGCCAAAGCATAAGAGAGTCTTAAAAACTGAGAACAAACTGAGAGTTGATGGGGGTTGGGAGGGAGGGGAGGGTGGGTGATGGGTATTGAAGAGGGCACCTTTTGGGATGAGCACTGGGTGTTGTATGGAAACCAATT
>NC_064814.1:40264998-40554297 GCF_023721935.1 Panthera uncia
TGGGTGTTGTATGGAAACCAATTTGACAATAAATTTCATATATTAAATAAATAAAAAAAAAAAGAAAAAGAAAAGAAAAATAAAACAAACAAACAAAAAAAAGATCCCACTGCAGTAGGGCAAGCATTTCTAGCACAGCTTTGATACTAACATTAAGAGCAAGGACCTTGAGAATTAGAAAGATTTGGTTTTGAAAGCTCGCTGTCACTTAATCACCTTGCCATCCTGAGTAAATTAATCTCTGAGCCTCAATTTTCATATATATGATGAATAAAAAGGCATGATGTTTGTAAAGCAAAAAAAAAAAAAAAAAAGAATCAGAGGGAGAAACCCTCTGAGGGTCTGGTCCCACACGGTGGCAGTGAGAAAGTCGAGAAAAGTTGCAGATGAGAGGATGACAAACCTGGTAGGATCCACTTCAAAGCTAACATGTTGCCAGTCAGAGGATGTGATCACGATTCGTAATAACGGATCCAGGAGTTTTTGTAGGTAGGTAGCACCATATACCTAAAGAAATACACAGGTAGGAATTTATTGCGCCTTCTCCAAATATCTTGCGTTTAAAGACATTCTGCTCTATGTACGTTCTGCACATAATCAATTTGCCATACCTTGGCACACACACACAAAAGAATAAATGGATATAAACCTTGAAACAGAAGGTCATTATTTTACTGGCTAAGCTGTTTCCTCGGAAAAGAGTCTGCATGGAGTCTGCCAATTCTACTTCCTTAGAAAACATGTTCCAGAGCAGTTGGTAGAGCAAATGCCGAGAATCAAACAGAGTCACTAGAACTCGAGCTAGTTCATCCTGAGAACAAAACAAAATTGAGTTAGCATGAATAATCCCATTTGTCTTTAGCAGGAAACTGAAAGGTAAATCCAAAACTGTCAACCACCTGCTAAATCCAGTTAAGTGGTGACTAATTAATTTCTCCCTGAGATCTATCTGTGTCCATTTGTCTACGATGACTATTTATTTATGCCTATAGCAGATGTGAATTCTTTTTTTTTTAAAGCAGTTTGTTTATTTACTTATTTAAGCAATCTCTACATCCAGCGTGGGGCTCAAACTCACAACCCCAAGATCAAGAGTCACACACTCTTCCGACTGAGCCAACCAGGTGCCCCAGCGGCTGTTAATTTTACGAATTAACTGATGAAAATTAAGAGAGGCCTAGGTTTTACCAGGCCTAGACAGAAAAAAAGCCAAGATTCAGTTCAAATCACATGACAAAATTAAAGAGAGTAGAAATAGAACATGATGGCAAAGAGTTTAGTCTGATATGCCCAAATCATTTTCGTAGAAAACCAGTGAGCAGGAATGAGACTTTGGTGACCACAAGAGCTCTACTCTCGGCTCACATGGTCAGGGAAACTCAGTATACACTGAACATGGGCTCAGCAGAGAGACAACAAAAATGGAAAGATTATAGGATTTGCAGAAAGTAAGGGAAAAGATGTGGGCTGTGTATTCAGAACAAAGAGATTAGCAAGATTTATGTATAAAGCGAAGGTGGACAGCTAATTCCCACATACTTCCTGAATGGTTACCCTCATAATTCCCCGTGGTATTTTTTGGTACACTCCAGGAAAACGATGTGATAGTAAAACCACTGTTTAACCACACAGTGCGGCGAGGAGATTTACATAGACTAAGGGTAGCCATAAAATGATGCCCCATCCTTCAAGCAGTGACAGCAAAGGCCAGGATCATGGCCCATAGCTCTTCTAATGCCTTTACCTGGTCAAATCTGGTATCTGAGTAAAGCAAAAAAATTTGACAATCCTAACCACACAATCCAGAAGCCAAAGAAGACCCAGATATTCTGTTCTACTCCCTATGGTGACATTCCACATATGTGACTAGATATAAAAATTCTTTCCTCCATTTTATTATTTTTTTATTTATTTTGAGAGAGAAAGAGAGAAGTGCACACACACAGGGGAGGGGCAGAGAAAGGGGGAGGGAGAGAACCCCAAGCCGGTTCTGTGCTGACGTGGGGCTCAATCCCACAAACGGTAAGATCATGACTTGAGCTAAAATCAAGAGTTAGACACTTAACCAACTGAGCCACTCAGGCACCCCTCTCCTCCATTTTAAAGTCAAGTATAATTATGAGAGACAATTCAGCCACAAAATCTGTTTTTGGAGTACTGTGCTCATTTTTTTCCATCTAATCCCTTCCCTGCAAAATTCTGAAAACACTAAGCAACAGAATTTGAAATCTACAAAAGAGATTTTTTTCTTTTTTTTTTTTTTTTAAGCTTTAAAAGGTTTTTTAAGAAGTTGGCCATGTAAGAGATCAGGGAAGAAGCATTCCAGGTGGTGGCGGCAGTGGTGGCAGTAAGGGTACTCTCGAAGGTGGAAATAGCCTAACATCTTTAAGTCTGGTGAACAAGAAGGAACGTGGCAGGAGATGAGGTCAGAGGTGAGGCAGAGCCCAGGTTGGGTCGAGCCTTGTAGGCCAGAGTAAGGAGTTTAAACTTTACTGAAGCATGAGGAACAAGATCCTACAGCCTTTTTAAGCAGAAAAAAATCTACAGGCAATGACAGATTACCTGATTTGTTGTAATTTACTAAACTGAAATCGTTTTTGGTACACTATAAATGGAATCGATTTTTAGCACGGAAAAGGACAACCCTTCTCAAATTTTTAGCGTGTATTGTTAAAAATAGTATGGTATAGAATATAGAATAGTATGGTATAGAAAATTTTTTAGTAAAAGAGACCCAGGGGCGCCTGGGTGGCTCAGTCAGCTGAGTGTCTGACTCTTGATTTCAGCTCACTCATGATCCCAGAGTTGTGGGATCGAGCCCCACATCGGGCTCCATGCTGAGGACAGCACGTGCTTAAGACTCTCTCTCCCTCTGCCCCTGCCCCACTCGTGCGTCTGCGCACACGTGCTTGCTCTCTCTCTAAAATACATACATACATAGATGAATAAGAGACCAAATAGCCATATTATGTCTCCAGTGTTTAAAACAAGCAACAATTTCTAATGCAAATATAGTGCTTACATTTTTTTAGAAAATTGTACAGTGCATTATAGAAGAGTTGTGAACTGGACACACAAGCCTTTAATTCCAGCTCTAGCATTAGTGACAACTAAATAGGAGATTTAACCCTAATCATCTCATGTAATACATGAAAACACCAGACCAGGTCAGTGGTTTTTGTTGTTTTTTTTTTAACGTTTATTTATTTTTGAGACAGAGAGAGACAGAGCATGAACAGGGGAGGGGCAGAGAGAGAGGGAGACACAGAATCTGAAACAGGCTCCAGGCTCTGAGCTGTCAGCACAGAGCCCGACGTGGGGCTCGAACTCACAGACCGTGAGATCATGACCTGAGCTGAAGTCGCACGCTTAACCGACTGAGCCACCCAGGCGCCCCCAGGTCAGTGGTTTTAATTTTCTTTCGATCAGTGTTTAAACTGAATTTTTCAGTGGGACAGGGAAGGAATTTTTCACTGTAAGTATATGATGAATAAGATCCTCATACTTAAGGTAAGAACACTCCCAAGGGCTAGAAGCCACAACTACTTTCCCATAGCTGAAAAACCACTCGAATAATATCTGAAGTTTCTTCCAGCTCTCAAGGTTTAGCAATTCATGCAATAAACATTCCTGGAATGAGGGGCACCTGGGTGGCCCAGTCGGTTAAGCATCCAACTCTTGATCTCGGCTCAGGTCAAGGTTTCACAGTTTGTGAAACTGAGGCCCGTGCCAGGCTCTGCCCTGTTAGCAGAGTGTGCCTGGGATTCTCTGTCTCCCTCTCTCTCTCTGCCCCTCCCCTGCTCATGCTCTCTCTCTCTCCCCCAAAATAAACATTAAAAAAAACATTCCTAGAAAGAAAGAAAGAATAAATAAATCCTGCTATGTGCCAGGCCCCAGTTTTGCACTTCCTCAAAGAACTCACCCACTGAGAACACGGGACCACGTTGGCCAAAGCCATGGCTATTGGGAGCTCTCCCTGGTCTCCCATCATTGTGACCAACTCCACCAGCCTCTCAAACCGGTCGGCCAGCACCGTTTCTGCAAGCGTGTCAAATTCTGTGCCTTGCTGGAGGATTTTTGTCAGAACTTCCATAAATGTAGCTCTTGTCTGAAGATCTTTGTGATAACCTAAACCTGATATGGACAGATAGATGCAAATTTACTAACATGGACTGTTGTAATTTTGCTTGTCTTACGTGCCAGTTCTCTAGATTGTCAATTTCTCTACGAAGCTTTCATTTTATCTCACCTATGGAGTGCATGAGGCCACTGTCCACATTAGCATTGAGTAAGTTGGACATTGCAAGGACTGTGCAGTGCCTCAGTGATGCCAGCCTCCGGGACATGCCACGTTTCCTGCCACCTGTTTGTGCATTTTCATCTTCAACTTCACTACAGTCATTCAAAAGGTTCATAAACAATGTGAAATACCTGAGAAGTAAAAAGATCGACTCTTACACAGTGAAGGCCACAGCAACCAGAAGGCTAATCTGATTTTCTGAAATTATCACATGTGCATCACACGAGTGGTCTTGGGTATCTGCTTCTCTCCAGTCCTGGGATAATCAGCCAGTGTGGCTCATCATGAAGTGTGCTATGCTGAGTATGATTTTATCCTGACAAAGCCAGCACGTAGTTCATAACACAGCCACCAAACAGATGCAATCTTTCCTGGTCGATGCAGGGAACACTTTTAGTGTTTACCATATAAAATTAGTAGTCCAAATAGTTTACACAATGCCGTTTTAAATGGCTTAATGAGGTGATCTGGGTTTTACTGCCAATAATTCAACGACCAGACACTTTCTTTAAAAACACAAAACACAGTTGCTTTCCTAACCCAGTCCTATCATAGGGAATATTGCCTCATGCACGGGTTATATTTTATAAGCAGCTGCCAATGGCCATAATAGCCAAGTAACAAGGTCCACTTTCTATATACAATCATTTGCCACTTTGGTTAGATTTTGTTTTGTTGTATGTGGAGCTTTGTTTTTTGCTTTGCGTTTTTGGTGACTGAAATTTACTTCAGAAATAACTGTGACTTGGCTTCCATCAATTCCACACCATCTCCTTCCTCAGGCTGCAGTGGAAGACCAGCCAGGAGTGAAACAACGGCTTCCATGCTCGCCTGGTCCAAGTCTCTGAAGAAAGAAAATTTAAGGACCACATGAGTGTTTCAGGTTCTTCCACTCGACCTTCCCGCAAATAAACACCTTCCTAACGGAACTTTAGGAATTCAGGAACCACCTATTTCATTAAACTTATTAGGACAACCTAAATAATTTGAGTTAACATGCACACCCAGAATGCAAAAGCATTTTAAGTTAGGGAGAAGGTGATGATAACGTTCATAAAACCAAGCCTCACCGAAGGAATTTATGTGAATGATTATTATGTACTTCAGGGTTCAATTAGTTTCTGACATGTGACAATAAGTATTTACCATCTGAGCAAATATAGGAAATTCCAAACATCACTTTCTCACACTGGATTTTACTGAAAATCATTCAGTTAAAAATAGAAAGTAAAGATTTAAATAATTCAAATGCAAAATATCCAAAGAACACATAAAATATATCGATAATAGTGATGATGTAGTATCAACACCCTGAGTAAACGTGCTAATAATTAAAAACCATCCTCTCCATCTCTCTCTCTCTCTTTACCTTGTAAGACATTTTACATCATCATCTGCTGCTTGGTTTGATGTTCCCATGACCCAGTCTGTCAGGTATTCTACCATTTTATTCCTACAGAATGGCAGAGAAAAGGAAAATAACAGACGATTTTTTTTTAAGTCACACATACACCTTTAGTCATACAAGTATTTTTTATAGTGCAAATATTTGCCAAATCACTCGGGTGACATGACAGTTTCATTAAAGAGATACCGCTACTCCAACTCTCAACAGGCAGAAGGGCATACAAACAGGCAACGTGAATATCAACACTCCACATCAGCCTTTAGCTATCGTACCAGTTTGAAAGCAGAATCAAATTCTTAGCTCCAGTATAATTTTAGACAAGGGAGCACTGTCATGGGCACAGAGCTTTGGGAGATTTGAAAATACAGGGAGAGAAAAATAAAAAGGTAAATTGTTGCTTTTCCATTTTCTCCCTCCCCTTTCCTAGGAAAATCAAGTAGCTGCTGGGGTTTTTTTTTGTTTTGTTTTTTTGGTTTTTTGGTTTTTTTGTACTTCATTTAACATAAGATTTACAAGACCCTACTTTGCTCTTTTGAGAACTCACCTAAATTTCATCTCTTGACAAAATGAGAGGTCATCTCTCCTTGCCATCATTACCTCGACTAACTGACACAGCTTCGTTTTTATTTGAATTGCATGGACCATGTTCCCAAGCACTCGAACATATCTATTTAGACATAGAAACATTCAGGGGGAAAAAAGAAAAAAAAAAAAAAAAAAAAAAAACCACACATATCAGATACAAACAAAAGAAAAGTTTTCTAAATGCTTTACCCTCTAAGTAAAATGATGAAATGTGACTATGAAAACTGCAATATTTTTATTTATAGGAGCACATGCATAACTTCTGCTTACCTTATTGCACCCCACTTTGAGTGCAATAAAGAATAGCAAATTATTTCACTAGCAACCACCAATGCTGATGTGTTTCTGCTACATTTCAGTAGAATACTTACCTGACTAGATTTAACATCATTGTTTCAATGCTAGCTTGCCCCAGATGTTCGGAGCTGCCTTCGGTATGATTATCTAGTAAGTTCTTCATTATAGCTATGGTTTGCTCCACAAACTGAGTATTGGTGTCGGTCAATAAAACCTACATAAAGAACAAATACATTTTGGCATCAGCGCAGAGCAGACACATCACAGATGAAACTGCGTGACCTGTCGTACACATGCCAGAAAGCACCCGGGGGCATATACCCAAATAGGCACACAAACACACATAGGCACCCATACCCCTACCCAAGACATTTCTAACCCCTGGCACACCCACAACTAGAGTTCCTAAAAACCAAACTGCTCCCTATATTGGATGATTCTTCCTTCTGCAATTTTCCGCCCATTTTTTAAAAATTGTGAGTGGATGCTCATGCCAGTATTGAATAATCAAAAAGAAAAAGGCTTCATTATCAAACAAATCGATTCAAAGAAAAGGGTGAAAAATAAAGCACAGAACACTTTACCTGTCCTTGCGAGTCAAAAAACTTGCTGATGGTATTCTTCAATTTGTTAAATAGCATTGGATAAAGAGCAGGACTCAATTCTAGACCCACCAGATCCTTAACGTTGGTCCGTATTTGAAGTCCCACTTTCTCATGGTTACACACCATTAAGGATAACAGCCGATCCATAAATTTGCTGACAGGTGTATCTGCATTTCCCTCCGAGGACATCACCGAAATCATGGAACCCTTGCGTTCACTGACTGGGCCCATAGGGGGGCTATAGGTTGCCAAGCCAGAGTTGCTTCTTTGCTGCAGGCACACTCCCCCAAGGGCGCAAAGGAAGCCAGTCATGTTGATCCATTCCTGTAGGGAGTCCGTGTCAGACAAATCTATGGATCCTCCTCCACTCACATGAGACATTCGCCTCTTAACAATGGTCTTGTGAAGGCTTTCAGCAGCCTAAACACAAAAGTTTTACGGAAAGCATGAATCCAACCTCAATGGGTTGAGAGACTTGACAAATTACTTTTTATCCAACATTTCTTCCATGACAAAAGAACATTTTTTACATTTAAAAAATGCAAGTCTTCACTCCAACCATCTCTAATGACATCAAGGTATCTTACTGCTCAAGGGCAAATGAACTGAGGTACAGAACTAAGGTAGCGATAAACACGTATGCAATATCAGACCCAGAAGGTGGTTGTGGACTGCAGCTCAGAAAGGAACATGCAATCAAATTATTTGCTTCTATCAATCCCTGGACCTAGAGGCAATGTCTATGCTGCTTCAAGGAATATAAGCATTTGGAAATTTTCAACCAAGTAGTATGTGCACTTATTAGTGATGGCCCAAGTTCAAGTACTCTGGGACCAGCTTTGCAAACATTGTACTACTATTTTTTTTTTTTTTAGTGTTAATTTATTTATTTTTGCGGAGAGAGAGAGAGTGCAAACAGGGGAGGGACAGAGAGAGAGGAAGAGACTGAATCCCAATCAGGCTCCATACCATCAGCGCAGAGCTGGACATGGGACTTGAACCCACGAACTGTGAGATCATGACCTGAGCCAAAACCAAGACTGAAACGCTTAACCAGCTGAGCCACCCAGGCGCCCGCATTATGCTACTATTAACAGATTCTGCATGGCAAGATGAGAGTAATCAAGCAAAAGAACCGCTAAACAGGAAGGAAGGGACTGTAAGGAAAGGAGTGCAGAAAAACAAGAAACAACAGAAAATAATCAAATCCTACAAGAATCTGACTGAGGAGTCATCTTTAGAGAGTTCTGATCCTGTTAGTTTATGGAGTACAGATGAGAAAGAAAAACTCTTACTATGTGTGGCAAAGGTTTTTCAAATTCAATTCTCTTTATATACTGCTTATAAGCTAATACTCATCCTATTACAGAGAACATATCAACCCAAGAAAGCAACACATTAGGGGCATTCTATGATAAACAGGGTGTAGAAGTACCATTGCAATTGCTTCATTATGTATGTTTGTTTTGTGGGAAAAATGGCCTTTCTCCCATGATGGATCGCTTTGAATAAGGAACTCCTGAAACTACCATTTCTTATGACACATGCATTTATTACAGCTGGAGCTAACAGTAGAGTATGACTACTATCCCTGCAGTCGTGCAGCACATTATCCCTTTTAGGACCTACGTTATAGGTATTTATGCAAATTCTCCGAACAAGAGTAGAGACAGAGTACAGCTTGCAACATGGTGACTTAACATGTAGCACGGTGACAGGGTCATTGCCTACAAATCTCTGCTTTGACAGCATGTTTTGACAGAGAAAGCCTAGATCTTACTTCGGTATTTTCTGTCACCTACTTTGTGAGGTTGGCTGGACTATGTCAGATAATGAATCAACTTCACACCTTCGGTGACTTGTACAATAAAGAATCATTGGTATCAGACACAGAAATGACCATTGCAAAAGAACTTACAAACTGGCTTATAAGCAACAATGTGGTAGAACATAGATTTGGACCAAATTTACATACTGAGATTATCAAACAGTGCCAAGAAAGTTTGAAGTTTTTAGCAGAAGAGCGACTGAGTCCTCAGCGTATTGATCGCATGTGGGCTGCCGCAGTGCTGAACACGGTGATCAGTACCTACGTGACTTATTTCCTTTATTTGTCAAGAATGTGGATCCACTGCCACTTAGGCATCTCTTTTATCCAGTCTCAACCCTTGAGCCAAGTGTTCGCGGTGAACAAACATTGTACTTGGCATCAACGTTAATGAAACCTTTTTTTCTTTTAAAACATTATTAAATAAAGTACTAGGCTCAGGTATCTAAATAGAGTTCTTCTGCATCGTTATTAAATACTAAATTAAATAAGAAAGAGGAAGAAGAGCTCAGAAGAGCAGCTCTATCACCTTGGTCACCTGCAGCCAGCCCTTAAAGTACTGATAACAGTGATACCCATCAGAGTGGAGGCAGTGACATTGAAATGGATGAACAACTTATTAGTAGATCCAAACATGTGCAGCAGCGACTTTCAGACATGGAGGAATCTGTGCAGGGAAGTTCTGACGAAACTGCCAACAACGGTGAAGGTGAAAGCACTGGTCCTGGTAACAGTAGTGGGCATAGTGATGGATCTAGCAATGAGATGAATTCTAGCCATGCAAGCCAGTCAGCTGGGAGCCCTAGCAGGGAGGTACAGCCAGAAGACACTGCACATATGAAACCCTTTAAAGAAGATGATGAAGATGACGATCGTGGTCACAATCCTCCTAAAAGCAGTTGTGGTACAGATCTTCAGAACAGAAAGTTAGAAAGTCAAGCAGGCATTTGCTTAGGGGACTCCCAAGGCCCATCAGAAAGAAGTGGGACAAGCAATGGAACAGGAAAGGACCTGGTTTTTAACACTAAGTAATGCCATCAGTAGATAATCA
Source organism: Panthera uncia (assembly GCF_023721935.1). Taxonomy (NCBI): domain Eukaryota; kingdom Metazoa; phylum Chordata; class Mammalia; order Carnivora; family Felidae; genus Panthera; species Panthera uncia. Next base: position 40,275,073 of record NC_064814.1, read on the forward strand.
AATACAAATGCTAGAGGCCTGTTCACACTCTCAAGATCCAGAGCATGGTATTTCAGGGGAAATAAACACCATTCGTATAGCACAAGCATCTCAAGAATCTTGTATTGCACACACTGGGGACTTTCGGGTGGGGGGGGAGGGGGCTACTGGGAATGGATCCTTTAATGGCCTGCAATTTATTGGTCCACAGCACCACCACCCTATCATTATTACCACCATGATGGGCATATTGCTGATGATATGCTAAGTGCGGCTGACGTCAGATGCAGTAGCATCCAGATCAGTGCAAAATCAGAATATGGCTGATTGTGATGAAGCATCTGGGTGTGAAGAGCAGTTAGTTCAGATTAATTCACATGTAGAACATCTTATCTCCAACATCACCTTCCCAATTTAGCATCTATTTACCATTAACATCTTAGTCAAGGACCCAAGGACCTGCAGTTAGTTCAAAAACATCAATTCAACATAATGCTCTAACGGGCATTAGTTTGGGTAATGTTTGCTTGGAAACACTTTATTGCGGGATACAGTTCACGATATGATTCAATTAATCTTTCTGAAGAATTAAGAAATGAAACAGAGAAACTTCTCTGTTCCTTGGTATGTTGGCTTATAGACAGATTTGAATGAGATTCATTGAAGGCTGCCTTGAAAATTTAGGCAAGAACAGGTAAAGAGGAATTTTTTACATGGCAGTCAAAGCTCATTCTGTATATTCTTATCGACTAGGTATGGTGAATGTAATGTACTATCATCAACCTGTGTTTTAGTAACTGAAGTTTTCATAATAGGTTTAAAGACTTTTCTCTCACAGGGTTCATATTTTCTCTCTCAGCCTTGCTTTTCACCGCACTTTTTGGCAGTCTTGGTTAGATTCCCTCCAACAGAAACAATAATGCTTATTCCCTTCTTGCCTCTGGGAACATCGTAGTGAGTATTCTGTTTTTAAGTTACAGTTAAATGTTCTTGAACTACATCATATTACATATAAAAAAAGCTAAATAAGTCAAGTTAAAGTTAAGCTGAAATATAAAAATTTTGATAGTGGCATTGTTCTCTCTGGGCGGATCTTTTGTGTCTTGACTTCTGCAGCACATTAAGAATTAGGTTAAGTGTTTTTTCCTAGTTTGAATTCTACTGTTTATTTAATAGGGTCCAAATGATTACCCCAAGTTTCTTACATTTCAGTTCTGTTCCACTAGTACATTTCAGGTTTCCCTTGATAACGTTCCATTCTCTGGCATAGTAAATTCAGTTATTAATTGAATATGTAATGTTAATATAGTGTTTGCAGCAGGGGCCTCTAGGTAGCTCCTCGGTCAAGCGTCCAACTCTTGATTTCGGCTCAGGCCATGATCTCACAGTTCATGAGATTGAGCCCCGTGTCAGGCTCTGCACTGACAGCACGGAGCCTGCTTGGGATTCTCTCTTCTCTTCTCTTCTCTTCTCTTCTCTCTCTCTCTCTCTCTCTCTCTCTCTGTCCCTACCCCACTCTCATGAATGCACCTGAGCTCACTCTCTCTCTCAAAATGAATAAACAAATTTATATATATACATATATGTATATATACATGTAATTTATATATATTATACATATATGTATAATTATATGTTATATACATATTTATATCTATTTATATTAATATATTATGTATTATATATACATGTATAACGTTTTCAACTTACCTCTGCCAAGGCCTGATATAACTAATTTCATTGAATACTTAAGTACTTCAAGATATTTTTTTTTACCTCACTGAATTAGAAAAAAGTATATACAATGTTTTATTTTCTGCTTTTGGTCTTTAAAGAGCTCTAATTTGACAATCACGAATCAGTTAGTGAATCGGTCTGGCATATACTCTTTTTTTTTTGTTTGTTTTTTTGTGAGAAAGAGAGTGTGAGCAGGGGAGGGGCAGAGAGAGAGTGAGAAGAGAGAATCCCAAGTAGGTTCCAAGCTGTCAGTGCAGAGTCCCACATAAGGCTCGATACCAAGAACCGTGCATGACCTGAGCTGAAATCAAGAGCCAGACACTTAACCAACTTAACCACCCACATGCCCCATGCATATACTCTTTAAAAGGAATGCTTTTATTTTTTTTTAATTTTTGTTTCAAGTTTTTATTTAAATTCCAGTTATTTAACATACGATGTAGTAATAATTCCAGTAAGAGGAATGCTTTTAATGGCTGAATGTTTCATCATTTACAGAGGTGCTATAGCAGTTTTTTTTATCTTTTTTTTTTAATTTTTTTTTTTTTTTTTTTTAGTGTTTATTTATTTTTGAGAGACAGGAGAGACAGCATGAGAGGGAGAGGGCAGAGAGAGAGAGAGAGAGGGAGACCCAGAATATGAAGCAGGCTCCAGGCTCTGAGCTGTCAGCCCAGAGCCCGACGCGGGTCTCGAACTCACAGACCATGAGATCATGACCTGAGCTGAAGTTGAACCTCAACCGATTGAGCCACCAAGGCGCCCCTATAGCAGTTTTTTTAAAAATGTTAATTGCTTGGGGCGACTGGGTGCCTCAGTTGGTTAAGAGTCTGACTCTTGATTTCAGCTCAGGTCATGATCTGACCTTGTGGGTTTGAGCCTTGCATCGGGCTCTGTGCTGACAGTGTGGCAATAGCTTGGGATTCTGTCTTCCTCTCTTTCTGCCCCTCCCCTGCGCACACACACTGTGTCTCAAAAATAAACAAACATTATTTTAAAAAATGTTAATTGTATGGTGGCTCAGTCAGTTAAGCATCTGACTTCGGCTCAGGTCATGATCTGGCAGTTTGTGGTTCAAGCCCCGTGTCGGGCTCTGTGCTGACAGCTCGGAGCCTGGAGCCTGCTTCGGATTCTGTATCTCCCTCTCTCTCTGCCCCTTCCCCACTCATGCTCTGTATCTCTGTCTCTCAAAAATAAGTAAACATTAAAAAAAATTTTTAAATGTTCTTTTAAAAGCCCTTGTGAAACCACAAGTGTTTTTTAAGTACTTGTTGTATCAATTTATATTCTCCATATGTGTATCTGCATACCCTATTACCCAGCAGTTCCACTGTTAAGTATGTACTTTACAGAAATATACCTAGACAGTTACCAAAAGACACATTCAAGAATGTTCAAAGCAGCACGGGTCAAAATAACTCAATAGTCTTTGTATAGCTATCCAGTGTCCAAAGAGAATAGAAAGCAAAATTAAATTGTGAACTGTCTGCTGAACGAAATAACATACAGCAATAACAGTGAACGAATGACAATGGCCCAGAGCAGTGTGGGTCACTCTCACACTGTTGAGTGACAGAAGCCAGATATAAAAGACTACATCTCCAGCACTCCATTTACAGAAAGCTTAAAACAGGAAAGCTATTGTATTTAGTAGTCAGGATAATGGTTACTCTTGGGTTGTTTAGTGATTGGAAGTGGGGCACAACAAAGGCTTCCCATGTGCTAGTAAGGATTTTTTTTTCTTGTTGTGGGTGCTGGTTCCACAGGCATGTTCATCTCCTAATATTCTGAACTGTTGCTTTGATTTATACATGTTTTTTATGTATGTTATATTCCAATTAAAAAAAGGATGTGAAAAAGGGAAAAAAAAGAAGTCCAAACTTAGATTACCATATACATTTTTTAAGAGCCACTAATATATTTTTGTCATAGACTGATAGAACCAACCCAGAATATGAAACTTCTTTTACAAAGCTTTGGACTCCCATGAGTCCAAACCTTACAAACATTATGCCAAGTGTGTGCCAAGTGTGGGCTGTGTGCTGACAGTGCGGAGCCTGTTTGGGATCCTCTCTCTTCCTCTCTCTTTGCCCCTCCCCCACTCATGCTGTCTCTGTCTCTCTCAAAAATAAATAAACTTAAAGAAAAAAAAGAATACCTAACAAAATAGTAAAATGTATTGCTTCAATTTTAATTTATTTTATCTAACTTTGTCATCCCTTTCCTAAAAATTCTGTGAAATACTCTGATGGAAAAAGAGAAGGAAAGAGGGTAAAGGAAGGGTCTCTACCACAGATCTCTAGCTCCTGCTCCCCCATATTTCTGCAATGATGGAAACACTTTATACCTGTGCTGTTCAACACAGTAGCAAATTGCTACATCTGGCTAATGAATCCTTGAAATGTGGCTACTGTGAGACCGAGAAACTGAATTTTAACTGTATTTAAATTACTTTAAATTTTCATTTAAACGTAAGTAGCCACATGTGGCTAGTGGCTACCATAATAGTGCAGTTTTAATGTTTATTTATTTTGGGGAGAGGGAGAGGGGGAGAGAGAGAGAGAGAGAGAGAGAGAGAGAGAGAGAGCAAGTGGGGGAGCGACAGAGAGAGAGAGAGAGAGGGAGACACAGAATCCGAAGCAGGCTCCAGGCTCTGAGCCGTCAGCACACAGAGCCCGACGTGGGGCTGAACTCATAAGCCATGACGTCGTGACCTGAGCCGAGGTCAGACACTTAACTGAGCCACCACGCACCCCCATAATAGTGCAGTTTTAGATGAACCAACACTAAATAAGTCTTACAACAACTATATATATGTTATACGAAGAGTGACTCCAAAGATTACTGAAGTGAAGTACACACGTTTAGCAGATCAATTAAAAGACAAAAACCAACTTCACAAACTCACCTGGCCATCTTCCATTTTAGCTTTTGGATAGTTGAGGATTAGTTTTGTGGCTTGTTCCCACTTTGCATGTGTATCTTCCCAAGCCTAAAATGAAAGCAATTACCACTTGAAAGCAATTTTAAACTTAGGACTAAAAATTAATCAGCGATAGGTCTCAAACTTGGTGCATACTAGAGGTATAATATCCCACATGTAATATGCACATATAAATTAGATCTGCTTCAAAAGCCATTCCTTGTCACACACACACACACACACACACGCACACAACATGTGGGGCCTGGGGAGCTGTTTCTGTTGCAAAGAGCATACCTCCGTGTTTCCTGCAGTGGGGTGCTCGATGCGCCTGAGTAGTGCCATCACTCTTTTCTGAAGTGCTGCTCTTCCTAAGCAAAGACAAGAGCACATCAACTCGTTGCACTTAGAGCGCTGAATGCCATGGGAGAGCCTGGCCGGCCAAACCCCCAAGGCAGAGTAGGAGGAGTGGAAGGAATGCTTCCTATGATAAAGGTGAATGCTTCCTTTTGCTAGCCTCACAGGAAAGGTACTTAACTTGGACTCTACAATATCCACAGCATAAAATAAGCTATTCCCACCTATATTTACTCAAAACATAGGCCAGTGTGTTTAAAACTTCACCATATACAGTTCAGCCACAGTAAATTACACAATCTGAAACTGACAGTAATTTATACTGCGAGTTTTTAAACAATTGTACTGCGTATGAAAAGCTCAGTGAGAAGTTAACAATTTGTTTCAAATGCTATTTAGTTTCACCCTATCTTATGTAGAAAAGGATTTCAGGTGAGCTTCTTGAATTAACTCTCTAAGCTTACCAAGTAGTTCCTACATTCCTGGCACAATCAGATGTCGTGTGACTCGAGGCAAAATGAGTGGCGGGGTGGGGGGACATTATCCACACTTACCTGTTGACATCATATTGCTGACAGAGGCAAATTCCATGAATGTGTTATAGTTGGGCAAGAAGTTGTGCACCGACACTTCATCCACCCCACACCGGATATCTGCCTCCTCACAGAGGTGGCGGAAGCAGGACATGGCAACCAGAACAGCTTCAGTGTCAGGGCTCCACAGAAACATGTACAGGGCCACTTCGAGTTTGGTCTGAGCCTGTCGGCATATCGGCGGTGTGCCGCTGCACCCTGCTGCACTATCCTGGGAGTCAGGGATGAGAGGCATTATGTTTGCAACTTAGGTTAGGTGATTTTATTTATCAAATCCAACAATGCAACACACTGTGTACCATGTATGTGTGCATTCAAGAACACGCAAAAGCTTTCCCCTGCAACCATGACAGGAATTTTCAAACCCCTAAACATCTTGTCTGAATGAGAAATGAGATGATTTGGACCAACATAATGCTACCATTTGTCCAATTTCAAATCGAATAGGTATTATCCTTACTTTAGATCCTAGAAATATAGATGAAGTCTAACGCAAACACAAGTAAAGTACCCGTGGCATAAATCTACTGAATGAAAAATGCAATGCACTTCCAACTCAATTATAAATGACAAAGGAAGTAGTAAGAAATTCTATCTACCCACCAGTAGTAAGAAATAAAGTAAGTCCGCTGCAACAAGGACTAAAATAAGGGCACGGACAAGAACCGAATGTTGCTGTAGAAGATATACTTGATTCTGGGTTACAGAGTCCCAAAAGGAATCCTCATTTACAAAATGAATGTAAATTCTGCAGTCAACATAGACTGCAGTAAACACTATACTGCTTACTTGTTGTTTTTCCTCAACAGAAGGTTATACTGAAAATTAGGGATAAAAGAGCTTTGGTCTGTACTTCTAGATTTTCAAGTCTAACAGTAAAATGCCAATGGTCAAGTGGACCAGCAAGATCTTCTGTGGAATATCAGTATAATCAAGATTCCTGCAGGCTATATATGGCAAAGATTAGGGAAGTTAACCTAATCCTACAACAAGGCTGTGAATACACGCTGCTGACCTTCCCATGAAAAAAGCAGACACTCATCTCCACTGATAAGGATTAAAGAAATGTACTCTCTAGATTCGTAGCTGCATCCTAAATGCCACAAATAGTGTTTTTAGGTTTTTAAGAGTAAAAAACAAAACAAAACAAAACAGGTTTGGTCTGGAAGAGACATTCTTTTGTCATGATTTGCTATTTTCACTTGTACTGTGATTTATTTTTAAAAACAATTATGCACACAAACACAAAAAACACAGACACTTATTTATTTCAAGCACAATGCTTTATCTCCAGTAAATTTGTATTTTTGTTAGGTGGAACAACTTTTAAACTTCTGCGATATGAATGGATATGAATGGTCCTTTGTACAGTAGAGGTTTATGATAATTGTAGCTCTCAGTTATAGCTTATCAATAAGTGTCAATCAATCAAGTGCTGTTTACACACAATCTCATTTAATCCTTCCAACACTTCTGGGACATAAATTGTTGTTATCCCCATTTTAAAGCTGATGAACTGGGTCACAGGGTTGTTAGGAACTTGCCTGAGGTTCCACAAAGATCAGTGATCGAACTAGAATCTAAGCAGTTCTTTACTACACTGTATCATCTAGTTGAAATTTACCAAAGTTCATTCAGGAAAAAACATACAGCACAGATGATAATAATACAGGAAAACTACAAAAGAAGCTGCTTACCATGGATGAGTTTCCTTTTCCCTTCCGAAGAGAGGCTCCAGGCGTACAAGTACGTATTAATTCTTCATGATCCATGGACATCTGACTGGTAGCTCCACTCGAAGGAACATCACATCCTACCCCGTAAAGGAAGAGAAAGTGACAGGAACTTCTATCTGCCTGCTAAAAAGAAGAAATAAGTAAGCCTTTCTGAAGCACTGATAATCAAGAAAACTAAATACATAATATGAGCTGTCTTTCTGTTTGCAACTATCCTGGAAAACTTCTCATCCCAACTCCTAATCCTTGAAGAATATTCACTAGAGACCCAATAGTACGAATAATGTTTGCTCAGTGTCTTTGAAGCTCCTCAGCCTTCCACCCTTCAAATCACCAGAAACAACAGGTTCTAGAAATGCAAATTAACATTTCTAGATCTAACATGAGCACAGTTAAACATCAACAACATAAATCTACCATATGAAAAATACAAGGTACTTCTCAGTCAATTACAAATGACAACAATTTTCTCCCCATAAGATTTTACCCTGTGCCATATCAGGATAATTGGAAGTTGACTCTTTTGACACTAAGTTCCTTTGGACCAGTAATTAACACTGGTAAATATGCCAAGCCTGTTGCAACTTTACTGACCAGAGTACTGCAGATTATTACTGGATTACTAATGCTTATACTCTGGAGAATTATACCATAGGCAAAGGTATGAAACCCTGAAGTCTAATCTTGTTCCTTATCTTTGGGATAATGCCAAATCCCACTATATTAACACACTAAGAGAACCCTCATGTATAAAACCTAAATCACCATTAGCCCATTTCTAAACAAAGAAATTTAACAAGCTGCATGGTACACTGAAAAACATGAGTATAATACGTTTAAGATATCTTGGAGTTATTATTCTAGAAAAAGATAAAAATTCATTGAATCAAGAACTCCAAAAATTACACCATAATAGAAAAAAAATTTAACTGACTACAGAAACTTTATGATAAAAGAAATTTAAAGCTCTTCTCTAACTCCCTAAAATCTTGTCCCCATACTTTAACAGTTCAGAATCAAGACTTTTCACTCAACCGTAAGGGAGAGGACTCAGATATTTGAAGAGGTGAAATTGTCACGGCAGAAATGTAAATAAACTTAAAGACCCTTAACCTCTTTCCTTAAGTTTCTTGACAGATAACTGGACTAGCCTAAACCATAAGATTCAAGTCTTATGCACAAACTTGAGACAAGATAGAATATGTTTCTCAATCTAATTTGGTTATAGCAGCCCCCACTCCTCCTCGGCCTGCCCCATAGAGTCCTGTTGAACTCAACTGGAATTTATCAAGATTGCAACTTCAAGGACAGAGACTCAACAAATTTTAAAATGTTAACTTCTCAGCCATTATCCTCTGCACACATATTTCCCTTTGAAGACACCGTAGGCAGAAAAAGCTAAAGTAGGACTTAATTTGGCTAATATACATTTTCTTAATCTCTTCCCATTTACCCCAAAATAGGCTTCCATTTTAAAGATGTCACTTTGCTTACCTTATTTTTAAGAAGAAATTTATTCCTGCAGATCAAAATTTCCCGCAACCATTTGAGAATTTCTGTGCTACTAAGCATTTGATGGCTAGTTAATTTCTTGCAGATGTAAAAAAGCATTTGAGAGCTGCAATAGCATAAAGTTTGTGGTTATCAGTATCATCGATAAATAACCTAACAGAGGTATAATCAGTACATAAGAATGACATTCTCTCATAATGGATATAAATATACAGAAGCTAGGATTTTGTTTTAAAGAAATTGATTCTCAAAATGTTAATAGCACGATAATCAAAGGGAAGAGGTCTACAAATTATGTTAGAAAAAAAAAAAAAAAGCAAGCAACTCTAAATCCTCCAATCCCCAAACTCCCAAGTGTTTCATCTACGCATCTCATCTTTGCAGAAGACTCAGAAGAAATGACAGCCTACGTGCACAGCATAGGCTGTATGTAAACCCAGTGCTCTAGAGCAGGGATCTGCAAACAACTGCCTGTAGACCAAATCCGGTCCATTATTTGCTTTCCATAAATAAAGTCTCAGTGGAACGTGGCCACACCCATTCATTTACATACTGTCTATGGCTTTCGCTTTCGTGCTCCGACAGTGAAACTGAATAGTTCTGACAGAGACTATCTGGTCCACCAACCTATGATATTTACTACCTGACCTTTTAGACAAAAAATTTGCTGATCCCCACTCCAGAGTCATCATATTGTCCAACACTGTAGCCACTAGCCAGCCACATGTGACTAATGGGCACTTGAAATGTGGCTTGCCCAAACTGAGATGTGCTGTAAGTGTGAAACACAACCAAATTTTGAAGACTTGACGGAAAAAAATAATGCAAGATATCTCAATAATTTTTATATTGATTATATATTGGAATAATATTCTAGAAATAGAAGCTGGGTTTAAAAATATTATTAAAATTAGTAATACCTTTCCTTTACACTCTGTAATGCGGCAACGCAGAAAATTTTAAATTAGGTATGTGGTTCACATTACATTACTATTCAAGATCACTGCTCTGTGTCTAGGATTTAACTCAGCTGCCAGGGAAGACAGTGCACCCACTTCTATGATGAGATAATGACAAAATACACCTGAGGATTACACATTTCCATTTTTCTCAATGTGTTGTCTTTGTGCTCTTTAAAAGATAATAATTTATACAACCTAGGAAATAAATTATAAAATTCTGTATATATTTTTACCTTCTAAACAGATGTTCCTTATTTTTAAAAAATATTTTTGAGAGAGAGAGAGAGACTAAGAGAGAGACTGAGAGACAGAGACAGAACGTGGGCAAGGGAGGGGCAGAGAGAGAGGGAGACACAGAATCTGAGCTGTCAGCACCGAGCCCAAAACACGGGGCTCGAACTCACTAGCAGTGACATCAGGACCTGAGCTGAAGTCAGATGGTGAACTGACTGAGCCACCCAGGTGCCCCTAAACAGATGTTCATTATTAATTCACTTATCAAAATCATTGGTATTATGGAAAATTTATGAAAGATCATAGTTTTAAAAAGAGAAATAAGTGATTAACATCATATAATTTTAACACTCTAAGCTCATATTTCTAACAATTTAATGCACAGTTGTAACTACATGGAAATCTGGAACATAAGAGAAAACACTAAATAACAGTACTTATGGTTGGGTAATAATATTTAGCACAATGTTTTAAATTTTACTTTCTTGGAGCACCTGGGTGGCTCAGTTGGTTAGGTGACTGACTTTGGCTCAGGTCGTGATCTCGCAGTTTGTGAGTTCGAGCCCCACAAAGGGCTCTGTGCTGACAGCTCAGAGCCTGGAGCCTGCTTCAGATTTTGTGTCTACCCCTCTCTCTACCCCTCCCCTGCTCATGCTCTGTGTCTCTCTGTCCCTCAATAATAAATAAACGTTAAAAAATAAAAAAATATATAAAAAATTTACTTTCTAAATCGCTGTGACAACAATTCTTACAGTTAAAACAAGAATCTAATTAACAATTCAAGACAAATAAAATACAAGATCATAAAACCTCTATAAAGTTTCACAACTGACCAAGTACTACAGAGTTAATATCGAAAGACAAAAAATAAATGCGAAATAAAACTTTAACTTGAATTAAAAAGTTAAAGTACATATACCTAATTTCCCAAAATGTTTCCACAGGAGCATCAGGATTCCACAAATCAATGCTATCTAACTGATGAAGAACCAGCAGAGCCTGAATTTTAAAAAAGAGAGAGAATTACTCAAAAGTTTTTTGGTAAATGTAACACTGGAATATTTATTTTACAAATCCTAATAAATCGAGCTATTTAATTGCAGCCTCAACACACAGTAAAAGGCAAAAGAAAAAGACTAAAGAACCCAAATCTCTAGGGAATAATATATGTAGAATAAAATCATTTTATTCTATCATTCTTACTTTAAATGGCATATAGAGACCCAGTTAAATGACTGACGAATTCAGAGGAGCAATATACACATATAAAAATTGTTTTAAGACACAAACTAAGTCATTTCAATAAGTGTTAAAGAACTCAGTGGAACAACAAAAAGTTAATCTCCAAGTAAGGAGAGCTCACCAAAATTAATACACACAACAATATTTTACTTCCAGGGTGAAAGGTAAAGTAGAAGTTATTCTGCTCACCGCAAATTCTTTTGAAACAGAAAAGATCAATTATTTTCCAAAGAACAAGGGCAGGGGAAGCAAAACAGACTTCACATTTCAGAGCAGATTATTCATTCTTACATACTCCTATAGACCACAGAATTGAAGTTGGAATTTGGCTTACAGAACATTAACAAGAATTAAAGAAGTCACGTAAAATATACAGCTAATATATAAAAACACCATTATGAAGTAATGAAAACCATCATAGTACAAAGTGTACCCTAGACTCTTCCTTGGAACCAGCCCCAACTCCAATTCTACGTGGCATCCCCCAGAGGCACCCCACTGAGCTATGTGTATTCTTCTCAGTCCTTGGTCAGTGTATTTGGTAATTCTTTAGCCCCTTTAAAGCCTTTTATTGAAACTCCAATAAGATGCTGTTCAGAACAAATTATGAAAACTGATTTCTTCTCTCAAAATAGCAAATCAAATGTGTAAACCGCTGGTATCTGCTTCGAAAACCTGCCTTACATTAGGAAAGGATACATAAATGTCTAACCTTCGATGACTTTGCAACTCCAAAACATAAATTATACCAGGACCAGACCTATATTATCCTGTTTTATTGTAATTACTTTTAGATACATAATGAAAACTTCAATTCATTGTGAGAATCTTCAAAAGTTATATAGTTTATACCTCTCATATCAAGAAAAAACCACACAAATTAACATCCAATTGTTACTACTGTGTAAAAACAATATAGTTTGCTGACACTTTAAGTAGCCAATTCTCTATATTTTTGTTTGAAGAAATACTTTTTAAAGTAATGAAAGACAATGGGTTAGCCTTTTCCCTGCCTTAATATGATTGCTTCCCTATCGTGTTCCCTTCCATTTTATTCCCTACATGTATTCTAACAAAGCTGTAAACATAGTGTACTCGTCTGACATTTCATAAATATCTTTCCATGTTGCCATGTGATTGGCATGTTTCAATGGATATTTAGCCATTTACCATTGTGTCATTGAGGACTGACCTGCTCTCTCCCTAGCGCATAGTTTGAGTTCTCCTAGCGCCCTATTATCAGCTACAGCAATAAGCATACACATATGTGTAGCTTCTTCCTCTTGTATTCAGAGGATGAAACAAAAACATTACAGGAATGGAATTATTTGGACAAAAATTAAGTATCTGCACACCTTCTGCCAAAATACTGTCAAACAGCCTTCCAAGGAGTATGCAAGCGTGTACCTATTTGTAGGTCCAACAGCAACGTACACAAATACAAGCAATGAGTGAAACGACGAATGCTAAAATATATTTGGTAACATAAAACATACAATACAAACGGTAAAGTAGGAAATCTTAAAGTGTATATATGCTCAAAGAAGTTTTACAAATGTATATACTCCATGTAACCATTACCTAGACCAACACTGTCAGTGCCTAGAAGCCCTTTGCATGTTCCCTTCAGTCATTACTCCTTAACAAAGGGAGTCACCGTTCTGACTTCTACTGCCACAGATTACCTTTGCCTGCTTGTCATTTATATAAAGGGAATCACACAGTATGTTCCCTTTTGTGTTTGGCTGTTCTCACTGAACATTATGTTTGTGATACTGATTCATCCATGCTCTGCATTTAGCAATAGTAGCCCATTCTCTTTTCATTGTTGTAATCAATGGAATGAATATAACCAAAATTATCTGTTCTATAGAGATATATTTGAGGTATTTCTAGGTTTTTTTTGGGGGGGCGGCTGTTACAAATTATACTGCCATTAATATTTTTGTATGTGTCTTTTGGCAAGCATATAGGATCGCTAGATCACATGTTCACTTTGTAGATACTGCAAAACAATTTTTAATGGTAGTTGTACTAATTTACATTCCTGCTGGCAGAGTATGAATGAAAACATAGTCATTTGATATTTCATAAAACTTTTTATTATTGATTTCTAAGTTAATTATACTGTAGTCACAAAAAAACTCTGAATGATTTCAATTGTTTAGAATTTGTTGAGACTTACACTTTATGCTCAGGATACATTGAATGTTCCATGCATACTTGAAAAGAAAGTGCATTTACTGAGTGTCACATTCAATGTATGTCACACAGTTTGTATCTGATAATTATGTTGTTCAAGTCTTCCGTCCTTACTATCTTTTTGACTTGTTTATTCTATCAGATTGAGAAAAGTGTGCTCAAGCATCCGATTAAAACTAGATTTGTCTATCTCTACTTTTACTCCATATATTTTTATATATTTTTAAGCTTTGTTTTTAGATTCATATAGTTTTACATTCTGGATAGATTGGACACCTTTGTAATCATGAGATGTCCCATGTTATCTCCAGTAATGCTTCTTGCTTTAAACTCTGTATGTTACTCCAGCTTTCTTGAGTTCTGTTTGTGTAGCATATTTTCCTACCCTTGGACTATCGAACTTCTGGTGTCTTTATACTTAACCTGTGTCTCTCATAAAGACCACAGAGTAAGATTTTTGCACTCTTTGGTATTCACCAGAGAGAAATAAAAGCATATGCCTACACATAAATTTGTACACACATGTTCCTAGAAGTTTTATTTGTAATAGCCCAAAACTAGAAACAACACAAATATCAACAAGTAAATGGATAAATAAATTATGCTACAGCCACACAATGGAATACTATATAGTGATAAAAAGGAATGTGTTTTTTTTTTAAAGGGACTATTGATACATGCAGCAACCCAGATGAATTTACGATGACTATGCAGAGTTAAAGAAGATAGACAAAAAGAGTATACAGTTTATAACTCCATGTATATAAAATGCATATTAACCTATAACAGAAAGCAGATCAATGGTTGCAAGGGAAGCAGGGGAGCAGACAGGGACAAAAGAGGAGGAAGGAAGGAAGGAAATACTGAGACGCACAAGATAACTCTCAATGATGGATATGTTCGCCTAACTGGCCATTAACAAGTGAATAAACTGCTTTCATCTCAAACGGAATACCTACCAACAATACAAAAATTTTTTTAAAATTAAAAAAAAAAAGAAGTAACTAACACATGTAATATCATGAACAAATCTCAAACACTTGGGAGTCAAAGAGGCCAGACAAAAAGGAATATATAGTCTAAGATTTCACTGAGATGAACTTCCACAACTGGCAAAACTGATCTATGACAGAAATCAGACCAGTAGTCTTTGGCACAGGGATCATAAGACACATGAGAACTTTCCAGGGTAACTAGAAATATTCTAAATCTTGTATGATTTTATTACATGTAAATTACACCTCAATAAAATTGATTTAAATTAAAACCATATTTAGCAATCAACATAAAAACAATTTTTTTTAAGTCAACTCTGTTCACACCCATTAGGATGGCTATAATCCAAAACACAGACAATAACAAGTATTGGCAAGGATGTAGAAATAAGACCCACATACACTGCTAATGGGAATATAAAAGGATACAGTCGCTTTGGGAAATAGTTTGGTCACTCAAAAAGTTACACAGTTACCATATGACCCACCAATTCCACTGGCAATATATCCACAAAAAAACTTTTACACAAATGTTCATAGCAGCATTATTCATAATAGCCAAAAAGCACAAACAATACCAAATGTGATCAGCTAATGAATAAACAGAAGGCCCTATGTGTACACACTGGAATATTATTTGGCAATAAAAAAGAATGAAGTATTGACACAGGCTATACCATGGAGGAACCTCGAAAACATGTTAAATGAAAGAAGCCAGACTCAAAAAGCCGCATATTTCATGAGTCTATTTATATGAAATGGCTAGAATAAGCAAATCTATGAAGACAGGAAAGGGATTAGTGGTTGCCAGTGACTGGGGTAACAGGAGAATGCAGAGTGGCAGGGTTTATTTTGGAGTAACGAAAATGTTTCAGGATTAGTGGTGATGGCTGCACAACCTTGTGAATATACTGAAAAACACTGCATTGCACACTTTAAAATAGTAAACTTTATGGTATGTGAATTAGATGCAAATTTAAAATTCAATACATATTTTTAAAAAATTCCAAAAGGCCAGCTGCAATTAGAAAAATTTGAGGGTTTAAATTAAGCATCATAATTTGCACAACATTGTTGCTACATGAGACATACAGCAATTAAACCTTTTCCTTCTCCAGAGTTCATAAAACAGCACACAGACACAAACACACTTCTAGAAATGCCATCTCTCTCTGACAGATGTCCAGAAATGACATCTATCGTAGACACCACACACCAAAGAAACATGAAGAACATATACATTTACAAGCTTTCCTTCAAGAGCCCAGAATTCATTTCCCCTTACCTCCATTGCCTCCTGTGCGATCTCTGGCATGTGTGACTGAGGGACCAGCTGGACGAGCCCTGTAATTAATTCCGCTGTACTGCCTTGGGTTTCAGGCCCCTGTTTCCTTGGATTCTGCAAGGAAAAAAAAGCAAGCTTCAATTTTAAAAAAATGTATCTATCACCTAACAGGGGCCAGAGAGAAAAGGGAATGGAGAGTGAATGCTGATGGGTACACTAAGCTTCTTTTTAGGGTTATGACAATGTTCTAGAAATGTTCTAGAATTAGATAGTGGTAATGCTGCAGAATCTTGTAAAAGTAGTAAAACCAGTAAATTGTACACTTTAAAATAGTGAATTTAATGGTGTGTGTATATCTCGATAAAATAATTGGGGAATTTTTTAAAAGTCAGAACTGCTTTTGTTAAGGAGTCGCTTAATCTACATCTATACTGTTCCTTCATGTGAATAATGTCCAGAGAAAATTCTGATTAAAAGAAAACAAAAACTAAGTATTAGCTTTTTAATTAAGAAATTATACCTTATATATAAGGAGCAGGTAATTTTTTTCACCAACACTACAATGGCTAAATACTACACCTCTGGTTTGGAGCTTACTGGTTTTAATCTTACAAATGACTGCACTCAAAGGCAAAGAACAGGTCCGGTCTGGTAGAAAGGACCGCTCTAGGCCGTCCAAGGCTGGAATCCACACCTCCAGATACCCACACTGCAGTCTGCTTCATTGTGGAAAAACGTTGGGTACTAAGCAAAGCACATCCACGGGGTACATAAATGCACATGTCTACCTTAAGAGACTAAAATGCTTCCTGTAGCTTGGATGCATCTATTTACACTTCACGAACATATGGCTCATTTAAGTGAGACCAATACAACCTGTGTCCCTATTTTCTTTTGCTAACTAGATTCTTTCCCGCCATAATGATTAAGGTAAGCCCTCATCCCGGAGTATAATTCACAACTGTTAGCCTACTTTATAAAATTTATATTCGTTCACAAATAACTCAGTAACATTTATTGAATACCAAAGACATAACAAGTTGAAAAGATGTGTTTCTGGGGCACCTGGGTGGCTCAGTCAGTTGAGCATCCAACTCTTGATTTCAGCTCAGGTCATGATCTCATGGTTTGTGAGACTGAGCCCCACATTGGGCTCTGCACTGAGTATGGAGCCTGCTTGGGTGTCTGTCAATCTGTCTCTCTCTCTGTCTCTCTCTCTCTGTCTCTCTCTCTCTCTCCCCCCTCCCCTGTGCATGCATGCACACTCTCTCTCTCAAAATAAATAAATAAATATTTTTTAAAAAGTGTTTCCTACCCTCTTGGAACATGTAATCTGGTGGGAAAAACAAACATCAATAAAATAACCAGGCCAACAACTGTAAAACTGCAAATGAGATAAGAACTAGGAAGCTACAAGCTGCTATGAGCACCGTGATAGAGAAATGTGGCACAATTTCATGGAGGCTTCCTTAGGGCAGTGATCACAGCTCAAAATTAGCAGGAATTACTATTGTAAAGAGGAAAGAGAAGTGTATCATAAGCAGAAGAAACAGCAGGGGCAGGTATGAAGGAATGTGGTAAGATGGAATGAACAGACCATCATGACTACAGAAAAAAGAAAGAAAAATATAATGCTAGATGTGGCAGAAGGGGCAGGTAGGAGTCAGACTCTGCATGCCCCTGTAGATCTCTTTGGAGACCAAAAGGTCTTTATTCCAAGAGCAATTTCAACTAACACATTTTAAGCTGGACAAAAGGCATGATAAGATTCGCTTTTTAAAGAGATCACCAGACCTTTGGTGCAAAGAAATGTTTAGAGGGAGGTAGGAGAGGATGTTAGCTGGACAATTAGAGGAGGCTAGACAACATGAGAGTAATATGGATTAAGGTAGAGATGAAAGATATTAAATTGTGTTACTTTAAAAATACCATGACTGACATCACTTAAGTTACTCCTACATTTCTCCTATTTACTAAGATTTAAATAGAAAATAATTAAGTATACAGTGAATCTACTTTAACTTACCTTTGGTTACGCTGAGAAAAGTTGCCTAACCACTAGATGGCAGCAAAGAGAATAATTTCAATTTTAAATGGACTCTGCTTACTAAATTCCAATCTTGGAAAAGACCAAGTTCTTGTTCTTTGAATAATGGAATACTTAACACTGACGGCACTCATGACTTTGGTGCATTCTTTACCCTGAATTATAGCCATGCAGAGAGCTGGTCCTCTATTAAATGTATGATGAAATATTACCACAAATAACTTGTGCTACACACAAAGACATGAGGAGAAAGAGGATTTGATTACTTTTACTGTCTCCCTGGTAAGATTTTGTGAAATTTTCCATGCCTAATTCTAACAATTTATTCTACTAGACTCCCAAATTTGGATGGGCTTCTCAAAGAGTTCAAAATATCACAGGCCTTCCTTTGGCATTATTAATCCCTTTAGAAATTCTGTGTGTGTGTCTCTCCCCTCTCATTTCTCTGCAGAAAAAAACACTCATTACACTTTTTTTTCATTGAAGGGGTTCACAGAACTCTTGAAAATACGGACATCAAATTATGAACTCCTATATGTAGTAATTTGAAAGCACCTTAGCACTTATAAAACCTACTGCTAAACAAAACAGCAAGAAATTTTTCTGGATGCTGCTCTCCAGAGACTGGAGAAACTTCAACAAAGCTTAAACATGTTATCCTATGACCTTCACAATACATAACTGTCATACTTGGGGCATTAATAACATTAATATTGATGTCAACTGCATTTTATTATTAATAATAATAATAGTTAACATTTATTTAGTGCTTATTATGCATTTATTAAACGTTATTCCTAAAAGCAATGAGTGTACTATCTCAAGCTTAACAATCTGAGATAGGTACTATTATTATCATTATGAGAAAACTAAGAGAGGTTAAGTCACCCAAATCACATAACTAGTCTGTCTCTAGAGCCCATGCTTTTAACCACTTCACGTAACTATCACTCATTTACCTTGTTAGTTCCCAACTACTGTGTGCCACAGTATTGCCCTCAGGAATGCCATCTGAGGCTGCAAAAGCAGTTAGGATAAAAATTAAGTGCTAACCATACCCATTCCCATCTCCTTCTCCTTCCAATACAGTATTTCCAGGCAAAGCCAGTGATAATAGGTTGATGACAGGAAGAAAGGGAAATAAAAAAAAAAATAAAGGGTTTGGCAATAGCAACTGGATACTTAAAAACCAACTACGACCACGAGAAAGCACTCGGATTTATGGTTGCTTCATTACCTCCACCACCACCCCAGCATAATGTCTAAATAACACAAACCTGGTAACAGAGTAAAGAAAGAAGATCTCACAAAAACATGCTAGTTTAATGACAAGGAAAACTGAGGAAAAGGGTAAGAAATCTGATCTAATTATATTGGTATCAGAGAAATGTAACTTCTAAGTTAGTTTTCTTACAGGTGTCTTAGGTTTCAAGCATGAGCAGAAAGGGTCAGTGAGTGTTATTTAGCTAATAATGATCTCCAAGGTCTTGGCATTTCACTTAAACCAAATTAAGTTATTGTAGTAATTTCAAGACCTCTCGTATAAAATACTTACACAAAGCAAGAGCTTTGGATCCGCATGAATGAGTTTCACCATGGACAGGAGAAGATACTTATAGCTTCTTGTCTCCAGGTCTGTAGGTTTTTCTTTAAATTTAAGGCTTGTTACTTTTTCTTTAAATGTAAGACTCTACAAATAAAAACAAAAACATGTCATCACCTTGTAAGAATCAGATATCAGGTTAACGAAAATAGCTATCTAACTTTTTAAAAATAAATCTATTATTAAAAAGCTTTGAAAAAGCAGACATTTTATATACCACAGATGTATGTATGGTAAGAGTAGAAACATCTGAGTAAGTATAAGGTTAATATTATTAAGCTTAAAAAACAAATGAAAATTGGGACAGTGCCTGGGTGGCTCAGTTGGTTAAGTGACCAACTCTTGATTTCAGCTCAGGTCATGATCCCAGCCAGGGTTGTAGGATCGAGCCCCACATTGGGTTCTGCGCTGAGCAAGAAGCCTGCTAAGGATTCTCTCTCTTTTCCTCTCTCGCCCTCTGGAAGGATTCTCTCTTGCTCTCTCGCCCTCTGTCCCTCTCCCCCGTGCTCTCTCACTCTCTCTAAAATAAAATAAAATTTCTGAAAACAAACTGAGGGTTTATGGGGGGGTAAGAGAGAGGGGAAAGTGGGTGATGGGCATTGAGGAAGGCACTTGGGATGAGCATTGGGTGTTGTATGGAAACCAATTTGTCAATAAATTATATTTTAAAAATAAAAATTAAAAAATTCAATTTAAATAAAAAACAAATGGAAACTATTTTTGTAACATTCATATTATTCTTATATAATGTATTTAATAAAGTTTAAATGAAAATTCCTTAAAATACTAAACACTGTAATATCAAGTTGACTCCTATGTAGAACAATTTTCCAAACTGTAGACACATTAGGGATAAAATATTTAGTCTATAGCTCTCACAAATACATCCTTTGAGCAATTCATTTAACATTTATCCCACACAAACACACACAAATATTTCAGAGAATCTATGACATTAATTTAACTAAGATGCATCATTAATGTACCACAAGAAATGAAAAACCACTGTCAACTCTAAGACACCAAATAAGATGTGTTCCCAATTTCAGAAATGTTAAAAACTAAAGTGCTTCTTAGAATTGATGAAATATGCTATATGGTCAGTCTCTGTACTTAATAGTTCAATGGTAAGTTCTGCTTTTTCCTTCAATGGCATTCCATCTCTCTTGAGTTACAGAATGCATGTATTTTGCCTGAAGAACATTGATAAAACAAAGAAAGAAGCCTTTGACAAAGATAAATCATGAAAAATGTGCTTCAATTACAGAGATACTGCGGTAGATGCTGTGCTGATACCATAATTATGCATGTTACTCAATGAAAAATTCAACAATTATATTCTGGATACAAAACCACCTCTTTCTATTGTTATAAATCATTTCCCCCTTTTCTTTAAAAGGACATAAAATATCTAGTTTTGACACATATGCCTTTATTAATACTTTTAGTTTAAAAATATGTCTAGTTTTAGGTGTATAGCATAGTGATTTAATATTTATATACATTACAAAATGGTCACCACAGTAAGTCTAGTTACCATCTGCCACCATAGAAAGTGGTTACAATATTATTGATTATATTCCTTATGCTGTGTATTCCAGCAAGTCTTACTTATTTTATAACTGAAAGTATCTCTTAATCCCCTTCACTTGTTTCGTTGATCACTCCACTGTCGTCCCATCTGCCAACCATCAGTTTGTTCTCTGTACCTATCAGTCTGTTTTGTTTTTTAGATTCCACATACAACTAAAATCATATGATATTTGTCTTTCTCTGACTTATTTCACTTAGCATAATACCCCCTAGGTCCATCCATGTTGTTGCAAATGGCAACATTTCATTCTTTTTTTATGGCTGAATAATATTCCAGAGTGTGTGTGTGTGTGTGTGTGTGTGTGTGTGTATACACACACACAACTACATCTTCTTACCCACTCATCTATCAATGGACACTTAGGTTGCTTCCATATCTTGCTATGGCAAATAATGTTACTACAAACATAGCAGTGCATGTCTTTTCAAATCAGTGTTTTGCTTTCTTCAAATAAATACCTAGGAGTGGAGATACTGGACTGTATAATATCTCTATTTTTAATTTTCTGAAAAACCTCCATACCATTTTCCATAGGCTGAACCAATTTACATCGTGACCAACAATGAACAAGGGTTCCCTTTTCTCCACATCCTTGCCAACACCTGTCATTTCTTGTCTTTTTTCTAATCAGTCTGACTAGTGTGAGGTGATATGTCATTGTGGCTCTGATTTGCACTTCCTTGATGTTTAGTGACGTTGAGCATGTTTTCATATGCCTGTTGGGTACCTGTATGGCTTCTTAGGAAAAATCGCAAATATACAGATAACAGGATATTCAGCAGCTATGAACACATAATAAAAATGTCCAAGTAAATAGGCTGTCCTTCAAAGGTAAAAAGCAGAGATGCACATCTGTAACACACAGCCACAATTCTCCACGTCTAAGTGTAAGACGCATTTGTTAGTATGCCTGAGGACACTGAAGGGTTCTGGTCCTCAAAGGGGAAGAACTACTACCTAACATCCACATCAATGCTCAAGAATATCAATATAGAAAGGAAATAGCAAAACTCAGAAATACTGTTTGCTTGCATATTTATATTCCCACAGCAAATATCTTACCAAATGCATTTAATCAATTCTGTTTTTACCGTTTGCTCCCATTAAACTTTATTCTTTCATTCTAAGTCATGCTAACACCTTAGATCAAGGTGATCAACTCTCATGGAACAAATATTTACTAAGATGTAACTAAGTGCAACTGTTCTTCCCTGACACAACCAAGTACACAGGAACACAGATCAGAGAACAATTAACAGATTTAACAATTATCTTTTACTTGGTAATCATTTTTCTAACAGTAAATAATAGTTTAATTGTGTCATTTCTTCATCTCAGGAATCAGCATATAAATTCTGTTCCAGCACTGACTTGAAAAGGTTAAATAAAGTTTTCAATTCAAATACCTTTTAATTAATGGACATTAGGGGGTTCTATAAAAGGCGGAACAGCATGCTAAAGAAGAAATACATTTTTAACCAGAAATGTAAACAAAAAAAAAATTATCCATCCATTAATTTATTGACCTTCCATCCTGCAGATATTAGTAAGAATCCAACATAGTACACGCACTTTGGCCAAAGAAGAGAAGCAGTCGCGCCCAGGAATAAATTCATTAATCAGAGTATGCAGCTGTCTATTAAGGGCCCAAACCATTTGTCACCTTATTTAAGACTATGACTAAATTACAGGCACGTAAGAGCATATCTCCTTTAGAAGCAAAATGTGCAGTAATCACACATATTTGTGAAAACTCATACAGCTATCATTAATAGGCTACCCAAGTTTTAAAACAGTAAACGATTAGTGCTAAGAAAAATATTTCAAACTTTTAAAAATATTACCAAAGTATAAAATGGAGAAACTATGGCCCATTGTGTGTATGTTAAGGCTAAAGAGTTTAAGTGATGAAGAGCTCAATCTAAGAAAACAATGTAATCTTAGACTATATTATTAGTAGAAACACGATATGCAGACACAGCAGGTTAATGGTATTCTTCAATTATACCACATCTGCAACACTAAAAGCAGATCTTCATATGTCATTTTAATTGGAAAAAAAAAAAAATGTTAGCTTGAGTCCTTTCCAGAAGAGAAGCAGAAGAGGAGAGGTTTAAAAGCAAATCAGGAAAGAAATTACTTCACTCATTCAACACATATGCACTAAATGCCTACTACGTGCCAGATAGCGTTCTGGGGGGCCAGGAACCCAGTGCTGGACAAGCCAGATGGAGCTCCTGCTTTGATCAAACTAATGCACTAATGAGGTAAGACAGCTAAAGAACTGGACAGGCACTGGAAAGAATGGCAATTATTCACTAATCATGACTATCTGTCATTCACTAAACATTTTATGTGCCTCAGTTTCCTCAGCGGTAAAAACAGATCAAACAGCACGCATGCGCACATGCACACACAAACACACACACACACACGCCCACAAGCTTTTAAAGAAAGCTGAAATAATTAAACCCCTCCCAATTCTAAAATCATATTTAAAAAAAGAAACCTCAGGAGTTCAAGATAACTTTACTGAAATATCTGCAGTGCTGTTCTATGGAAGAAGCAGACACAACATCTGGGGCAATGCAAATGAGGACAACGCACTGAACATATCATGTTAACACAGCGGTTTTCAACTGGGGGCAGTTTTGTCTCCCAAGGGATAACTGGAAATGTCTGGAGACATTTTTGCTTTTCAAGACCAGCAGCCAGCGGGGTGGTGTTACTGGCATGTAGTGGTAGAGGCTAGAAATGCTGCTGAACATTCTACAGAACACAGGATAGTCCCTTACAACCGTCTCCTACAACATTTAAAAATGCCAACAGTGCCAAGGTTGAGAAACCCTGATGTCACACATTTAAACCACTTATTACAAATTTCCTATGTTTCAGGCTTGAGGGCCACCTGTGGTGAGCTCTTTACTAGAAGTGCTCAAGCGGGGCGCCTGGGTGGCTTGGTCGGTTAAGCGTCCGACTTCGGCTCAGGTCATGATCTCACGGTCTGTGAGTTCGAGCCCCGCGTCAGGCTCTGTGCTGACAGCTCAGAGCCTGGAGCCCGTTTCAGATTCTGTGTCTCCCTCTCTCTCTGCTCCTCCCCTGTTCATGTTCTGTCTCTGTCTGTCTCAAAAATAAATAAACGTTAAAAAAAAAAAAAAAAAAGAAGAAGAAGAAGTGCTCAAGCAAGAGCTACAAGACTGGCATCTCTGTGAGGGTAAGTGCCTTGTCTTTTTAGCTCATCACGCTTCCCTGGTGTTAACACTATGCCCGGCAGCTTGTCAGAGAGCTCAGAATTTCCACATTTACTGTCTGACTGTTCACGGCACCAGGTTTAAAAGGGAAAAGATTCACCTTAAAGATCATCTCAATAGTAAAATTTTATTATTCTAAAAAATTATTTCAGATTAAATTTGTTAATTAATTTTCCCGGTAAGAATATCAGGCAGAAAACCCTCCTTCAGCCACTATGTATAACTTCATATACACATATAGTACATATTCATACACATACATACACACAAAATTTCATATATAATGATATGAAAGTAAACAGCTTAAGAATGATTTCACAAATCAAATGTATACTGACACTTTCAGAGAATAATAGGAAATAAAAACTCAATTCTTATCATAGGTGTCCTTGGACCAAAAGAAGTCTAGCTGTGGTTTTTATGAACTTTCAGTACTACAGTATGTTGCTCCTGGAATCAGTTAATAAGTAAGGCTAAGATGTAAAATAACTTCTAAATGTAGGGAACATTTTCAGACTACCAGTCAAATTTTGTCTTTGTTCAAAGGACTAATTTCGTTTCACTTTCTTTCAGTCCTCATGCACAGGAAGTGAAATTGCAGATGGCTGGTAAAGTGGATACTGAAGTTAAAGTGGAAGGGACTATTAACTTTCTACCAGTTTCTACTATTGAAGGCCATTAACTTTCTGCCCGAAGAATTAGAAATTTTAAAAAGTCAAAGTTCTATTTACTATAGGATATCTAGAATGAATGGTTAAAAAATTATTTTAAGTCATTTTCCAAGACAACTTGTAAAACGATGTCTAGTTATTTAACATTTAAGTAGCTATTATTTATGTTTACCTCCAATTAACTTAGATTGAAATTTTCAACTTTTTAAAAAATTAAGTACTTGGCATCACAAAAAGTCAACTAAAAATAGTTTGTGTTTTATTTATTTTATTGAATAAAACATAATTTCCATGTTCTTTGGCTATAATTTCTTAGACTAAATAATCCTAAAGTATTCAGTATAGCAAACTTCTCTATTTGAACATCTGAGATAAATAATCCTCAGAAACAACTACTGACAACTGGATAAGAGTGAACTACAATTGTATTGAACCAAAATATTTTATTGACTAAGGAAACTTAGGAAAAGAGGAGAAAGCTATTTAAATTATAAGTGTGAAATGGCTAACTTACCAGAAAAAATTTTTTACCAATTTTTACCAAAAAATGTTTTTCCAATAGGTAGAAACATGCTACGTTTTCATTTGAAATGACATGATGTGACTGTAACAGTAACTATACACAGAAAAGTCAAAGAAACCAAGGACTCTTCTGAGGTAGTTACAATGGATCATACTTACAGCCACAGAAGCCCACTGCCATGCAAAACAGTGACTGGTTGGCATCTGATCATGTGAGCGACAACAGCCAATAAGAATAGAAAATAAGAAGCAGAAGACAAAGCACCACCAATCAATGTCAAGAGTTGCCATGTAGAATACTCTTGCTATACATAAATACCAAGAAATGACTTCTATGATCCTGTAACTGTCTGTTTCAATTGGTTCCATATGAGTTTTAAAATTCCATTTAAGAATACTAATCTGTTAGAATACCTCATTTGAAAAGACTCTTTTTACTAAGTTTAAACATGAACTTCAATATCAAAGTGCCTATCATTTGCTGAATGATAGCACATTTGCTGAAATTTGAAATATTTTATTTTAGATAAAAATGTTTCATTTTATTTCTAATTTCCTATGTGCAGTGTCCAGCATCCAGTGGGCAAAAACGGTGTAGAAACATTCACTCTAACCCAGGAGTCAGCTTCCCTACTCATCCCCAAAGATGAAGAGCAAACCAAAATATTTTGATTCGTAAGGAAAAGTTACAGCAAAAAGAAAGTAAGGGGAAAAAAAAAAAAGGAGAACGAAAGAAAAAGAAATTAAGATTTTTAACAGCATTTTGTGGGAAAATTTCTCTAAGAAAAACAAGTTCGACTCACTGAAATCGTGAAAAACAAACACCATTAGCTAGCATTGCAACAATACTGCAGGATGCAACATATCACTATACTTATAGAAAAGGAAGGACTCATTTGATTTTCTAAAATAATCAAAAAAACAGGAATAGGATAGAGACACTGAAAACGCAATAGGAAGAAGGGGGAATTCAAAATTCACGATTCCTCTTACCGGTGCCATTCGTATTGCTGGGTGTGCTCCACAACCCTGCACTGCTTTATGAAGCGTTTCACCAAACATGTTTCGAAGCTCGACTGAGTGACAATATACAGCATCGATCTTAGGCCACCAATCCAACGCAGACTAGAGAAAAACAGAGACCATAAGAGAAGAAAAGTATAAATATGCATGAGTTACATGCTCTGGTTAACACTGTAGTCTTAGGTTTTAGCCTTCCGTGAAAAATTTTCTAGGACCATGCAAACACACACCATGATTTCCAAAGTCTTCAAATAAGATCTTTAATTCAAACACCGAACCATACATGTATTTTAAAATATAATAATGAACATGAGACAAACTGCCACTTCATGTGCATGGGCATAGGAGACTATCTTTTCTCACTGATAAGCCAATGAATCTGAAAAACAAAGAGTCTTTAGAAAGCTAATTCTGTAGCCAATCTTTTTCTTTTTTTTTTTTTAAGTTTAACTTTTACACATTTCAGAAACATATGCATTTATAGTATATATTCTCCCACATAAGAATGCTATTATCAAAGTTTTAAGAAAGATTAGTGGTTCAACACAATGTTGAAGGACTATGCGGCAAACCATCACTTATATGCCTACAAACAACAGTGATTGGTACAACATAAAATTAGTAAATGAGATAAAGCTATTAGTAAACCTATAACCTTAAATTGATATGCAATGATGGTATAATACATGAAAAGACTAATGATTACCACAAGGACAAACTGCTCATAGCTAAATATTGTTTAGATGTAATTATTTTATGTAAATATCTCTGTCAGTTTCGCCCATTTAGCTCTGATTCTAGTTTCTAGTGACTATTTTATTTGAATAGTGTCTAATGTAACTTTAAAATTAATTACTATATTATGGGGATGCCTGGGTGGCTCAGTCAGTTAAGCATCCGACTCTTGATTGCAGCTCAGGTCATGATCTCACAGGTTCGTGAGTTTGAGCCCCACATCCAGCTCCTTGTACTGACAGCGTGAAGCCTGCTTGGGATTCTCTCTCCTCCCCCGCCCTCTCTGCCCCTCCTGTGCATGCCCTCTCTCTCAAATAAACAAACTTAAAAAAAAAAAATTACTGTATTACTAAAATGAATAAAACTATAAAGTCTATTGGTCAGGACAAAAATGAATGTTCACTATGTATGGAGATTATGCAAGCCATACGGGACCACTTAACACATAGGTTATTACACAGGCATCCAGTTTATGACACTCCCACTGCAGAGGAGACACGTGAATGTGAATTCAGAATGACTGAATTAACACAGGCGGAGGATTTAAGAGCTTCATATCCTAATCCCAGGTTCCTTCTCACTCAAAACTAAGCTCGTTAAATTCTCAACTTTTAATTTCTTCACCCATAATCGTCAGAGTATTTTAGGCAGCAGCATCAAGTTATATCACTTTAACCTACAACTATGGGTTACGAAACTCTATTTACTGGGTAGTAAATTGTACAATCAACTTACGACACACAACTTGAATACTGAACTCTATTTAGGAAGGGACCCCAAAGCTGTGAGGGAAGAAATACTACTCTCTTTGGAAAGTACGGTTGATACTGCTATTCCCTCAACCCTCACTCTACATAAGCTCATTCCTACCTAACAAATGATCAAATTTTAGTTTGGTTATATAATGGATTCTTTAAACTCTGGTCAATTCAGTCATTTGACTTGCCCAAGCAATCAATAGAGCTTGATCTCCATTTATTTACTAATTTACACAGCTTGTATTAATCGGCTTAAAGAGACAAAGGCTGAATAATCACAAAATGCAATGAGATAAAGGTCCTACTAACTCTCCTGACCCCATAATATCCTGTCAGAAACTAACAAAAGAGAAATGCATCCCATATAACACCTGATCCAAACTACTACATTACTTTAATAGCTGTTGAAATTGTACCATGGTACCAGGTGCATCTTATAAAATAATGTGATTTTAACTCATGATTTAGTGACTTTCATAATATAAAAATGTATTCATTTTAATATAAAAGTTGAAGATACACTTTCAAATTAAATACGCACTAAAAACTAGACATCATGTAGTTGGTAAAAATTATAGTGTTTTACACAGGTACTAAATGTGTCCGTTCTGAAACTAGTCGACGAAAATAGACATTCTTTTTTTTTTCCTCAAAAACACTACGTTTATTGCCAAACGAATGGCAATACTTTTACAAGTACATAGTATGAGCAAACTATGACAATTCTTCAAGAGATTGCTTAAATAAATTTTCAAATGTGTTGGAGAGAACAACTTATCCAGCCTCTTGGTAGGAAGAGGTCCTGTCATTCTCAGTACGGGAGCTACCCATAAGGAAACTACAACAAACTGCCATAAGGGACAAAACAGAGTGAATACTAAGTACCATACTAGCCACAGCATGTTCCGCTGATGGCTAAGATACCTGGGTCAGATATGTGTATTACTATTTCTTTAGTTTCCCAATTATAACAACATACCTAACTTAACCCAAAGGAAGCCAGTAAGGATTAAGTACGTAACACAGATCTTATAACTGTAATTCATCTCTTACAGCATGCCATAATAAAAAAGTGACCGTACTAGAAGTACCATATTTGAAGCTGACAAATGTTTACAGTATGATAAAATTCAAATA
This sequence comes from Panthera uncia, assembly GCF_023721935.1. Taxonomy (NCBI): domain Eukaryota; kingdom Metazoa; phylum Chordata; class Mammalia; order Carnivora; family Felidae; genus Panthera; species Panthera uncia. Next base: position 40,304,168 of record NC_064814.1, read on the forward strand.
GTGAACAGGCTTGCAGATTTCTTAAGAAGAAACAGTAGAAGATCTTAGACCTAAACACTGTACTTGTGAACGGAGTATGAGTATGTTTCACAGAAGGGAAAAAAAAAAAAAACCAACTGCAAACCATTATCACTTCTACATAACCCTCAAAAACGTATCAGTAAAACTTTTATCTTACTCGAGAATGTGATAATAAGAAACAAAATCTGTGAATTTGGCTAAAGAACCATGGAAGGCAGGAACTTATGAGGTGTATTGAACCAAGAATCATTGAAAAGGAAATTTTATACTATGAATAAATTTAAGATTAGGAGTCCAAATATCTCAGAAAAACTTCATGTGATTTCAAGACAAAGTTATTTCCATAACTGTCTTCAGTGAGACTCTGTAATAGTCAATTCCATAAATTTGCATATTTACTTTACAAATAGTCCTTTTCAGTCAGAAAGTACTTCAGATTCAGTATCTATTAGCCTCAAACCACAGGAAGGAGAAAAAACAAAAACAAAAACACCAACCCTAACAAGAAACAATTTATCAAACATCCTATAATAAGATAAAGTACCCATTGTCTAAAGTATACCTTTAAAAGATACTTTATAGACTCAAATTTACGCTTTTGGCAGGTTACTCGTTAAAGGTCAAGTTAGTCGATACAGGTTTTTCATTTCGTACAGACGTGACCTCCGATACAGACACACCGCGCCCTCACACATGCAGTACCCAGCGGAGCACAGAAGGACGCACGACCACTTCACCGTGTACATGGAGGCATGCACGAAGTACCACTCCAGGCATGCTTTAAACCCACAAAGGAGCAGCCCAGCCACTTACAGCAGTGCCAAGTCCATGCTTGAAAGTGCTCTATGTATTCGATTGTAGACAAAAATATTTCACAATTAAAGTAACTAGCCACAAAGAATCAAAAAAAGTATACACTTGGGTTTATTAAATCAAGTTGTAAGCATTTATGTAAAACCATCCACTCGAATAAATGGAGTGTGTTTAGTATTATAAGTCAAGGGAGAAAAATAATAATATTTTAATTCTGAATTACACATAAACCTGAGGGGGGGGGGGGAAGTCATCTCTTTTTTTCTTAAATGACCCTGAAAGTAAACATTAAGGATACAATGTCTTGCTCATTACCCTGGCAAAAGTAAAGTAAAAATTTTGTAAGTTTTTAATACAAACATACCTTATCTGCAATCAGATTCATTAAAGTTTCCCTTCGGGGATAAATAGCATTTCACGTTATTTACGCCTATCATTTAATCCAATGATACTCAAGTGAGGAACATATCATTCCCTCAAGGCGTTTCAGTCGCCCACAATGTCTGGGGGTGGGAGGAGGGAAGAGGCCCAACGGTATTTAATGAAATGAGGATGAGGGATACTAGGTGTCTGGCCTTGCACTAGACAGTCCTGCACAGCAAGGAATTGCCCTGCCCAGAATGCTAGCGCCCATGGAGAAAATGAAACGTGTCACTAGTCAGCTCTATTGACAGTTATTCTTGCCCTGCAGGGATGGATAAAAGCAAAGAAAGTGGGCAGAATTTCATTTAGCTCAACGCATCCAAGGCAAATAAATGTGGGGAGGTACTCTTAATTCATCAGCGATACACTCTTAAAGTGGAATTTGCCTATAAAGAGGACAAATATACCTAAGTTATCAGTGATTAACGTTCTTTTTGAGGGAGAAAAAATGTGGCCAATTTACACATAACTATGAATATCCATAAATGGATAAAAGTAGAGCTATGGTAAATAACACTTGAGAACCTTCAAAATATTATTTTCATAATCAGAAAAACAGAATTTTTTAACTTCATGGTCCAAATCTGATAAGGTTTCATCATCCTTCTACTTAATGTACCCACATCAGAGTCCAAAGTTTCACAAGTATCTCTTAATGAACTTGCTTATTTTGTCTGATATGCTTTTGTATCATGTCAATATCTCTATTTAAGTGTGTTAGTATTTCACGTATTTAAGGAAGACTAAAAAGTACAATCAAATATGATCTCACCATTCTAAATGTACCATACTGGCCTACAACATATTGTTAGTTACTGCTTTTAACTTAAATGGTAAGGTGACAAGTCAGAACATAGCAAATGCTGGGGAAAGGCTAGAAATATTAAAATAATATGTAAAGAGTTTGGGCATGTGGGGCACCTGGGGGGCTCAGTCGGTTGAGCGTCAAGCTCTTGGTTTCGGCTCAGGTCATGATCTCGTGGTTCGTGGGTTGGGGCCCAGCATTGGGTTCTGCGCTGGCAGGGCGGAGCCTGCTTGGGATTCTCTCCCAACTCTCTCTCTGCCCCACCCCCCAACACATCTAAGGAAATAAATAAACTTTAAAAAAAAAAGAGTTTGGGGATATTCTCAGTGGCACTGTTCTCAAGGGCTTTTGATGCAAATAAAATATTTCAGGTTTAATCTTTCCAAAGGATCCTATTAACTCCACCTTCCTCAATAAAGGAAGGCCAAATTGAATATGAAACTAAATATGAAAAATACAACTGTATATCAATTACTAGATATATTCACCTGTGAGAAATCTTCCTATACCATATATCTAAGTTCAAAACCTTTTGTAAACCAAGAATGTCTTTCTTGTAAAGAAATAAAGGAAGAAAAAAATTTTAAGTAATTTAGCAATACCTTTTGGACTTACATTGGTGATGATTCGATGGAGTGAATTTACCAGCACATAGTGAAATGTAGAAGGGGAATTCTGAGCCAGGCAGATCTACAGGGGAAAAGAAAAAAAATCATATATTATTTCTAAGAGAAAAATATCCTGTAGCACAAATGAGAATAAAAGAAACAGAAAAAAAGTTTTTAAAAAGCAGAATAAATTCTTAAGGTCTTAAAATTAATATTAATGTATAATATTGAGAAATACCAATTCATCTTCATAGTCTTTTCATATTTATAAAGAAAGGATCAACAGCATCAGTAAGCATAACTGGATAAAAACCAATGTTCTCACCTTAAAGTGTTGGTTGTTGTGAGGGCTTATACGAAAGCAAGAGACAAGGCAGTCAATCATCAGATCCACATCTGCGGGCTGACTGCCTCTTGAGAATGGCTTACTTGGATTAAAAAGCAGGTTCTATAAAAATCCCGAGAGAAAACAAAAGCCTTTAAACAGTCATGCAGTATTTTTTTTTTTTTTTACTAGTATTTAATAATATCAACACAGCATCCACGTAGAGGGCAATAACATTCAGTTGCCAGAAGAAGTAGAAAACACTAACGTTGTGGTTCATTGGTGATAAAATGCTTGCTCTACCATGTTTGGTTCCTTTCAGGCCCTCATTTCTACGTTATTGTAAAACCAAGTCTGAATGTTTATGATAACTTAAGAAAACTGGCTAATTCTGTGTTTTCGTCAAATTCTAAGCCACTTTATTTAGTCTGAGTAACCCAAAAACAACAAAAGCAGGTCCTCCGAAGGTATCATCAAAGAAGATTCAGAACTTCGGTGTTAGCGATGATCTCTGACAACTATCTAGCATAATAATACTAATATTGGAAGTTTATTTTTCCTTAGGTATTCTTAAAGTTTGTAGTAGAGAAGTAAAAAGCAAATTACCTTAAGATCAACCACCATGGACTGGACTAGGAGGAAAATGACAGAGTTGTCTTCCCAGTTGATATAAGTACTTGCTTTGCACAGTTTGACACAGGCTATTGCAGCACTCTCCGTCAGCTGCCTGCTTCCTCCATGGCCAGCAAGTGCTTTCCGTAGGCTGTCCAGAAACAACTTCTACAGAATTCAAATACAGAAACGAGACAATATGCCAAGTTTCTAACATTTCAGATTTGTCTCATAAAATAGCCAACGATCAGCCTCTAAAAATCATATTCTAAAACCACATACTTGATATTTCCAATTTTTTATTTCAAAATTTAGGTAGTTGTCATCGCTGACATGTTTCTCAAATCCCCAGAATCAGAATCTGTTCTTCACTTTCTTGGTTGTATTATTTAAGAAATTTTTTTCTTTTACATTTATTTATTTTTGAGAAAGAGTGAGACAAAGCGTGAGCGGGGGAGGGGGAGAGAGAGAAGGAGACAGACTCTGAAGCAGGCTCCAGGCTCTGAGCAAGCGGTCAGCACAGAGCCTGACGCGGGGCTCAAACCCACGAACCATGAGATCATGACCTGAGCCGAAGTCGGACACTCAAGCGACTGAGCCACTCAGGTGCCCCTCTTGGTTGAATTATTAAAGGACTTAAGAAACAGTCCTTCCCAAACATGGTAGTTGACTTCTCAACCCTGAATTCAGCTGATCATATTCTCTTTCAAAATATTTCTAAATATTATACTACCTTAGTCATGGTCCATGCCAAACTGTCGATCCTTTTCTGAAACTCCAGACAATATTCAACCTTCAACCTTCAACCTTCTAAGGATATACCAATATTGCTCTACATTCTGTTCCTCACAAAAAGTTGTCCATTCTTGTGATCTCAAGCCCTCTTTGCAGCTCATCAATACATTTCTCCCTCTGCTCTTCTCCTAAATGAAAACCTCACATCTCCACTTACATGAATTCTCAAATATAACATGTCAAAAGCTGAACTGATCAAACAGCAGAATATATATTCTTCTCCAGTTCACATGAACAATATCCTCGATAGACCATATGTTAGGCTACAAGAAAGGTTTTAACAAATTTAAAGAGCTTGAAATCATATGAAATATTTTTTTCTGATCACAATGAAACTAGAAATTAACAGCAGAAAGAAAACTGGAAAGTTCACAGATATATGAAAATTAAACACCAATGATCAAAGAAAAAAAGCACAAATTAGAAAACATCTTGAAACAGATCAAAGTGAAAACACAACACACCAAAAATGGGATGCAGTGGAAGCAGCGCTAAGAGGAAAATTTATAGTTGGAAATGCTCACATTAAAAAGAAGAAAGCTCTCAGGGCATCTGGGTGGCTCAGTTAAACATCAGACTCCTGATTTCAGCTCAGGTCATGATCTCATGGTTTGTGAGTTCAAGCCCCGCATGGAATTCTCTCTCTCCTCTCTCTCTGCCCCTCCCCTGCTCACTCTCTCTCTCTCCCCCTCTCTAAAGAAATAATCTTTTTTTTTTTTTTTAATGTTGGTTCTTTGAATGGATCAAGAAATTTGAGAGACCTTTATCTAGACTGATTAAGAAAAAAGACTGAAGACCTAAATTACCAAAACTCAGAATTAAAAGTGAGAACGCTACTGTTTGTTTGCTTTTAAGTTTATTTATTTATTTTGAGAAAGAGAGAGAGTGCAAGCAGGGAAGGGCCAGAGAGAGGGAAAGACCGAATCCCATGTAGGCTCTGTGCTGTCAGTGCAGAGCCCGATGCAGGGCTCAAACTCATAAACCATAGATCATGACCTGAATGGGAGAAAACATGTGCAAATCATACATCTGATATGGGATTACAACATATAAACAACTCCAACAGCTGAAAAACAAAAAATAAACAGTTCAATTTAAAAATGGGCAAAGAACTTTAATAGACACCTTCTCCAAAGAAATACAAATGGCCAATAAGCTTATGAAAAGATGCTCAACATGGTTAGTCCATTAGAAAGATGAAAATCAGGGGGCCTGGCTGCTTCAGTCAGAAGAGCATCCAACTATTAATCTGGGGTCAGGAGTTCAAGCCCCACATTGAGTGTAGAGATTACTTACATAAACTTTTTTTAAAAACTTAAGAAAATGCAAATCAAAATCACAATGAAATACCACTGCACGCAAGAAATTTCTAGGATATAAGCAAAATGTGGTATACATACACACGCACACACACACACACACACACACACACACACACACGAATATTTACTCAGCCATAATAACTAATGAAATTCGGATAATGCTACAAAACATTATGTTAAATGACATAGGTCAGACATAAAAGGACAAATATTGTATGATTCCACTTATATGAGGTACCTAAAATAGGCAATTCCAAGAGACCAAAAGTAGAATAGAGGTTACTAGGGACTAATGAGGAGGAGGGGATGAGGAGTTATTGTTTAACATACAGAATCTAAGAGGACCATAAAAAGTTCACGAATAGATAATGGTGATGGTTGCAAAACAATGTGAGTGTACCTGATGCCATTTAATTGCACACTTAAAGACAGTTAAAAGGATAAATTTTGGGTTATTTTACCAGAATATAAATAAAATTTTTAAAAGCTAAACTATTTATTTTGACCTAGCTCCCACTTTAGACTTTCCTTTTATCAGCCAAAAACACTACTTTGCATATCTCACCTTTAACCCTAAACTTTGGACTTTTCCTCATTGCCTAAAGAATAAAGTTTAAACCCAAACTGGCTCACAGTATCTTCCAGATTATTCACATCTGCCTTTCATCCTCATTTCTTATCACTGCCTGCATGAATTTTCCATCTTCAAGGCTAAGCAACTTTTCTGAACATACCTTTAACATTTGTACACAATCCATTTTCTTGATCACCCTGGCCTGAACAACTCTGTATCTCTTTCTCTTTTCTAAGTTCTATTCTTATTTCAAGCTCAACTAAGGTTCCACACTCCTTCTCGCAGCACATATAGCCACATTATTCTCCTAGTGGACAGGTACTCTTTAAATGCAGCTCTTCACCCATAAAGAAATAACTGGGAATTCTAGGGAGACAGCAGTCTAAGCCATCCTTGACTCCCTCTGTCTTCCCTAATTCCTTCATTCCTTGGTTCCTGGGGATATAAATGTATTTCTCAGGCTCTCTTGCAGTTAAATATGGCCATGTGACTGAGTTCTACCCAATGGAATGTGAATGAAAGTGTGATGTTTCCAGGCCTGGCCCATCAAAATCCTCAGGATGATTTCCCATGTCTTCCCTTCTGGCTAGCAGAATAGAAGCAACTTCCATAGAAGCTATGTTTTAAAGATGGCAGTCTTTGCGGTGCAAGGTCCTAAGAAACCACAAAAAGGAGGGCCGTCCCACAGAGCTATTCAGATCAGCAGCTCATTAGCGCTTCATAAGTATAATAAAGTTCTATTGTGGCGAGCCATTATACTACCTTCCCTAATACAGTAAAAAAAACAATAAAATAGTAATAACAAAAATTATAAACTGAAAAACAGAACCACTTTGCATATAGTTTGCAGTCAACAATGTGTAAATAAAAGCCCAATCCAGTCTGCTAAGGGTTCTATTTGTTGTTTATTCTTTGCTTGCTTTATAATAAAGACCTAGGCGTGATTACCAACGATTAGGAGGAGTTCTGCCACACTAACAGAGCATACTGCTACTTGAGGGCCAGGGGAGCTCAGACAGCTAAACTAAGCATTTCTCCCAGCATATTCACAGGGGACTTTCAAGCCCCTACAGCAGTTCTCGAGAACTACAGATCAGTTGTTAAGTGCAGTTTTAAACATTTACATTAAATTCTGTACCCTAAAAAATGATATACATTCTACTCTGATGACCACAGGACACTTTTAAAGCAAATACGTACCACCATTTTCTAACCACAATTAAATTTTTTTAAATCTCAAAAAAAACTAACAATTTAGAACAATAAAACATTCTTCTAAATCAAATGTGGTATCATTCAGTAAGAGACTAATAGACAGTCTCATAAATTAATAAGAGACTAGTAAAAAAAAAGGGGGGGGGAATCAACAGACATGCAAAAGAAAACATGCAAATGACCTAGAAACAGAAATGATCCTGAACCTCACTAATGCAATGAATAAAATGAGATGCTCTTTTTTACCTCCTTAAAGACTGAAAAACAAGTAGTCCAGGTGAGGATGCAGAAAAACAGGCATTCTAATTCATATTGGTGAAAATGTGACATGGTATAAATATTGGGAAATGTAAATCTAAAAATATCTATTAAAAATTTTAAATTCAAATGTCCTTCACACAAAATCCCAGTTTTGGAATTCTAGTCTACAGAACTAAAAGTATCAGTTAACAAAAATATATGAACAAAGATATTTACTTAAGGATTAAATGTAAAGTCAAAAACCTGAAAAAAATCTAAGAATCCATCCATTCACCGTCAAATGGTTGAGTAAATGAGGCTCATCAGTGTAACAGAATATTATCCAACACTTAAAGGAATGTGTTAGATCTCTAACAACTATTTTGAGGAAGAGCCAAGATACACTCTAAGGTAAATAAAGCAAGCTGCAGAATGTGTATAAAATGATTTCATTTTGGGGCTCCTGACTGGCTCAGGCAGTGGAGCATGTGACTCTTGGTCTCAGGGTCATGAGTTCAAGCCCCACACTGGCTGTAGAGAGTACTTAAAGGGGAAAAAAAAATATATATATATATGTGTGTGTGTGTGTGTGTGTGTGTGTGTGTGTGTGTGTGAGATTTCATTTTAAAATATAATCACCAGTCTATGCATGTACGTGTATTTTCATTGGAATGTTTTTACGAGCAAGTAGATATGAATGGAAGGATACGTATCAACCAACCATTAACACTGGTTAGCTCATAACTAATATGCCCAGGAAAGAGAATACATTAAAAAATAATAATAATAATACATTTTTTTAATCCAGAAAGATTTTAAAAATCTAAACTTTTTAACCTAGAAACGTACTAAGAAATATATAAAAGCCAATTTCAAAAATCTCAGATGTTCCAGATACAAAAGCCACATATTACATGATTCCATTTGTATGAAATGTCCAGAAAAGGCAAATCCCATAGTGACAGCAGACTTGTGGTCGCCAGAAGCTAGGGTGAGAGAGGAATAAGAAGTGATTGCTAACAGGTATAAGGCTTCTTTCTGGGATGATAGAAATGTTCTGGTATTAGTGGTGATGGTTGCACAACTTTTTGTATATGCTAAAAACTACTGAATTGTAGGCTTTAAAAGAGTATATTTATGGTATGTGAATTTTATCTCAATAAAATGAATAAGTAAAATCTTGGGTAGGAGCAGTCTGACCAAAAAAGCTAAGAGACAAAAAGACAGAGATGACTACAGACAAATTTTAAATACCTAAACAGCAAAAACCAAATGAAACAAACAAAAAACCATAAACGAAGTTTAAAAAGAGAAATTAAGTAAAAGTGTACAGACAACACACAACTTACAGGGTGCCTGGGTGGCTCAGTCATTAAGTATCTGACTTTGGCTCAGGTCATGATATCATGGTTTGTGAGTTCAAGTCCCACATCAGGTGAGATCGAGCCCTGCTTCAGGTGAACACAAGCCCTGCTTTCTGGTGAGCCCTGCTTTCTCTCTCTCTCTCTCTCTCTCTCTCTCTCTCTCACTGACCCTCGCTCATTTGAGCCCTCTCTCTCTCTCTCTCTCTCTCAAAATAAAAAAACACCTTACAAATCAATAAAGAACAAACAATTCAATGGAAAATGAGAAAGTCATGTAAGATACACAAATAAAGCAAACATCTGCAAAGATGTAGCTGTGATTATTCAAATATAAATTCACTTAAAAGGAGTACTGAATTTATAGTAGCTTTTTACCTCTATTTTCCCAATAAACAGAAATCCCCCAAAACTACTCTTCGGACATGCTCCAAAACAACCTAGCATGAAAAATGGTGTCCTCCCAATGGAAAACTGAGGACACAGACCTAAGTGGAGTACCATAGCATCAAAGACTAAAGGATTACCGAAGTTCGCTTATTTAGCCACCTAATGCATAAGTTCCCTACCTGGTATTTCTACAAAGTATTGAATCATTCAGCTGATTCTGAACATCTACATCCACAGGCAAGTCATGTGGGAGCCCATTTTATGTTTACTCAGCTAAGAGTATTTCTCCCAAAGTGGCAAAAAACAAAAAATGTATTGCCAAAACTAATAAAATACGATTAACACCCTGCTCTATTTTTTAAAAATTACAAGAGCCCCTTAAAATTAGCAGTTCTTATAGTACCAATTTCATTACAGATGGCATATGTGGCATCCTACCTTCCTCGTAAAATGCTATGAAAACTGTTTGAAAATATCTAAAATGAATTATTAGACAATTTCATTAGCACCAAGTAGGTACACACCTAAGCACATGCAAATAACACAACACAAAACCGATGAACTCTAACAGGGCAACCCGTGCAATGATTATTAGAAAAACTATGTTTAACACTGACAGAAGTATCAGTCTTCTCTGGTAAAAAAATGGAACTAAAGAACTGTTGTATTTTATTTTTTTATTTTTTTCATGTTTATTTACTTTTGAGAAAGAGAGAGAGAGAGAGACAAAGTGTGAGCGGGTAAGGGTCATAGAGAGAGAGAGAGAAAGAGAGAAAGGGAGCGGGTGAGAGGCAGAGAGACAGGGAGCTGTCAGCACAGAGCCTGATGCTAGGCTCAAACTCACAGACTGTGAGATCATGACCTGAGCCACAGTCAGAAGTTTAACCAACTTAGCCACCAAGGCACCCCACTAAAGAACTGTCTTAAATTTTTAATTGAGTGGTATCATTTATCTTCCCTCCAAATAAATTTAGGTATGAGTATGTCTCTGTCAAGGCCAGTGAACAAAGAGACCTAAAATGATCATAATTAGAAACGGTCCCCTGAAATGCAGTGCTTACAGAATGCTAAGCCCAAAGCGATACATACACCTTAGTTAAAATAAGCTAGTTGACATCTGGACATAATAGAAATGATTTTGCCCTGCTCACCTTATTCATGTTGTTTTCATCAACCACATCCTTGGAGATATCCTGAATGATTTCTGGACACAAGATAAGGAGAATGATTTGCAGTGGCCAAACCGCTGCTTTACGCTTGGTGCTTTCAGCAAAACCATCCACCAAGTCAAACAGTTTTTCTGCACACTCTATGGGGAAATACAATTCAATGATATTACTAGATGAGAAGAAAATCTCTCGCATTAAATTAAAAGCCAGCACTAACCAAAAACCCAAATGCCACATTTTTAAAAGATAAACTTGGAAGTTCACATAAACAATTAAATTCATTCAGGGAAGCAGACAAGAAATATTACATTGTCTGTATTAGAAGAGCTATCTTGATCCACCCTAGAAAAGGTCAAATGGCCAAACTTGTGTTTAGTCTCAATGCGCAGGGCCTTACGCAAAGTGCGATGTACGCAAGAAACAAAGACTGGATGGCTTCCCAAAAGGAATCATCAAAGCTCTCCAGGAGTCTGTATTCTCTGCCTCACAGCTGTGTCTCAAGAATTCTAGGGAAGGATGTTACCACTTTATACACATCTCCCTAAATACAAAATAAAGCTTCAGCGCACAAAAAAAGGGCTTTCTCTATAAAGAAGAGCCATCAAATATTCTATCCACAACTCTAATTAGAGATTAGGGCTTCATTCCAAACCTTTTTTACTATTTGCTCAAAGGAAAGGAAAAGGATTGAAGGTCATTTTGAAATATAAGAGAAAAATACTATTTCCTATTTGATATCAGGGGACAAGATATAAAAGCACCTTAACAAAAATGACCTTGAAAGTGGTAGGTTTTTACCTCATAAGTAAGAGTTTAAAACATAAGTCACTCTTATCCTTACCAGCCATATCAGTCTGTGGAATCTGGTACAGCTTTGTAAATTCATCTGGATAATTTTCTACCCAGTTCCAAAATGCCTACAAATAACAAAACATATGTTTTTATATGAAAGCGGGGATATTTTCATGGTACAGTAAATAAAATGTCCTACAACCTCAATTATATTACAAACTCTTATTTCCTTCATAAGAATACTGCAACGCATTCCTCCTAAATATTAACGTGAAACTACCACTGAAGTCATGACTTTTGACTCAAAATAGTAAAGACAGCAACATTTACAACCAAAATTTAACAAAACTTTAATGTCAAGGAGGTCATAACTTACTTTTTCCAGGCTATTTATAACTGCTAACTGTGCAACCTTCTTTAGGGCTTTAAATTTAAATGCTGTTTCTGGAAAAAAAAATTTTTTTAATTAACTCTAAAATTAATTAGTTAACACAAATACAGTTCAGAGCTACTAGAAAAGAAAAACAAAAACAAAAACACCCAATACTCCTTTTACATACAAACTTTTGTTCCAGTATTTGTTTTTAGTATTCATTTATTTCTGAGAGAGAGAGCAAGCACATGCACATGAGGGGGAGGTATGGAGGGAGGTGAGGGAGGACAGAGGATCAGAAACCAGCTCTGTGCTGACAGCAGTGAGCCTGATGTGGGGCTCAAGCCCACAAACTGTGAGATCATGACCTGAGCTGAAGTCGGGCGCTTAACCAACTGAGACACCCAGGTGCCCCATGTTCCAGTATTATTTGTAAGCAATGTGAAGATAAAGACAATTAATATAAACCAAAAATGTCACTGGCTATGTCCACTGAAGACAAAATTCAATGAAAAGCAAATATGCCTTGAATTTCAAAGATTGCTTTTTTCTTTTGTTTTTAATAACCGATTAAGTATAAAACACGTGTCATTGTAGAAAATTCAAAAACTACACAACAATCTAAGGGGAATTTAAAATATCATCCATGCTTCTACCGTTCAGAATCACAGTTAACAGTCTGGTAAACTTTCTTCCATCCATTTTTGAGTGCATATGTAACACTAAAAGCTAAATCAAACCTGTTTTCTTCATTTCACATAGTATCCCAAATTTTTCCCGTATCGTTAATAATTCCTCATACATATATTTGACAATCTAAGTATGATAGTAACTATTACTTAACAGTTACAACGTGTCAGATATTTTCAATCTAATACACTTAATTCTTCCAAAATCTTAACATTTTCAGATATTACAGATGAGCAAATTGTGTTTCTGAGGTTACAGATCTAATAAATTATTGAATTGGGTTTCAAAGCCATAGTCTGTCTTTCAGGATATTTAAGTCGATGGGTAAAGTTATTTAAACGTTTTCCAATTATATGTTTAAGGTATTTCCAATACTGGGGCACCTGGGTAGCTCAGTCGGTTAAGTGTCTGACTCGAGGCTTGGTCATGACCCCAGGATCATGGGATTGAGCCAGCGTTAGGCCTCATGCTGAGCTTGGAGACTACTTGGGATTTTTCTCTCTCCCCCTCTGCTCCTTCCCCACTTGCACACACGCTCTCTTTCAAAAAAGAAAAAAATTAAAAATAAAAAAAAGATATTTCCAATATCTCACTAATAACACTTTTTTTTTTTTTAATTTGAGAGAGAGAGAGAGAGAGCACGAGCAGGGTAGAGGGGCAGAGGGAGAAACAGAATCCTAAGCAGGCTCCACACCCAGCAAGGAGCCCGTCACAGGGGCCCAAGTCCACGACCCCAGGATGGACCTGAGCTGAAACCAAGTCAGGCACCGAACCGACCGAGCCACCCAGGCACCCCAATAAACACTTTATGTCCAAATCTTTTCCATATTAATTTTTTTTTTTTTAGGATAAGATCTAGAAGTAGAACTGCCTGGTTGAGGAGATGAATATTTTTTAAGACTCTTGATAAATACTGCCAACCTGTCACTTGCACATCCTTTTCATCATTTAACATATTTGTTTTTATTTTGCTCAAGTGATTGTTCAAAATAGTAGACTGCATTTTTAAAATAAGACTAAACATTTCTCCATATGAATATCTTAGATACTTTCTCTTCCATCAAAATGTTGTCCACATCTACAAAAAGATTTATACAGGGAAAAGATGAGCCTTCTATAAACTATTTTACTGGTAACAGTCCCTTGGCAGAGAACTCCGCCTATGGACTTTGTTTTAATTGAGGTATAATTGACAAACAACATTATACTAGTTTTAGGTATACAACACAATGATCAGTATTTGTAGATACTGTAAAACGGTCACAACAAGTCTAGTTAACATCCCTCACCATACGTAGTTACACAATTTTTTTCTTGTGATGAGAACTTTTAAGGTCTACTCTCTTAGCAACCTTCAAATACGCAATTAACTACAGTCACCGTGCTGTACATTACATCCCCATGGCTTTTTATTTTATAACTGGAAGTTTGTACTTTTTGACCACCTTAAATCATTTTGCCCGTCACCCCAACCCTTTCCCCCACTTCTGGCAGCCACCAATCTTAATCTGTTCTCTGTATCTATGAATTTGGTTGTTTTTGGTTTTGTTTTGTTTTTAAAGATTCCACATATAATGAGACTGTATGGTATTTGTCTTTCTCTTAGCATAATTCCCTTAGGGTCCATTTGTGTTGTCACAAATGGTAAGATTTCCTTCTTTTTTATGGCTGAATAACATTCAATTTCAATATATATAATATATATATTCCACCTTATATATTATATGTGTAACATATATAAACATTTTTATATTTTATATACAAATATAAAAGCATATTTTATATTTTACATATTTATATATACAATATTTTATATAAACATATGTACATTTTAAATATATACACATATATATATATATATATATATATATATCTTCTTCATCAATTCATCAGTCAATGGATACTTAAGTTGTTTCTGTATCTATCTTCCCTAGTATAAGATAATAGTGCAATGAACATGGGGTGCATATATGTCCTCAAGTCAATGTTTTAATTTTCTTTGGATAAATAACCAGAAGCAGAATTGCTGGATCATATTGTAGTTCTACCTTGAACTTTCTGAGGCACCTCCATACTGTTTTGCATGGCAGCTGCACTGACTTCCCTTCCCACCCACAGTGTACAAGGATTTCCTCTTCACATCCTCACCAACACTTACTATTTCTTGTTGTTCTGATAAAAGCCATTCTAAGAGATGTGAGGAGATATCTCAGCGTGGTTTTGATTTGCATTTTCTTGATATTAGTGATGCTGAACATCCTTTCATGTACCTGTTAGCCACCTATACGTCTTCTTTACAAAAACATCTATTCAGGTCCTTGGCCCACTTTTTAATTACATTTTTTTGTTATTGAGTTGAATGAGTTCTTTACATATTTTGTATATTAACTTTTCCCAGTATACAATTTGCAAATATTTTTCTCCCATTCAGTCGGTTGCCTTTTCATTTTGTTGCTGTTTCCTTTGCTGTACAGAAGCTTGTAATCTGGTGTAGTCTCTCTTGTTTATTTTTGTTTTTGTTGCCCCTTATGGACTTTTAATGAAGGGACACAGGTACTTACCATATTTACATAAGTCTATTTCTAAGATAGAGATGAGTCTTCAAGTAATAAAACTGTGTATATAATTTAAATGTCGTATTTTTCTGGACTTGCGAGTGAGTGACTTACTCTCTAAGTCAGTTTTAAAATGCATCCCTCCAACTTTCTTTGCTCTTGCTCTCCTCTGATTTCCAGATGATGGCAGTAGACTTCACAGTACTCTTGAGCCTTTGTGCCTTCCAAGTTCGTTAACCTTACCTTTACGACAGCTTGAATGTGTTGTACACAGTAGTCTATTCTCAATTCCAATGTATATTTTTTAAAAATTTTTTTTTATGTTTACTTATTTTGAGAGAGAGAGAGAGAGAGAGAGAGAGAGAGTCAAAGTACAAATGGGGGAGGGGCAGAGAGAGAAGGCGACACAGAATCTGAAGCAGGCTCCAGGCTACGAACAGTCAGCAAAGAACCCGACGCGGGGCTCAAACTCACGAACTGTGAGATCATGACTTGAGCCGAAGTCGGCCGCTTAACTGACTGAGCCACCCAGGTGCCTCTGTATATGTCTTATTACTCTAGTTCTACAAGTTTCTGACTGGACAGCCTACCCACACCTCAAAGTCAATAAATGTCAATCTAAATTTGTCATTTTCCTGGCTACCTTCCATGCTGTCATCAACCTCTCCTCTCCTTTCTTGCTTTAATCAGCTTATTCTGTAATACTTGGTGATACTTCTCTTTAACCCCATGTATCTAAATTAATCACCAAATGCCAGGTGATGTATTTTATGTATTTTGTGTACTCGACTTCCCAAATACCATTATCAAATTGATCCCCACCCTATCCCATTCCATCCAGACCTGCATTACCTTCATTTCTCACTCACATTTCTTCCCCACTCATACGACCAAGTCCCAAAAGCTCATACAACCTTCTACCAAGGCATCCTGCAAATTTCAAGCAAAGTGGTATATCTAAAATAAAAGCTTGATCCCACCTTAAACCTTTTTTTCCATCATTTCCCATGGCCATTAAAATAAAGTCACATAATCCATAAGCACAATGGTGTAACACTTGGCTCCAGAAATGAGCAGATGTGAAATGAATCTAGCCCTGCCACTCACTAGCTGTCTGACCTTGGAAATGTTACTTAAGCCTCAATTTCCTCATCTACATAGGGGATGATAATACTATTTGCTTCATAGGGTCACCGTAAGCATTGATGACAAAAGGCATTAAACTGCATAGGATGATATGTGGCCCATGCTGAACATGGAATAAACATCACCATGCCTTTATTAATACGATCTGGCCTACTCTTACACCTCCCTATCTTGCGCTTTTCCTCTTAACAGCTCCCACCCCCAAACACATACCTCTTCCCTCATGTTATGCTCACCCTATTTGTGTTTGGCACCTTACTTTGCAAATACTTTGATAATGTATTTCCCTCATAAACCAGGTCAGGAACTCCATATAGACAGATGTTTTATTAATCTTTGTAAACCTAGCACTTAGCATGGTTTCTTGCACACAATTTCTCAACAAATGCTGTTGGAGTGAATTTAAAACACATTACTGGGGCGCCTGGGTGGCTCAGTCAGTTACGTAAGTGTCTGACTTCGGTTCTGGTCATGATCTCAAGGTTCATGGATTCGAGCCCCATGTCAGGCTCTGCGCTGACAGCTCAGAGCCTGTAGCCTGTAGCCTGTTTTGGATTCTGTGTCTCCATCTCTCTCTGCCCCTCCCCTGCTCGCACTCTCTCTCTCTCTCTCTCAAAAATAAACACTAAAAAAACTGAACCAAAAAAAATACCACATTACTAATTTTACTATTCATATTACAGGAAGTTTCCAGTCCTTTCACCATTGTCACCTAGAGCCATCTTTTGCTGCTTATTTAACACCGGTTGTTGTTTTTTTTATAGTTTACACATTTATCAGTTAAACCCTAAATTTATGTTCACGAGGGGGCTGTATTCCAATGGGGATGACTTACCACAATAAAAAGAGTCATTTATTCACACAATTAGTTTCTCTTATTTGAATATGGAGAACCATTTAAATTAATTATTACAGATTAAACATCTCTATGAAACCTGAGGTTTTAAACAAATACCTACTCCTGGACAACCAGATCTAGATTTCTTTTTTTAAAAAAATTTTTTCATAAAGTTTATTCATTTCTTTTGAGAGAAAGAATGCACGTGCACACACACAAGTGGGGGAAGGGCAGAGAGACTAAGAGGGAGAAAGGAGAGAGGGAGGGAGAAGGGAGAGGGAGAGGGAGGAGGGAGAGGGGGGAGGGGGAGGGAGAACGAACTCCAAGCAGGCTCCATGCTATCAGCACAGAGCCCCACTTGGGGCTTGAACTCACAAACCACGAGATCATGACCTGTGCCAAAGTTGGATACTTAACCGACTGAGCCACCCAGTTGTCCCCTAGATTATTTCTGAAATGTCCCTAAACAGTTATAAAAAACCACAAAACCACATATACTTCTGAAATTTTATATGGAAAGAAAATCTCTAAATTTTATCATCTTTAACTTCTTAATGCTTACTGATAGATACTAAGATCTTAAAATTTCAACTGTGAATTGATTTGTGGTTTATTATAGTCTAAAACAACTGCTATCCACTTAACATAAAAGCTAAAATGATCCATTTTTCTTTCTTTATTAAAGTTACTGAAAGTGATTTAATTGTTGCTTGGTTTTATAATAGTAATGACCTAAAATTGGTAATAGAGATAGAACAGAGCCTTACAGTATTGATCTATATAGATATAGCCTTTTTAAATCTCTGGTGAACCAGTTATTGAGTTTAAAACAAATGTTAAGAAAACTATCACTGGGGCGCCTAGGTGGCTCAGTGGTTTGAGCACCCAACTTTCGCTCAGGTCTTGATCTCAGTTCATGGGTTGGAGTCCCACATCAGGCTCTGTGCTGATGGCTCAGAGCCCGGACCCTGCTTCAGATTCTGTGTCTCCCTCTCTCTCTGCCCCTCCCCAACTTGTGCTCTCTGTCTCTCAAAAAAAAAAAAAAAAAAGAAAAAATTATAAGCAAAGTGTTTTGATAATGACACTGCAGAACTGCTGAGGTTTTCAAAGTTAATATAACTAAATCTTCTTTTATGTCAGACACTAGAAACATTTTTCATAATTCCTTAATACACAAAGTAAAATTAAAAAGTTGAATCATATACTATAAAGTTTTGCATTTAAATTAGACAGGATTCAATATCACAGAAAACTAAAAACAAGTTGTGTGAAATGAATTTAGGTATTTATACTCAGTTTATTAATAATGCTCATTGATATTTGATTTATATTAACTTTCAGGTTTCCCACAAAAATTCTCTCAATTCCTTGTGACTGTTTATTTTCATCAACATAATCACACAAAGCATTGCCCAAAGCTTCAAAATCACATATTAAGTATTGTGATATCCCCATGGATATAACTTCAGATGTAATCCTGAGGGACTATAACTGAAATGCACAAGGAAGCAAAAGGCACTGGAAAGATAAGAGACTTGATAGTGCTATAAAGTCAGAAAGTCATTAAAAGATCTGAAAACACAAATGTCAGAAATGAGATTCCTGACGCAATTCTTCCTCTTGTCATAAGATCACAATCTTCTGGTTCCATTCTGTAATGACACTTTGATATCCTGCTAAACTACCTGCTTTTAGCACTATAACAGCTAAACAGGTAATTTCGATAACCTATGGCTATCCTTAAGTAATGAAATTCTAGAAAAATTAAGTAACAGCACCTTTATGCTCTCTTTGTTAAAGCAAAAATTATGGTTGAACAAAACTTTCCATTGCCAAGAATTAAGATACGCATTGTTTTTTGTTTTCAAAGGCTCAAAAATTTTTGAACCATTAAGCATTATTGTCCATTTCACAAGGATATGTGCAGTATCAAATCCACTTTGATGTTCCAGTTCAACACAGTTAGTACAAAAAACCTGTACATTCAAAACACTGGCTTTTCACCGACAGTGTTTAGTTTCAGATATACATCTACACTTACCCTTTAGGAGTCGTTTTAATTTTGCACAATCCACATTGATATACTGTAACAATTCTATATCATGAACATCAACATTGTCTTCTGAACAAACAGTCAATTCCTGTAACCTGAAAAGTAAAAACCAAAAATAATTTATCTTAAGGAAAGTCTAAAATTCTGAACTGAACAGATTCTTCTCACCCCAATGATAAATTTGTAAGAGAAAATAAACATACAAAAATAAGACAACAAATAGTTATTTTTTTTTTAATGTTTAGTTATTTTTGAGAGAGAGAGAGACAGAGCGTGAGCAGGGACAGGGCAGAGAGAGAGGGAGACAGAACTGGAAGCAGGCTCCAGGCTCTAAGCTGTCAGCACAGAACCCGATGCGGGGTTCAAACCCACAAGCCATGAAATCATGACCTGAGCTGAAGTCAGACATCAACCAACTGAGCCACCCAGGCACCCCAACATTAAATATTTCTTATATAATTTAAAGGTACATAATTAATTCAAGGGATATGATGAAAGAAACCATAGGCTTCACTGTGTATATACCAAACCAAATCACCACATTGTATACCTTAAATACATATAATTTTTATTTTTAAAAAAATCATAGCATGTGGATAACTGGTGAAGCAAAGATGCCTAGGTATTTGAAATACTATTCTCTGTGTTAGGTGTATTTTTGAAATTTTTCTTTAACAAAAATTTTTTAATTCAAATTTTAAATTATAAAATAAATTTTATTAACTTCTGATCACATCAGCTAAACTTCAGAAACATGGGCACTATCAACAATAGCGAAATATGTAGAGCCCAAATGTCCATCAATGGATGAACGGATAAAGAAGATGTGGTGTGTGTGTGTATATACATATACATATATATATATATATATATATATATATATATATACATATATATATATGTGTGTGTATATATATATGTGTGTGTATATATATGTGTGTATATATATATATATGTATACACACACACACACATATATATATATACACATACATACATACAACAGAGTATTACTCAGCAATCATAATGAAATCTTGCCATTCACAACTACGTGGATGGAACTAGAGGGTATTACGCTAAGTGAAATTTGTCAGAGAAAGACAAATATCATATGACTTCACTCATATGAGGACTTTAAGAGACAGAACAGATGAACATAAGGGAAGGGAAACAAAAATAACATAAAAACTGGGAGGGGGAAAAAACAGAAGAGACTCATAAATACGGAGAACATATAGAGGGTTACTGGAGGGGTTGTGGGAGGGGGATGAGCTAAATGGGTAAGGGGCATTAAGGAATCTACTCCTGAAATCATTGTTGCACTATATGCTAACTACCTTGGATATAAATTTTAAAAAAATAAATTAAAATTTTAAAAAAGAAACATGAATGATATTTTATCTACATTTATAAGATACATTTACTTTGTATTGAAAAAATGAGTAAGCCTTTAGTCCTTGCAATTTTCACAATCTGTGTATTTATGTGATTATTTGATTAATGTCCTTCCTTCACGAACTTATTCCTATAAAGGCAAGAATCTTTCTAAACCCCCAAAATTTCCCTTAAATATGAAGTTATCACAAATGTAGAAAAATTTAACACTCAACAAATATAGATATTTTTAAACTGATAAAAAAATTCACATAAGTCTTAATAAAAATTTCTCCTCCATTTTTCACTAACAACCATAGAAGTCAGCTTTTCAAAAGCTGACATTGTCAATCTATTGAATTGTGCTCCCTAATGAGGCATATTCATTATTTCAATTAATAGATATCAAAATGTAAGCAGATAAATGGAATTACTAATGTTTGTAACTGCAGGGAGATGGTGAAAAAGCACAAATACTACAAAATCTTATTTATAATATTAACTGGGATTGTAACCATTTTAATGCAATCTTAAACTGGCATTACTCACCATACTAAACCTTCAGTTGCTAAATATAAAATCAATCGATTCCTTCCTTCGCAAATTCCTCTTCCACTCACTTTAGTCTGCGGATGTATAGCTAACATTAAAACTATTCCAAGCACTTACACTAACGCTCTTCATATCATCAGGGTGAGAAAAGCTTAGCAGTTCACACTGGGAATAAGAGGGTCCTCAATACTGATTTACATGCTAAAAATTCCATGGCTGCTGCAAAGAGTCTAGGAAATATGGAATAGGATTCCTTAGGAAACACAAATTAATAAATCAGCAACACCAACTTTTGAAAAGCTGACTCTTGTGGTTATTTGTGAAAAATGGAAGAAAAGTTTAATTCTTTATACAGCCCAGTATTTCCATAGGAAAGGGGTGTTTTCTGAAGCTTAATTGTCATTTCTGAAACACAGAAATCAAAGGGTAGTTTGAGCAAAAGAAGCGAAATGGAAAACTTACCATTAAAGCATCCAGAAAGACCAGATAAACTGAATAACAACAAAAAGATATTTAAAGTATATAGAAATAAAAGAGGGACACCTGGGTATCTCAGTCAGATAAGCATCCAACTTTGGCTCAGGTCATGACCTCACAGTTCTGGAGTTCAAGCTGACAGCTTGGAGTCTGGAGCCTGCTTCAGATTCGGTGTCTCCCTTGCTCTTTGCCCCTCCCCCACTCATGTTCTCGTTCTCTCTCTCTCTCTTTCTCTCTCTCTCAAAAACAAGTAAATTTTAAAAATTTAAAATAGGGGCCCCTGGTGGCTCAGTTAGTTAAGCGTCCAATTTCGGCTCAGGTCATTAACCCAGGGTTCATGGGTTCCAGCCTCGTATCAAGCTCTATGCTGACAACTCAGAGCCTGGAGCCTGCTTCAGATTCTGTCTCCCTCTCTCTGCCCTTCTCCCACTCATGCTGTCTCTCTCTCTCTCTCTCTCTCTCTCTCTCTCAAAAATAAACATAAAAATTTAAAAAAATATATAAATTAAATATATAGAAATTAATGAAAACAACCCCCCCCCACCCCAACCACCACCCATCCACCCAGGTCCAGAAATGAAGAGGAAAATGAAAACCAGAGATGATTTTGAAGACATGGTCTTATCTTGCAACAAAGGAAGCACAAAGGTGGGTAGGCTTTTTCCTCTCCTTACCCTAGGGGTTTTGGTCTAACATCTACATGGGACTGAATACAAAATCTTATACCTTAATAGTGCAGGGAGTAGAACTGGGGTCCTGGAAAAAACAAAAGACTAGCAAGAACTATGCACTTCCTTAAAAGAAGGTTGCACAGAGAGAGTCAAAGAATGAAGGAAGGGTGGAAGGGGAAAAAAAAAAAAAAAAAATCTACCAGCACAAGATGTCTATCTGCTCTGGCTAAGTTTTGGGTAGGGGAAAAAGTCACCCAGGGCTGTTACCTGATAAGGGTTTGAGGTCCACATTTATACTATCAATACAATCCAGGGATGAGAAATTAACCAAAAAAATAAGTCCAGAGCTGGGTACTTGGCAAAAACAAATGTAAATGCAAAAACCATCACTAGGACACTCCCACAGCTCCAGGCTGCAAGAGATCCCCAAAGAAAATAGAGATGTGCACTAAAGATGACTTTGCAATCCAAGTTCACAAAAGAGAGAGGAAACCATTCACTGTGAATGAGAGTCGGCACATACAAGCATTATGAGATCAATCTTAAGAGAATATAAAATAAGTATGTTTTAAGTTATTATAGTCATATAAGAAATTTAAAATTATTAAGAAGAATAAGAAACCATAAAAAAAAAGATTTGTAAAAGAATCAAATAGAACTTTATTTATTTATTTATTTATTATTATTTTTTTTTAATGTTTGTTTATTTTTGAGACAGAGAGAGACAGAGCATGAACGGGGGAGGGTCAGAGAGAGAGGGAGACACAGAATTTGAAACAGGCTCCAGGCTCTGAGCCGTCAGAACAGAGCCCGACGCAGGGCTCAAACTCACGGACCGTGAGATCATGACCTGAGCCGAAGTCGGACGCCCAACCGACTGAGCCACCCAGGCGCCCCAAATAGAACTTTTAAAATCACTGAGTCTTGAGGTGCCTAGGTGGTTCAGTCAGTTAAGCATCTGACTGCAGCTCAGGTCATGATCTCACAGTTCGTGAGTTTGAGCCCCACGTCAGACTCTCTGCTATGAGCACAGTGCCCGCTTTGTATCCTCTGTCCCCCCCACCCACCCACTCCTTCCCCACTCACTCTCTCTCCCTAAATAAATAAACTTTAAAAAAAATCACTGAGTCTTCTGCTTCTGGTGGTTTGTCAAATCAGATATTCCACAGGACCCTCCCACTACAAAACAATTAGATCTATTACGAGTGTGCAACAATTCTGTGGAGAAAGCAGCTGATCTTCTACATCAAAGAGTATTATGAGCCACAGAACATGTATATACTTCAGCAGAATAATAAACTTAAGATCTGTAGTCCATATTCCCCTAAAAAAAATCAAAGGACAGAAATATCAAAAGCTAGGGGCACCTGGGTAGCTCAGTTGGTTAAGGGTCCAGACTCAATTTCAGCTCAGGTCATGATCTAAAGCCCTGCATCACGCCCTGCACTGACAGTGAGGAGCCTGCTGGGGATTCTCTCTCTCCTTCTCTCTCTGCCTCTCCTCTCCTCCACTCTTTCACACTCTCTCAAAACAAATAAACAAACATTAAAAAAAAGAAAAAAGAAATATCAAAAGCTAATGTTAAGCCTAAAAGAGAAACATCTGTGGACAGGCAGAATAGTCAAACAAATGTTCATGATATTGGTCCATTTAATTTATATGACATATAAACTCAATCTTCAGAAAGAAACTGCCATTCTAGTCACTTGCGTATTTTAAGCCACCTAATGCTATGACAGCAATGTCATAAGATATCTGTATCTAAATTAAACCATCAGAATGGTCTTTTAGGTGAGTGGTCTTCTAACAAGATCATCTCCTATGTCTGGCACAAGCTAAATTAAACAGCAAACGCAGTCGTCTGAAACATGTATTTCACAGATCCCATTTCTGAGCAGTCTGCCCCCTGAAAGCTAAAGAAACTGGCTTATTTTGGAGACATTTAACTTCTCTTCTGGAAACTGTGAACTAGGTTTGGAAAATACACAAAAGCATATTTACATGTGTTACATATTTACATGTGCTAATGCTGCAAAATCCTATAAAATGAAACCTTTGGGTGACTAGAAAATTTCTCAACTTTTTAAAAGGTGGCATATTTGCTGTGCTTTATAAAGCAACGCATACTTGGATATGCTAAAAACATTTTATTCTTTTGATAATTTTCTACCTTCAATGTAAGATTATTTCAAATAATAAGCTGGTACAGTCATCATTTAAACAAAGAAGGGGTTTTGTTTTTTGTCTTTTACAATTTCACACCACCTATTCCCTAGGCGTCAGTTACCTTGCTACTTCATCTAGTTTAATATTACTCAGAATATAAAATGTTACCACTCAAAAAATTTCATGAAGACAATTTTCTATTGAATAAACATTACCTAATATTATCAATCTTATTACACCACACCATTGAACAAAATTTTAATTTTCTTTGCACCAGTTCTGAAGAGGGACTGAAGAATATTATGGCCTAGCATCATGACTATAAAAATGTTGTATTTCTTAAAAAGATGGCAAGATTTTGAAGTTAGCCAAGTCCTCAAAACACTACAGCACAAATTTTCTAATTATGATGTATGTTCTCATTCACACCTGTTGGAAAACAACGGAACAATGACCAAAGCTGACTAATGGAAGCCTGCTGTTCACACAACACAGACAAGTCAAAAGATAAAAGATGTACCAGTAAACAAAGAATAAACAAACATAATTAAGGACCCATTTGACTGTACTTGTATATGACAGGCAAATCATTGGTAAGAAAGCAAGTTCCAGAATTACCTGCTACCATCAGTTATAATTCTAGTCCATAGAGCACCATCTATACACTAATTTCTTCCCATCTATAGCATATCACATAGTGATTTTTATCAGTAAAAGCTTAAATAATATTTATCATATAAACTTGAAGCAAAACAGTAAAAATATGGTTAAAATGGAAGTTTAGAGTAGCAGTCTAATATAACGAACCTAATAGACTCTGACCAGTCTGACTTAAAAATTTTGGGTCCTCCGTGGTTTGACATACCGCCTTGATAAATTCTTTGGGTATTAGTTGCTTATCTGTAAACTGGGGGAAGTATCACCTACATTTCACAGATACTATGAGAATAAAACAGCACATTTGCTGTAAATACTAAAAAAAAAAAAAAAAAAAAAAAAAAAGGAGCTTTTACAATTCATACACTTAGAACACAGTCCACTTTCTGGAGAAGTCTACTTTGCAAATTACTTACTTCCTTGTGCTTCCATATTGCTAGGTTTTGTTTTCATTTGGTAACTTAGAATCTTGTGATAAAGAACAGAGCTGGGAGGTCACTGGAATTCTGACTACTCTTATCAGTTATTCTATCTGATTAGCTAATTCCATTTAAAGGAACAAAATGTTAGAAAGGCCAACCAAAACCTCATACCTAGTGTTAAAAACAAAAACCTAATTATGGGTGATGTATCATCCTAAAATTTGGACTTTCAACCCCCTAACAGTACTCACAATTGTACACATCAATATCACAATGTTGCACAATAAAACTTTCAAAGAAATCAATGCATAAAATTTATACAAAAGCCCAAGTCAAATTCATTTCTGTCAACTTTTTGTTTTTATGCAGACAAAAGAAAACTTCTAAAAGTTTATTACTTGCAACAGTCCTATGTAGATTTACACACTAACCTGGTAGAGATGCGACTAAACACTGCGTTGAAGTTGTTGCAGCTGAGAGAAAATAAAACCCCAGATGCAGAATTCCGAAGTTCAGCTGCATGTTGGTTTCCTTCACGACAGGTGTGAAGAAAATGGCAGATTTCTGGCAGCAACTGTTTGACCAGCATCGTTTCATCTAATCGCATTGTGTCCTTTGGTTGCTAAAATAGAAATAATCACATAATTCTATAACTTTCTTAAATTTACATGTAAAGATTCTCTGCTATGAAAATTTTCAAGCATACATTAGACTTGAAATACAATAGTGGACAATGATATATTCATACCGTGGTTCAATACAATAATACATTCATCACCTAGATTCAACAATTGTTAATATTTCATCGTGTTTGCTGTATCCACCTATAGTTAGTCTAATAAAGAGAATGGTTCCATCTTTGACCTCTGAGTCACAATAAAGGCTCCCATCCATCCTCCCCAGCATCATCCCCCACACCACCACCACCACTAGTCCTGTTTGTTCCCTGTTCACCAATTCCCTACATAATAAGCCTTCCCACTCCTGGGAATCCCAAGTTTATTGTGAGTTCTAAAAAAACTTTATTCATATTCATTTTTGAGTGCATTGTGTCATCTGTCTCAAATCGAAATACATTCCTGGATGGGCAATCACACCTGCCTTTTAGAGGACTGCCTAAAACACATAGATATGTACTTATTACAAATAATTTTATTTTGGTTGAGCCATTTCAAAGTAAGTTACAAACATTTTAACACTTCGTCCATAGGTACCTTAGCATCTCTCAAAAATAAGGACATTCTCCAATATAACTTCAATACAATCACATCAAAGAACAAAAATACAAAAACAAAAATAAAAAACAATTCCCCTTGTATCAGCTAATACCCAATCTATATTCAAATTTCCCCAACTGCCCCCAAAATGTCTTTCACAGCTTCTTTTTAATTTAGTCAGGACCCAAAAAAGGTTCAGATGATTGCAGCATGATTCCTTTACTCTCTTTATTCTAAAACAATCTCTCCCCACCACACATTCCTTATACTTCATTTTTACTTTCCATAACATTGATTTAAGAAAATGGGCCTTAGAAAATGTTCCATATTGTTGATTCGATTATTTCTTAGTAGTGTGCCTTGTCTTTCTAGTTACTGTATTTTCTGTAGCTGGGACCTAAATCTAATAGTCTGATTAGATTCAGATTAAACAGTCAGGTAATTCAGTAAAGTACATATTGTATCAAATCAGGGGCACATAATGCCAGGTGGTCCCAATATTAATGACACACCAAGCTTGATAATTTTGGTGTTAACACCAAGATCTCTACTTTATAAAGGAAATGTCTATAATTAGCAAAATAACCAATAGAGAAGCTATCCTGCAGATATACTGTTCCGTATCGCCTAACAGCTAATATTCATGTAAGAATGACAATTTTGATACAGCAAGCATGATGACCAAGAGCAAAATTTTGGACAACTGTGTGCTATGCTTGATTCTGTAATTGTAATCCAAGTGTTTTCAGATGTAAACACTGAAAAATATGGACAGCAAATAAAGAGACATCATAAAACCCTGCAAAATTCAAGTGGCGACGCCTATATCTTATAGGCCAATCAAACAAGAGAAATGTTGAAACTCCAATTAATAAACAAGTAATAATTACAGAAGTATGCAATCTTTTGAATAATGGTCATACATGTAGGAACAAAGATTCCTCAAATTCTACAAAATTTTACTCATATGATTTTCGTAAATATTTGATCATTTTCATTCAGTTATTTCAACTACTTATATGATAAACATGCACTTGTAGGCTGTTCTTCTTAAACTACCTCAACTTACTTCAATCTAAAAATGAAAATCAACAGACAACTATAAAATTATTGAAGGCAATTCCGAAAAACGCAACTGTTCAATGATATGAATAGCATTGTTTTTTAATTGTAAATTCAATGAAAAAAATTTATACATTTTCAATAGAACAAAATAACATATATTTTATGTATTATATAAGTTATACCATGCCCATTTATTAGAGTTTCAGTTAGGCGATCTCCAAAGAGTATCAATTAAACAAGAGCCAATAACAGCAGTAATCATTCTCCAAAACACATTGACCATTACCTCTCAGTTATAAAGGTTAACAGAGAAGAGCTATGGGACCTCCATTCAAACACGGATATGGCTCATATACTGGTATTTACAATCAAAAAGCAACAAGACAAATACAGAGAACTGATTCAGGGTAAGTTTAAACTGTCCATCTTCACAATTACATCATCCTATTTAACAGTGCTTCTGCTCTTTCACTCCATTTTACAAATGAACCACAGCACACCACAAATTAATAGAAAGCACCAAGCTAAAAACAGAACTAGCGTACCCTCAATTTAAGTAGAAAACTTATTAACACTGTCTGACAATTTTGGAATACGGTCAAGGGTCAACAAAAGTTTAAAACATTATGCTGAGGTCTGGTGGCCTATAGTGTTAAACATGTCTCTTTTCTCAGGATGTACAGTGGAATGAATGTAATTATTTTTCCAACTCCATACTCTACCCCTTCCTCCAACACTGCTGACCATTCCCTCTCTTCTCAACCACACAATCAGTCCTCATCTCCAAGTCCCTCCCAACAAGGTTTACCACAGAAAACTGTAGCATGTAGAATACAGAAGCAATTCTGAATAAAGGCAAAAGATGTGCCAAAGAAGAGAGAATATAAAAATTTAAACTCTAATATTTAGTGAACAGACATTTAAAATGAAGGTAGCTCCTACCATGTTCCGGTAAGAATTAAGGCTGCTGAAGTACAGAAACACCTTGCTTTATACAACGAAAATATTCTTGACAAATTCTAATTAAGTCATGGTTGAAACATAATGAGGTAACTATTCAGAAGAAACCGAAGAAAGAACTGTTTTGTACTCAACGACTCCTCCCCATATCTAGTTTGTATGTTCATATGTACATATAACAAGTGTTCTTCAGGTAGGATCTATCAGCAATAGTTATAATTTTTTAAAGTCTCCTTTTATATAGATTTGAAAAGTAAAGCCCTAAAATCAGATAAAATACTAAAACGGGGAAAGAGACAAGGTTCCTCCTGGTCTTCCTGTCACATTTTTTCACAGCTAACCAATGCTGCAGGCCTAACAATATCTGGAGAAATTAAGTGAGTCAAATGGTGGCTTTTTTCATAACCTCCTCTAAAAAACCTGAAACAGATATGTGGCTCAAGCTTAACACTTTATAAATAAACTTAGTATCTATTTACAAAAGATAAGAAAATAAGTTTCTCTTGAAAACTTGTCTGCACTCTGTTAACTCTGTTAACAAAATTCGTATTCATATGTCTTAGGCAAAAAAAAATCCATAGGACTTTTCTTGTCCGTATACATTGTGGTACATCGGATCATTCTCAAAACTGAATTCACAAAATCTGCCTATTTTAGATTTACTTACCCCAGCAAGACATTTTTCCAGTGTATCCAATATAATCAACTGAGAGAGATATAAATTTTTTTCAGCAGCTTCTCCAAATATTCTCTAAAAGAAAAGATATTCACAACACTAAAAGTTGGCTATTGTTCCCTACTACAAATCAGCACATATCTGAAAAGGGACAAAGGATTAAGAAAAAAAGAAATCATGTTTTCCATTTTACCTCCCAGATTAGACTGTATTTAAATCTATTATTTCTATTTTATCTTAATGCTCAAAGTATATTCCCAGGCAAATGAAAATGCTGGCGTTTATTACAGTCTGTCATCAGTGTTGTAACAGTAAAAGAAAATAACTTTTGCTTATACTTTAAAAATACATAGGATTTAGAAATACATATAGATCTGAGCCAGAATCTTGAATTGAACATTTAACTTCAATGCCACAAGATAATCAAAGTCTAAATTCTTACAGGAACAAAATACTATAATACCAATTACAGTGAATTTTAGGCATTCACTATCCTTAAATTTAATACTATGCTATTTACCAACAAGAAACTATGGTTTCCAAAAGTCAGTTTATTCAGTAAGCACTAAATGAATGCCAATATCACAATACTGCTTTTGTTTTTGTTTTTGAAAAGAAGGTTCCAAATATTCAAATATTTTCATCTAACTGGGAACACAGCCACATATTTATATAAGGAACATCCTATCACCACGCCCCACACACTGCAACAGAAGAGATCCACAAAATCTTAAATGTATTTCTGAAATTCACTTTACGTGTTCCTAAGAGGTTCTGCTTTCTTCAGAAAATCTTAATTTTTTCTATAAAGAAAAAATTTCTTTGTATGGCAAATGACTGCTCACACCTCCAGTTTATCAGTTTTCTAAGTTTAGGGCATTGTCTAACCAAGTTTTTAAAAAGAAAACAAACCAAAGATGATGTGACTATAAAAATGGGACTGAGTCTCACAATCTACAACCAGAAGTCAGTCTCAATGCTCAATACAAACAATATAAATTGTGGTTTATAAGTGCTAAAGACAGGAAAAGCAGTTTAGAATTAATCAAGAAACACCCAGATCGGTTGTTTTGCACTGAGTATGAAGGAGGTTTTAGACAGGAATTGACAGAGAAGACGGATCACCTGCGAGATATAGGAGAAATATATACTGGAATAACTTGAAGCCTAGGGAATGTAAATCGATTTTATAAAACAGGAAAAAAGGCAACTGGGAGCTTGTGACAGTGGAATTACTTGATGAAATGACTATTTGAGGAAAATCATTTCAACAATGGGATCTTGAACTACTATAGAATTTGTCACAGGTTACAGGAGGAAGGAAATAAAACAATATCTTCATAAGAGCAATCTCACATTTTATCACTACAAGGTCATATTTATCATCTACTTAGGACTAGGGCAACCTGAGAAGTAAATATTCAAAGAAGAAACTAAAAAAAATATTTTAAAAGATTACTCCATGATCAATTCATATACAACCTACAGTCTACAGGAAATCTTAATTCCCCCCCACCAAAAAAAAAAAAAAAAATAGAAAAGAAGATAGGGTCACAAATAAGAGAAGGATCTAAGAGAAAGAATCAAAAACTAAAATGAAAGTTAAAAGGTTACCTGTGCTCACCCACAAAATACAATGGTGAATGTTTATATCCGGAGTCCACAGAAAAGGACTTTCCATACTTCAAAATATGCTGCTCCAAATCTTTAAATCAAAAACAAACCAAAACAAATTCCCCCACAAAACAATAGCCCAAATACTCACCATATTGTTAACATTCTTTAAGATAGTGGTGAGGCCGCTGATAACCAAAGAAAACTTGTATTTGGAAATATTAATAAGACATTCCTTGTTGTGTTCAGTACTGACTTTGGTATGCGTGTTCTGCTGTCCTGTTTTTATTGGAAGCTAAGGGAAAAAGAAAATGTTAGCTTACACATGAAAAGGACTAAAAAGAACTATTTCTCACTGAAAATCATGAGGTTTGAGGAAAATTCTTATCAGTCACGGTTACCTACATTTGTATCTCAAACTCCAATTTTCAATACAGATTAGCATTTGTAGCAAATCTACAACTCTCTTGAAATTTCAATTTTTGTAGCTTTCCGTCTGGAAATTGTAAATCTCTACCTACAAAATTAAAACTTTACCCAGCATTACATAGGAGAGATGACTCACAGAAATAGAGCTATTTCCTTGTAGCTAAAAATTATTTCAGAGAATGCATACAATCCTTTCCCTTAAACACTGAACTCTTAAAACAACAGACCAAGAAAATCTATGCCCCAGACCTCTAATCAATTAATGGGAAATAAGTGCAGATTGTTCAGAAATGAGAACTGTATAACCAGGAATAAACACAGTAAGACAAAGTCAGGTAAGATGATCACCCTCAAGTACACAGTTGAGGGAGTAACAGAAAAACAAACAGTTAAGTCTCATGGAAAAAATATCTCTTAAGGTCGCCACATTTACATTTATCTGAGAATGAGTTAAGTCACATTGCCAAGAAGTTCATCTCTACTCCGTTCAAAAGTAGCATTTTCTGGACACCTGGGTGGCTCAGTCAGTTAAGCACTCAACTTCAGCTCGGGTCATGATCTGGCAGTTCGTGAGTTCAACCTTCATGTCAGGCTCTGTGCTGACAGCTCAGAGCCTGGAGCCTGCCTCTGATTCTATGTCTCCCTCTCTCTCTGCCCCTCCCCCGCCCCACTCAAGCCCTCTCAAAAATACACATCAAAAAAAAAAATAATAAAGTATCAAACAAAAGTAGCATTTTCCATTGAAAGTATCATGAATATATTTACTGTTTAAATACTAGATCCTGCAAACGCTAAGAGAACACCGGTGAGGTTCCTCTGTGAGAAAACAAACCTGCGTCCAGCATTCTCATTTTTAAAATGGTGCAACTAAAGGTGGAAAGAGACCCAGCGACATGCGTAAGTCTGCCTAGTCAGTAACAAGTGACTGACTTGATAATAAACACTAAATAAAAGAGAGGAAAAGCCTTTTTAGGGTTAGAAGGGGCAGAACAGGAGCTACAGAATTACATAATGTTAATTTTAAAGGTTGGTGGGGGGCAGCGTGCTGAATCTGAAAGGGGGCTTTTAGAAGAAGGCAGTGGCTGCAATGTAACTTGTAAATCTCCCCAACTCCCTCTGTAATGGTTAATTTTATACCTTAACTTGACTGGCTCATAGGATGTACAGATATCTGGCTAAACGTCATTTCTGGGTGTGTTTCTGAGGGTGCTTCCAGATGAAATTAGCATTTGAATAGGTGAACTCCATAAAGCAGGGGACAAGGTACCCACAAACCCCAAAAAACAAGCAAATAGCAACAAACCACTTAGAGCTACAAAACTGGTGTGGTATTAGTATCTCTGCAAAAGAAAGCTGAGTGTATAATGGGTCCAACAAGAGGAAAATACCAGAATTCTATTCCATCCTCAATGAAAAGTACAACAGGCCAACTTAAGAACATTAACTGACAAAAGAAAAAAAAAAAAAAAAGAACATTAGCTGAAACACACGGGGCTTTCTGCATATTGCAATTTGCACATGAGTGCGAAAGGTCTACACTAACGCCTGAAGAGAACAGAGCACACTTTAAGCCACCACTATCTAACAGAACTTTCTGTGGTGAGATTATACTATATCAACAATGCTCAATATAGTAGCTATAGCCACGTGTGACTACTGAGCACATGTTACATGGCTAATGCACATGAGGAATCAAATGTTTACTTCTATTTACTTAAATTTAACTTTAGCCACTGGACACCACTGGGCAGCACACTTCTAAACTAACCAGCTGAAGAAGCACCCCCTTTTAGGGTGAAGCCCACACTGAGAAGAAATTGCTGAGATTCACTCCAATAGGGACAACGGGGGTAAAGGAAAAAGGGCCTTTACATAAAGGTGGTAAAAAGGAAGACAGCTAAGGAGCTCAAAAAGGATGAGATGATGTATTTCATTTCATGAAAGTAACAGAAGAGCTCTAGAGCCACGAAGATAAAAAGCTCTCCTGGCTCACAGCTCCCTCTCACCAATTCAGGAAAAGTAAGTTCACATAGAAAGAATGTGGTCAAATCACATGTGAAGTCACTATGAGAAAAAATAAGAGACAGAATAACGTTGCAATAGAGAATGAAAGCGTGCCAGAAAGTCACGTTCTAAGGTACCTCTGTTGAGGCAAATAGGAGCCATCAGAGATTTGGGTTGACAATGAGGTCTGAAGTGACAAAACCGAAGACATGAGGGGGCCTCAAATGCATAAGTGGTGGGAAAGGGTTAAAAGGTAAGCCAAAAACTTCTGAAAAGCAAAGCAGAATTTTAAAGTCTCAGCCTCAGGAAGACAAAAAATTAGACTTCAGAACCTGTTAGTGGAGGGGACCCAGTAAATATACCCAGCTTTCAACCATAAGCTTTGGAGGGTTACATCCTACATAAACAGGCAAACTGCAGCAACTGGAACTCTTTTTTTTTTTAAGTTTATTTATTTAAGTAATCTCTACACCCAACATGGGGCTTGAACCCACAACCTTGAGATCAAAAGTAGCATTCTCTACCAACTGAGCCGGCCAGTTGGAATCCCAGCAACTGGAATTCTTATACATTACTAGTAGGAGTGTAAATCAATAATTGTTTTGAAAAATGTCTGGCATTATCTACTGAAACAGAACATATACACATTTAGCAATTTCACTAGGTATATACCTATACCTTAGGTGTATTCGTATATATGTTCACCAAAAGATATGTACAAATGTTTAAAACAGCCCTTTCATAAACTGAGAACACTCCAAGTGTCTATCAATAGCAGAAATGGTTTTTTCAAAAGCAGTCTATTCAAAGAAAAACTGTATAGCAATAAAAATAAATGATTTACAACCGTAAGCTTAGTCTCACAAATATACGAATGAAAAGAAGCCAGAACAAAACATCACTTACTGTGTGACTCTGTTACACAAATTTCAACGACATGTTAAATTCAAGTCAGGATAGTAGAGACCCTTGGAAAGAACAGGTAATGACTAGAAGGAAATGCAGGAGGAAAGAAGGACCTACTGATTACCAGCACTATACAAGTTCCACTGATGTGTTCACACTGTCAACATTTATTAAGCTGTATATTTACATACATTTGTACATCCTTCTATATGTGTAAGTCAACATAAAGTCTGTTAAGTATATGTTATTTATATCCATGAGTTCAAAATGATACTAAAAAAAACTAAAACAAATTCTGGAACAAATGAAACCCAAATCTAGGAGAAGCAAGGTAATGATATAATCATTCTTAGTGAAGACAGAGGAATTGTAGCAGACGCTGACGTGCTGCCCAGCTCCCCTTCGGGGAAGGACTTGTTGTCTTAACTGCTAGCAGTGCTCAGTCAGTCCTTCAGGGACTGCCTCAGCCGCAAAGAATGATCCTACCTAAGGGAAATCCTTCCTGGGCAGCCCACATCCAACGACCAACTGATAGGGCAATATAAAGGCCTAAGCACCTCAGCCCAATTCTGGGCAACTCAGAAGAACCAATTCTAGCATCAGAGCTCCTGAAAGGAGATGAACAAAGCTACCACCAGACCTACACTGCACCATGAATTCTGTATCTGCCCAATCCTCCCTCCTCCCAGGTGTTGATCCCAAAGGAAGATCTTAATGAACATCCTACACTAGGCTTCCAGGGCAGCTGGCTGCAGGTGCTCAGATGGGATTTTAAAGCTGGCAGTGAAGGAAAAATCATAACTACAAAAGCAATGAAACTGAAAGAGTATTACTAAACCCTTCGCTCACTGGAAGAAAAAATAAAAAAGATAACAAAAAGCTGATTAACTGCCAATTAGAAGCTAGGCATGTAAGCCAAAAGGTCTCTCCAGAAGCATATAAAGATGGTCTCCTTTCTTACAGCAGGAGGACAGAGAAACCTAAGGACCAGAACCAACACTTAATTATCAGAGTTGCTGGGCTTCAAAGAAGGTTAAATGCCCTATAAGGCACGTCTGCTATGCCGAGACCAGAGTCCTGAGGGTTAAGAATAAGACTCTGACAAATGAATGCAAACAAGTGGGCTATGCTCCCCAAAAATCTCGTATTTCCAGGTTCCCCTGAACCCCCCAGTCCACAATAGTAGCCCATCACTGCTTACTAAGTGGAGGCACTCCACAAACTCGTTTGAAGACAATTCAAAGGCTTCTTCCCTATAAGACAACAGATGTTCCCCTCAGGATTTGCCACCATCTACTCTGCTGGCCAAAGGGGGTATGAGGGAATTTTCTGAGTGATGAAACTTCTTATATCTTGACCATGGTGATGGTTACATGAATACGTGCCATTTAAATGTCAAAACACAGAATAAAGCTGGTATAAATTCAAATGAGAGTGTTGTAACATTAGGATGTTAAATGTAATCCCCATGGTAACCACAAAGAAAATAGCTGTAGAATACACAAAAAGGAAATGAGAGAGGAATTTAAACATTTCACTACAAAAAAATAAACACAAATGAAAACAGTAATGCAGAAAATGAGAGACGAAAAAAGCCATAGGGCATAAGGAAACCAATAGCACAATGATAGCAGTAAATCCCTTCTTATCAGTAATTATTTTAAGTGTAAATGGATTAAACTCTCCAATCAGAAGACAGAGATTGTCAGAAAAAATAAAATAAAAAATAATTTAAAAAATTAAAAAAAATAAAAGCACATGACCCAACTACATGCTGCCTATGGGAGACTCACTTGAGAGCTAAGGACACAAACACGTTGAAAGTGAAAGGATGGAAAAAGATATCCCATGCAAATGGTAACCAAAGAGAATACTCTGGTTTCTCTTCGGATCATATAAATCTTTATACAAATTATCAAACAGATTTTCAATCAAAACAAGTTATGGAGGACCTTCCCCTCTCTTCTTCAGCACTGCCTGTGAAGGTGGCAGCCATCTCCTATATGGCATCATGTTCACCCTCAAACCTCTAGTCAAGTCCAAGATCATTAAAAAGAGGACCAAGAACTTCATCTGACACCAGGCAGACCAATATGTCAAAATTAACCATAACTGGTGGAAACCAGGCATTGACAATAGGGTGTACAGAAGATTCAAGAGCCAGATCTTGATGCCCAACTTTGGTTATAGGAGCAAAAAGAAAACAAAGTACATGCTGCCCAGTGGCTTCCAGAAGTTCCTAGTTCACAACATCAAGGAGCTTGAAGTGCTGCTGATGTGCAACAGATCTTACTGTACACAGATTGCTCAGTGTCTCCTCCAAGAACTGCAAGGCCAAAAGAGCAGCCCAGCTGGCCATCAGAGTCACCAATCCCAATGCCAGGCTGGGTAGCAAAGAAAATGAATAGACAGCTTATGTGCATGTAGTATTTGTGTTAACAAAATCATAAAACTATAAAAAAAATTATGAGACAAAGAAGGACACTGTATATTAACAAAAGGTTCAGTACAGCAAGGAGATATAATAATTATAAACATTTACCCACCTAATGACAGACCATCAGAATATAAGAAGCAAAAAATGACAGAATTAAAGAGAAAATTAGTTCTACACTAATAGTTGGAGACTTCGATACACCACTCAAAATAATGGAGAAACCAACCAGACAGAAGAAAACAGACGACTTAAACAACACAATAAGCCAACTAGACCCAACATACATACACACAACATTCTACCAAACAATGGAATATGCATTCTTCTCAAGTACATATGGGACATTTTCCAGGATGACCAAGTGTAGACCAAAAAATTACATCTCAATAGATTTTATTTTTTATTTAAAACAAAACTTTTTTTAATGTTTATTTTTGAGAGAGAAAAAGAGCACAAGCAGGGGAGGGGCAGAGACAGAGGGAGACACAGAATCCAAAGCAGGGTCCAGGCTCTGAGCTGTCAGCACAGACTCGGGGCTCGAACCCACAAACCATGAGATCATAACCTGAGCTGGAGTCGGATGCCTGACCGATTGAGTCACCCAAGCAACTCGACATCTCCATAGATTTTTAGAGGATAGATATCATACAACATATCTTCTCCGACCACAGTGGAATGCAGTTGGAAATCAACAACTGGAAAATTCACAAAATTTCACAAAATTGTGAAAATTAAATACTTTTTTAAAAAGTTTCAGTATAATCAACTAACATACAGTATTATTTTAGTTTCAGGTGTACCATATAGTGATTCAACAGTTGTATACATTATTCCGTGCTCATAATAAGTGTACTCTTAATCCTCTTCACCTATTTCACCCATTCCCCCCACACACCTTCCCTCTGGTAACCATTAGTTTGTTCTCTGTATTTAAGAGTCTGTTCTTTGGTTTGTCTCTTTTTCTTTCTTCATGTGTTTTGTTTCTTAAATTCCATGTATGAGTGAAATCAGATGGTATTTGTCTTTCTCTGACTGACTCATTTCACTCAGCATTATATACCCTCCAGATCCATCCATGTTATTGCAAATGGCAAGATTTCATTCATTCTTTTTTGAAAGAATTTTTTTTAATTTTTTTTTATTTTTATTTTTTTGAGAGAGAGTACATGGGAGAGAAGCAGAGAGAGAATCCCAAGCAGGCCCTGCGCTGTCAGCACAAAGCCCAACACAGGGCTTGATCCCACAAACAGTGAGATCATGACTTGAGCCAAGACCAAGAGTTGGATACTTAACCAATCGAGCTGCCCCAGGTGCCCTGAGTTCATTCATTTCTAAGGCTCAGTATATTCCACTGTGTATTTGTGTGTGTATGCCATTTCTTTATCCATTCGGCTATCAATGGACACTTGGGTTGCTTCCATATCTTGGCTTTTATAAATAATGCTGAAAAAAACATACGATGCATGTTTTTTGAATTAGTGTTTTCTTTCTGAATTAGTTTTTTTGTTTTCTTTGGGTAAATACCCAGGAGTGGAATTACTGGATCACATGGTAACTCTATTTTTAACTTTTTGAGGAACCTCCACACTGTTTTCCACAGTGGCTGTGCCAGTTTGCATTTCCACCAACAGTGCACGAGGGTTCCTTTCTCTCATCCACACGAACACTTGTTTCTTGTGTTGCTGATTTTAGCCATTCTGACAGGTGTGAGGTGATATCTCATTGTGGCTTTAATTTGCATCTCCCTAATGGTGAGTAATGTTGAGCACCCCTTCATGTGTCTGTTGGCTATCTGTATGTCTTCTTTGCAGAAGTGTCCGTTCATGTCTTCTCTCCATTTTTAATTGGATTATTTTAAACAATACACTTTTAAGCAACCAACGTTTCAAGAAATCACAAGACAAATTAGAAAATACTGACATATGAAAGTGTAAATACAACATGCCAAAACTTGCAGGATGCAGTGACAGTAGTGCTAATGGGGGAATTTATAGCTATAAACATTTACATTAAAAAACAAGAATATTCCAAATTGAAAGCCTAACTTAACCTAAGGAACTCGAAAAAGAAGAACAAATGAAATACAAATCTG
This sequence comes from Panthera uncia, assembly GCF_023721935.1. Lineage (NCBI taxonomy): Eukaryota > Metazoa > Chordata > Mammalia > Carnivora > Felidae > Panthera > Panthera uncia. The sequence continues at coordinate 40,343,007 of NC_064814.1, forward strand.
GAAGAAAAAAGGTAATAATAAATATGAGAGCAGAGATAAACGAAGTAAGAATAACAAAAGCAGGGAAAATAAATGAAACCAAAAGTTGGTCCTTTGAAAGTATCAACAAAATTGACAAACTTTTGGCTAAATGGCCTAAGAAAAAAGGAAAAAGACTCAAATTATTAAAATCAGAAATAAAAGTGGGTACATTATTACTAGTACTACAGACCTAAAAAAAGATGTTAAAGAGTGCAATGAACTGTATGCCAAAAAATTTTTGAATAAACCTAAATGAAATGAATAAATCCTTAGAAACACAAAACCTACCAGGGCTAAATCACAAAGAAATAGAAAGTCTGAATAGACCTATAACTAGTGAGAAGATTAAATCAGCAATCAAAATTCTTTCAACAAAGCTCTGGACCTGATCATTTTACTAGTAAATTCTACCAAATATTTAATCAGGAACTAATACTAATCCATCTTAAACTTTTCCAAAAATTGAAGAGAATACTTCCTAACTTATTCTATGAGGCCAGCATAACCCTGACACCAAAGCCAAAGACACAAGAATATCACAGACTGATATCCCTCATAAATACTGATGCAAAAATCCACAACAATTATTAAAAAATTCTGCAGCATATTAAAAGAATTATACACAAGACTAAATGGGATTTATTACTGGAATGTGAGAATGGTTCAACATATGAAAGTCTATGTAATATCTATATCAATAAAAGGAAGGGAAAAGACCACATGTTCATCTCAATTGCAGAAAAAGCATGTGATAAAATTCAACACCCTCTCATGATAAAAACAGTCAACAAAGAGAAGGAATAGAAGGAAACTACCTCAGCATAATAAAATCCATATATGAAAAACTCAGAGGAAACATAGTACTCAATGGGGACTGAAAGCTTTTTTTCCTAAAAACAGGAACAAGGCAGGTGCCCATTCTCACCACTTGTATTCAACTTAGTACTGAAGTTCTAGCCAGAGCAGTTAGGCAAGAAAAAGAAATAAAAGGCATTCAAATTGGAAAGTCAACTGTTCTCAGATGACATGATCCTATATGTTAAAACCTCTAAAGATTCCACTACAAAAATCTGTGAGAATGGATAAAGGAATTCATCAAAGTAGCAGGGTAAAAAGTTACACACAAAAATCAGTTGCATTTTAGACAGCAGCAATGAACAATCTAAAAAGGAAAGCAGCAAACAATTCCACTTATGACAGAATCAGAAAGAATAAAACACTTGGGAATTAATCTAACCAAGGCAGTGAAACTTGTATACTGAAAACTACAAAACACTGCTGAAAGAAATTAAAAACGGTATAAATAGAAATACATCCTATGTTCATGGATTCAAAGACTTAATATTCTTAAAATGTCAATACTACCCCAAAGTGATCTACGGATTCAATGAGTCCCTATCAAAACCCAATGCCATATTTGGAGAAATAAAAGAACCCATCCTAAAATTCATATGGAATTTCAAAGGACTATGAATAGCTGAAAGAATCTTGAAAAAGGTAACTCTTAATTTCTGCTCAAGTCATGATCTCACAGTTGGTGAGTTTGAGCCCTGCCTAGGGGAGTGCGGAGCCTGCTTGGAATTCTCTCTCTCTCCCTCTCTCTCTCCCTGCCCTTCCCCCACTCTCTCTCTCTCAAAATAAATAAATAAACTTAAAAAAAAAAAGACACACATACAGACCAATGGAACTGGTCTATTCTGTTCCACTGGTCTGTACGTCTGTCTTAATTCCCTCACATACATGGTCAACAAATTTTTAGCAAAGGTGTCAAGACCATTCAATGTAGAAAGGACAGTCTTTTCAACAAATGGCACTGAGAAAACTGGGTATCCACATGCAGTGGAATGAAGTTGGACCCCTACCTAACACCATATACAAAAACTAACTCAAGGGGTGCCTGCCTGGGTGGCTCAGTCATCGACCATAAAACTCTGGGTTTCGGCTCAGGTCATGATCATAGGGCTTGGGAGCTTGCTTGGGATTCTCTCTCTCTCCCTCTGCCCCTCCCTAACTCGCACATGCTCTTGCTCTCTCTAAAATAAAAAAATTAAGGGGCGCCTGGGTGGCTCAGTCGGTTAAGCGTCCGACTTCGGCTCAGGTCATGATCTCGCGGTCCGTGAGTTCAAGCCCCGCGTCGGGCTCTGTGCTGACAGCTCAGAGCCTGGAGCCTGTTTCAGATTCTGTGTCTCCCTCTCTCTGACCCTCCCCCGTTCATGCTTTGTCTCTCTCTGTCTCAAAAATAAATAAACGCTCAAAAAAAAAAATTTTTTTTAATAAAATAAAAAAATTAAAATATATCTATCTATATCTGTATATATAGATATAGATATAGATAGATATAGATACAGATACAGATATATCCACAGAGTAAAAAGGCAAGCCACAGAATGGGAGACAGTATTTGCAAATCATATATATGAGGAGATTAATATCCAGAATATAGAGAGAACTCCTAAAACTAAACAACAACAACAACAAAAATTTAAACATTGGCACAGGACTTGAATAGACATTTCTCAAAGATACATTAATGTCCAATAAGCACATGAAAAGATGTTCAATATCACTAAACATTAGGAAAATGCAAATGGAAAACTACAATAAGATACCAAGTCACATCCATTTGTATGGCTATTACCAAAAAAACCAGAAAACCAAGAAGTGTTGGTGAGGATGTGGAGAAACGGAACCCTTGTGTGCTGTTGGTTAAGCACATAAAATGGGACAGCCAATGCTATGAAAATACCTTTAAAACATTTAAAATATAATTACCACATGATCCAGCAATTCCACTTCTGGGCATATATCCAAAAAGAAACCCGAAAGCAGGGTTCAAAGGGATATTTGCACACTCATGTTCACAGCAGCATTATTCAGAGTAACCAAAACACAGAAGCAACCCAAGTGTCCATCGATGGATAAAGGGATAAGAAAATTTGGTATGTACATACAATGGAACATTATTCAGCCTTTTTAAAAAAGGGAGAGGGTATTCTGCAATATGCCACAACATGGATACACCTTGAGGACATTATATAAATATATAAATAAGCCAATCACAAAAAGACAAAATACTGTCTGATGCCACTCATATGAATTACTTAGTGTACTCAAAAGCAAAAGAAAGCACAATGGTGATTGCCGGAAGATGGAGAAAGGGGAGAATGGGTAATCATTTAACAGGTATAGAGTTTCAGTTGTACAAGATGAAAAGAGTTGTGAGGATGGATGGAGTAATGGTTGCGCAGCAATGTGAATGTACTTAATACCACTGAACTGTATACTTAAAAATGGTTAAGATGGTCAACTTTATGTGTATTTTACCACAACAAAAAAACTCAGACTGCATTCTGAAAAGGGTGAATGTTACCATATGTAAATTATACATTAACTTAAAATCTGAGATCAAAGAATTCTAACAAAATACTTATAGAACATGTACTATGTGCCAGGTAGCAATGTAGCGCTGTGAACACGAAGATGAATAAATGTATCCTTCAGGTACCAATAATTCCGAAAATCTCCTCTAATCGCTCTTCTCTTCTCTCTGAACAAAGTTAGTCATCCTTGGGCAATCTCTGTATTCACAGGCTATCCTGCCGATGACTACCACAATGACTGCTGATGACTAAAACAGCCCCAGACTGTACACACCCTGTACAATCCTCTCCCTTGACAGAGGGAAGCACTTTCAAATACAACATGATATCCCTTACATGATTATTACATTTTGTGGCAAAAGGGACTTTGCAGATGCAATTAGGATCCCTCATCAGTTGACTTTGAGGTAATCAAAAGGGAAATTATCTCAGCTGAGCCTGTCCTAACCGGGCGAGCCATGAAAGAGATCTGAAGCAGCAAAAATGCTTTCTGTTGTCCTTGAAGAGGCAAACTACCACACTGTGGGGAACGGTCACACGGCAAGGAGTAACAAGCAGCCTCTAGGGGCTGAGAGCCTCAGTCCTACAACTGTAAGGACCTAAATTCTACCAACAACCAGTGAGCCTGGAAGAGGACCTCATGCCTCAGATGAGATGGCAGCGCTGACAGACGACACCCCGATTTCAGCTTGGTGAGAACCCGAGCAGAGAACTCAGTTAACCACTGCCCAGATTCCTGACCCACAGAAACCGTGACATAATAATTTTGCGTTGTTTTAAGCCACTATGCTTGTAATAGTCTTCTTACAGAAGATAGAAAATTAATACCAAATCTGCATCTTCAAATGTGTTATCCAAATGCCTATTTGGAAACTCCACACGGGTATCTTGTAGGCACTTCAAACTCAGTGTTTCTAAAATTTATCATCTTCCTATCATGTCTTCTATCTTAGGAATAGCACCACAATACACCCAGTTTCTCCTATCTGAGATCTGACATTCATCTTGGACACTCCTTTTATTCTCTTCCTTCCATCCCCCCTTTAGTCAGACTGGTAAAAATGAAAATACCTGGGCATGCACAACTCAGTTCTACCCTTCTTTACATGGGAGCAGGCTTGCTACAACTGTAAGTATTTTCTTCTATGTCAGTCAACATGGAGTTGATCAGGAACCTAGCCCTGCACAGGGGAGTGACCAACCCTGCCTTGGACTGGGTGTTGTAAGTCAGCCCAATTCTAAGATTTAGTTACTAGGCCCACTTAGGTCTCCAACTTCATAATGATAGGGGGGTGGGGGTGGGGGGGCGGAATACACACACACACACACACACACACGTATATGCATGTATTTGTATATATATGTATGTATATATACACACACACACATATATACATGTACATAGACACAAATATATAAATATATTTATAATATGTTTATGTATTCTTTTCATCAATATATACTTCTGGATGATAAATTTACTTTTAATATTTATATATTTCACATATATTTTGGCCTCCATCTTTACTCTCTTATTTCTCAACTTGTTCAGAAGCAAGGCAGGGAGCTAAAAAGTATATTCAGGCCCCCAAGCTCCCCAAAACAGCACTAAAATCTGTGTAGAGGAAAAAGTCAGACTAGGGGGTAGTAAGGGACCAAGATGTTAGCAGATAAAGTGGTCAGGGAAAGCTCTCTGGAGATGTGACTTTGAGCAGAGATGTGGCTGATGTAAGAATGGGAAGACCCAGCAAAGCTCTGAAGAAGAACATTCAAAGCAGCAGTGGCAGGTAAAATGGATCTGATGTTGGTATAAGCATGACACATTCAAAGCCTAGCAAAGAGCCCATTGTGGCTCAACCAAAGGGAATAAAAGATGAAAACGTAGGGGATGAGGTCAGAGAGAGAAGCAGGGATGATTCGGATGATGAAAAGCCTGATGGGCCATTTTAAGAGCTTTGAATTTTAGTTTGATAATGTGGCATATTATATTTTCCAAATATGGTCACAATATCTCTCACCCCACATGCAGTAGGATCTTGCCACTCCCACATCAAAAAGTGGAGTCTATTTTTCCATTTCCTTGCATCTAGGCAGGTCTCATAACTGTTCTGACCAATAAAATATGGCAGAAAGGACACTGTGCCAGTTCCAGGCACAGCCCTTAACTGGCCTGACAGTTTTTCTTTCCCGCCTCCTGGAAAGCAGCTGCCATGTAAAAAGTACTTACTCTGAGACCACCATGCTGGGAGAAGCCCAGGCCACACGGAGAAATTCTGACGAATGAAATGCCGCATGGAGATAGAAGCCAGGTACTGGGGTGCCACACATGTGACTGAAGAGGTCATACAGGAAGGGATGCTCCAGCACTGGCCACCCCAGACAACAAACGCCACGTGGAACAGAGCTGAACCAGTCATGAGTTCCTGACTAGCAAAACTGTGAGCACAATAAACAGACCGTTTTAAGCTACAAAGCTTTGGAGCAGCTTGTTACGCAGCAATAGATAACAAAAAGAGGGGGAAGAAGATACTGAAGGGATGTAAACAAGGGAGTAACGCGATCTGATTTGTGTTTTTTGAAGAGCGAGAAGGTGTTATAATAGATTTGGAATTGGGGTAAGCTGATTCTGAAGTTCATTTGAAGTAATACATTTGTGAGAATACCACAGAAAGTTTTGAAAAACAAGAACAAGAGAAGACCCACATTGCCAGGTCACTTAAACATTCTATTAAGCTCTTGTAATAATAAAACCAGGGGCACCTGGGTAGCTCAGTCAGTAAGCATCTTGACCTCAGCTCAGCTCATGATCTCACAGATGTGAAATCAAGCCCCAGGTTGGGCTCGTGCTGGGCGTGGAGCCTGCCTAAGATTCTCTCCCGGCCAGCCTCTCTCTTCCCCTCCCAAGCTCAAATGCACTGTCTCAGGGGGAGGAATGATAGTAATAATAAAACCAGTACATTATGAAAATAAACTCACGAGGGGCACCTGGGTGGTTCAGTCGATTAAGCATCTGACCTCGGCTCAGATCATGATTAGGTCATGATCCACAGTTTGTGAGTTCGAGCCCCACATCTGGCTCTCTGCCGTCAGTGCAAAGCCTGCTTCGGATCCTCTGTCTCCCTCCCTCTCTGCCCCTCCTTTCCTCGCATGTGCGCACGCATGCAAAGGCTCTCTCACTCTCTAAAATAAACATTAAAAATAAAAGATTAAAAAGAAAGAGCAAACTCACTATACTGAAAAAAAGGCAAAAAAACCCCAGAAACATAACTAATCACAGCCATAGAACAGCCACTAGTATGTACACAGAAATTTCACTTGATAAAGATAATATTTCAGGGGCGCCTGGGTGGCTCAGTCGGTTGAACATCTGACTTCAGCTCGGATCATGGTCAAACAGTTCTTGGGTTCGAGCCCCGTGTCGGGCTCTGTGCTAACAAACAGCTCAGAGCCTGCAGCCTGCTTCAGATTCTGTGTGTGTGTCTCTCTCTCTCCCTCCCCCGCTCATGCTCTGCCTCTCTCTGTCTCTCAAAAATAAATGTTAAAAAAAAAAATTTTTTTTTAGAGATAATATTTCAAATCAGTGGTGAAAGAATGGATTCATCAATAAACCATTACCAGATCAAGGAGCTATACACCTGCAAAAAATAACTCATACCAAATTTCAAAGTATGTGTGTGCTTGCGTGTGTGTAAACGTATGATGAAGAACCTATGGTAAAGAAAACAAAGTCATAAAACATTAAAACTATTAGGAAAAATACTGAAGAATAATTGCATAATACTGGTGTAGAGTATATTTTTCTAAACAAGACAAAAACCAGAAGCCATAAAAAAAAATACTGATACATTTGCCTACATAAAAATGCTTACATTTTGCATTAAAAAAAAAAAGACACTAATGACAAAGAAAAATGCAAATAACCAACAGGAAGTAAAAGAATGTACAACAACTAAAGGCCAAAAGGTTTACATAACTAATATATAAGATTATATTCTATGTTAATAAGACTATTCAATGGAGAAACTGTTGAAATATGAAGTCATCTACAGAAGATGAGTGGTCAATAAATATATGAAAATACATTCATTTCACTAATAATTTTTAAAGTCTGAAATAAAATTAGACCATTTGGGGAGTGGGAGTGCTCTCTACATTTTTCCAAAATAAAGCTAAGTACCATTAGAACACATATGAAGAAAATGACTATTCCTGGGGTGGGTGGGTTAAACAAAAACCAACAAAAATTTGAACACCATAATAAAAAAAAAGATAAGGTAATTATATTTAGAGGTAAAAATGAGATGATTTTTTTCCTTTTCTTTCACTTTTATTAGTTTCTCTTATTTTCAATTGGCATGTATTACTTTCCCAATTGGGAAAAAAGGAAGTTAAACTATTTTTTTCAACATTTCATGCTACCTTAAATAAACCTTTGGATATTAGGGCAGAAATGGAAAGGGTCTAAACTCCATGAAGAAAACTAATCATCTTTTAATAATGATCTGTATTAACAAACTGTAAGCAACTTAAGATACAAGATTTCAACAAATAAGAGGATTTAGCAAGAGAAGGCAAAACATGAAGCAAAGCACTGTGAACAATGGATAATCTGTTTCTAGCTACACTCAGAAAATTCTTCAAAAGGTCACAGGCTAAAATTTTTGCCTCTGTGTACATTTAAACCAGTTTCTAAAAGGCCTCTCAGACCATGATGGAATTGGGGTGACATTAAAATTCACTTAATATAAATTTTCATCAATTAAATGAGAGAAAAAGCAAAGAAAAATATATCACACTGGGCAAAGAAGCAACTAGAAAAAAATATATTAGGAAAAAAAGACCCAAAGGCTCTGGATACCAACTAACAAACATCAATCAGGAAAATGTATAAATATTTATTCTGGTTATACTGACATATTTCCCAAAGTAGACACAACACCAGTGGTATGTAATATGAGTTTATATGGCACCTAATTAACTTTAAAAATGTTAAGTTTCACATTCATCTTAACACGTGACTTAAAATTATTATTATATCAAACCCATGATTACAAAGATATCATACCTTTGACAAGACTAAGTGATAAAGGGAAGCCAACTTAAAGTCGTGAAGCAAGGTAAATGACATAGTTTATGGCTAAAATGACAGTACATGAAGGACAGAAGTTAGGGAAACACTGTGGTAACATTTTGAAATGCAAAACCAAGCTCATAAAACAGATGACTAAATAGTCAACTATTGTTGTTTTTAATATGGATGCTATAAAGACATTCAGGGGCAAGGAGATAAGCATGGAGCCAAACCAGTTTTCCCAAAAGGTAAAGTCTAACATCATCCTCCCCCAAACACTTCTTGCTTTTAGTTTCTTTCCTTCCTACTATTCTGAACTTACGGATTACCCAAGTTTTTCCATACACAGAAGTCCCTGATTCACAAATAAAGAACCTATTTATACCAGTAGCTCCAACAACTAAGGAAGCTCCAAAAAGCAGATTCCCAAAGGCCCTTTCCAGATTCTCCAGATATCTACTACCACAGCAGGGCAAGATTTATTTCTGTCAAACATAAACTTGGATCACATTGTTCCAATAAAAAATGCTGGCTCTTCATTTTCCCCTCCTCTCTCTTCCCTTCAGTACACTAATTCAGTGCAAAAGCCATGAGGAGGGGCAGAGCAAAGTAAGCACCTACGTGTGTTGGGGCGGGAGGGGATGCAGGAATCAGAGTAGGCGGAGTAAGGCACTCGTGTGGAGGAAATGTAGCATGAGCAGAGTGAAGAGGCTGTACAGATGTGGAAGGCAGCCCAGTAAAGGGTGCCAGGGCATGCCTCAGGTAAACAAAGACTCCCATACGCAGGGCAGCCAGGCACAGGATACTAGAATACAAGCAAAGTGAGAAGGATATGTATGCAGGAGAGCAGGCCATATAGGGTGTCAGAGTCAAAATGGGATACGGAGGGTGCCCATAATGAGGATAGCCCAGAATTGGGTGTCAAAGACTGAGTGAGACAAAGAGACGAGAGAGTGGGGCCCGGCAGTGGGTGTTGGGCTGTACTGGGCTTCTTCATGATGGGAAGGGGGATATTCTATCACAGGGTCTGAGCAGAGCGAGGAGGATATCCACACTGGGAAGCAGCACAGGGCAGGAAATATGAGCCTGTGCAAGGTAGGAAGGGCATCCACACAGGGTAGGGGTGGTATTTCAGGATAACAAGGGGTGTTGCAGCTCAAGCAGAATGAGGAGAGCGTCTACTGTGCTCGAGAGCAAGTGGTAGTGGTGAATGACAGTGATGGGATATCAGTTACATAAAAGGGGACTGATCAAATAGTAAACATATTAAGAACAATGAGAGTGGGGCGCCTGGGTGGCTCGGTCGGTTAAGCGTCCGACTTCGGCTCAGGTCATGATCTCACGGTCCGTGGGTTCGAGCCCCGCGTCGGGCTCTGTGCTGACCGCTCAGAGCCTGGAGCCTGTTTCAGATTCTGTGTCTCCCTCTCTCTCTGCCCCTCCCCTGTTCATGCTGTGTCTTTCTCTGTCTCAAAAATAAATAAAAACGTTAAAAAAATTAAAAAAAGAACAACAAAAAAAAAAGAACAATGAGAGCCAGGTTTCCTACTGTCAAAAAGTTTACAAAGAAAAAAAGGGAAAAAAGTTTAAAGGACCTTCTGGTGTTAAACTAAATTAGTGGTGTGTGAACAGTTTTCAATATAGACACAAACAGAAATAATTATTGATAGAAGTATATACACATACGGAGAGATGGACAAGAACACATTTATTCCCTTTCCCAGTTTACTCCATTGAGAAAACTTAGAAACAACGACAACTCAATAATAATGTGTGCACCTAGCCCTCAGATCTTGGTTTCTAAACACCATCTCCTTTAAAAAGAACCACAGCTCCTCAGAGAAATGGCTGATTCCAGCCCTGAAACACAAGGAAGGTTCTAAGAAGCCTGGAACATTCTGTTATGCCAGAAAGAAAGGAAATGCTCAAAGAATGATGAAGATATGTCAAAAGGACAGAGAGGCCAGACTGAAGGAATTCTCACTGGCCAAATATGGAACAATTTGAGCATGAAAACAAATAATGATAAAGCACACGCTCTCACATACGCTCTGTGAACCTCCTTGACCGCTCCTACTCGGTTCTGAAAACAACTGTAATTAAATAACCAGATGACCTTAATATACATCCTCATGCAAAAAGGTAAGTTCCATGGGAGTAGAGAAGGAAACTTTCTTGTAACCTGTTTTATCCCTCAGGGTTAGAAGTTTTAAAAGGCAATTAATAAATGCTTGCTAAATAAAAGAATGAACTAGTATGTTACACTGACTTTTCCTATCTCCTTTAACAACCACCTCTTTTTTAATTTTTTATTAATGTTTATTTTTGAGAGAGAGAAAGAGAGCATGAGCAGGGGAGAGGCAGAGGCAGAGGCAGAGGCAGAGGCAGAGAGAGAGAGAGAGAGAGAGAGAGAGAGAGAGAGAATCCAAAGCAGGCTCCAGGCTCCAAGATGTCAGCACAGAGCCTGATGTGGGGGCTTGAACCCACGAGCCGTTGAGTTCGGCTCCTACCCGAGCCGAAGTCGGACGCTTAACCGACTGAGCCACCCAGGTCCCCCAACAACCACCTCTTTATTACTTAATGCAGTGTGCCTCAAACTATGGCCCAAGAACTATAGGGAGGGTGCCCCTCCCTAGAGTTTAGTGATTTCAGAGGAAAAAAAACCCAACCATTTCCTTTATCTATATTTTACAAACTTGAACCATAAAATAGTATTTCCATAATAATCCTATTACTTCCCAATTGAGTGAAAATCCCCACACCATAAACCACCAATCTCTTCCCTCCCTCTAGCTCTCAGAAACCTGGAACCAGACATATATGGTAAGCAGGTAAGCAACTGGGCAGTATTTTCCTGGAGAAACTGCCCCAAGAAAAGACCTGTATTTGGAGGGTTTCCAAAAATAAAGCTACTCACCACCAACTCAATCTACAGTAAAGCCCATGCTCTTGAGTCTCCAATTCTCTCACATTTAAGAGTAAATATTTAAAGTGAGAAGAGACAACCTAGATTTACCACATAAGGCCTGTTAACATGAAAGAAAGGAAACCAAGTAAACATACACAAATTAATTTTGAGAAAAAAGACAATGCAGGAAATAAGAAGAAACTTCCCATACACACAAAAAAAGTTCATTATTAACATCCTAAAAGACAGTAGGAACGATTTTAGAGGATGCTATTTTAGAAAGGAAGAGAGAGCAAATGAGAATAAAGAACGTTTAGAAAGTTAGATATGACTGTATCACAAGTCCCCAACACCACCCCCAGGTTCAGTGGTTTGCTAGAAAGACTCATGGGACTCAACATATAGTCACATTCACAGCTATGATTTATTAGAGCAAAAGGATAAAAAGCAAAATCAGCGAAAGGAAAAGGTGCAAAGTCAGAGGAAACTATACACAAGCTTCTAACAGTCTTCTTCCAGTGGAGTCAGACAGAACATCCCAAATTCCTCCAGCAACAAGTTGTGACAGCACCTATGAAGTATTGTCTACCACGTAATTCATTAGAAACACAGTGATAGTGATCAGCATTTATACTGGGGGCACCCTCTGCCTAAAACATACCTTTGTTCCAGACACCCAGATGGAAAGCAGGTATTCAGCATAAATCATGTTTGCACAGTTTGGGCACAGAGAATGGCACAAGGAGTCATTCTAGTTGACGAATGGTGGAAACCATTCCAAACTCCAAGTTCCTAGATACCAGACAAAAGTCATCCTTGCGAAGAGACCTTTTTAAGGATAACATTCTCAGGCCTGCTGCATTAACCCTGCACAGATAGATAAAATAAAACACTAAAGAGTTGGAACCCTTAGGGAACGTTCAGACCCTCTCCAGGAAAAAGAACAAAAGAAAACACTATGAGAAGGAAAAGGCTTTAAAAATTACATGATCAATCAATTCCAACATGTGAAAAAAAGAGGAAGGAATAAAGAAATGAACATGGCAGGAAGAAATTACCAAAGAAATATAAGAAAGCTCACCTTTTGGGAATGCAACCTGGTGCAGCCACTCTGGAAAACAGTATGGAGGTTCCTCAAAAAACTAAAAATAGAACTACCCTACCAGCCAGCAATTGCACTACTAGGCATTTATCCAACAGATACAGGTGTGCTGTTTCGAAGGGACACAGGCACCCCCATGTTTATAGCAGCACTATCAACAATAGCCACAGTATGGAAAGAGCCCAAATGTCCATCGATGGATGAATGGATAAAGAAGATGTGGTATACAGGGATACAGGAGTACCGATGCATAGGGGCACTTGTACCCCAATGTTTATAGCAGCACTCTCAACAATAGCCAAATTATGGAAAGAGCCTAAATGTCCATCAACTGATGAATGGATAAAGAAATTGTGGTTTATATACACAAGGAGTACTACGTGGCAATGAGAAAGAATGAAATATGGCCCTTTGTAGCAACATGGATGGAACTGGAGAGTGCGATGCTAAGTGAAATAAGCCATACAGAGAAAGACAGATACCGTATGTTTTCACTCTTATGTGGATCCTGAGAAACTTAACAGAAACCCATGGGGGAGGGGAAGAAAAAAAAAAAAAAAAGAGGTTAGAGTGGGAGAGAGCCAAAGCATAAGAGACTCTTAAACTGAGAACAAACTGAGGGTTGATGGGGAGTGGGAGGGAGGGGAGGGTGGGTGATGGGTATTGAGGAGGGCACCTTTTGGGATGAGCACTGGGTGTTGTATGGAAACCAATTTGACAATAAGTTTCATATATTGAAAAAAATAATAATAAAGCCAAGATGCCACCCAAGGGAAAAAAAAAAAGAAGAAGATGTGGTATAAATATATACACACACAATGGAATATTACTCGGCAATCAAAAAGAATGAAATTTTGTCATTTGCAACTACGTGGATGGAACTGGAGGGCATTATGCTAAGTGAAATCAGTCAGAGAAAGACAAAAATCATGACTTCACTCATATGAGGACTTTAAGAGACAAAACAGATGAACATAAGGGAAAGGAAACAAAAACAAAATAAAAACTGGGAGAGGGACAAAACAGAAGAGACTCATAAATATGGAGAACAAACTGAGGGTTACGGGAGAGGTTGTGGGACGGGGGATGGGCTAAATGGGTAAGGGGCACTAAGGAATCTACTCCTGAAATCATTGTTGCACTATATGCTAACTAATTTGGAGGTAAATTTAAAAAAAATTAAATTTAAAAAATAAAAAAGAAATCTCACCTTTAAGGTGATAACATACTGGATCTAAATGTCAACAATGGTAGAGCTCAAAAAGATAGTTAAGATATTGAAAGAAAAACAATGCCCAGAATTCTATATATCTAGCAAAACTGCCATTCAGGAATAAAGGGGAAATACATTTTTGAAGAAAGGAGGATTAGAGCAATTATCACAAAAGACCTTCCTCAAAGGAAATTCTAAAAAATGTGCTTCAAGCCAGGAGAAAAATGAACCCAGAAAATTTGAGATTCAAGGGAAAAACACTGAAAAAGTTGGACAAATAAAAGGCACATTGAAACATGGCAGAAATGAATCCAAATATATGAGCAATAACAATGAAAATAAATGGGCTTAACTCTTCGTTTAGGAGGAAAAAAAACTGTGGTTACATATGTGCTGTTTATAACAGACTAACATAAGAACACAGAAAGACTAATGATCAAAGAATAGAAAAATGATCTACCAAGCAGATATAAAACAAAAGATAATGAAGCAACATTAGGAAAACCCACTGGAAATAAGTCGCTACGTAAGGATATAAAACCCAAATCACCTGGAAGGTATCATTTTAAAACTCTATGTACCTAATAACACACACACCCCAAAACTGACACATCTGTAAGAAAAAGTTATAAATCTACCAATACAGTGAAGGATTTTTTTAATATAGATCTCTCAGTAATAAGATCTAGCAGACAAAAGAAAAACCAGTCAGAATTCAGAAGAGTTGAACTGCTTAATTACTGCTTAATTGATCAAATAACATGTAAAAATCATACCCAAGAACTAGTGACTACATTTGAACTACACTATGTTCAAAAACACACGGAATCTTAATAAAAATAGGGCTACATATTTGAGTAGTAGGATTCCAAACTGGTCCCTAATGATCCCTGAATTCTGCTGTCCATGCCCTGTGTAATCCTCCCCCACCCTGTGTATCAGGGTGATTCTACATGACGAATATAATATGGCAAAAATGAAGGTATGTCACTTCGAAAGGTCATAAAAGACTGGCTTCTGCTCTCCTCCGATCACTAACTCTGGGGGATGCCAGGTGCTTATGTCACAAGCAGCCCTGTGGAGAGGCCCACGCAGAAAGGAACTGAGACCTTTCGCTAACAGCTAGCAAAGAACTGAGGCCTCCTGCCAATAGCTGTGTAAACGACTAGCTTGGAAGCAACCTTCCACCCTCAGTCAAGCTTTCAGATTGCTACAGCCCCAGTCAAGAAGTTTGCCTGGAACCTCACAAAAGACTCTGAGCCAGAAACCCCTAACTAGGCTGCTACTGGATTTCTGACCCTCAGAAATCTTGAGATGATGTTTGTTGTCCCAAACTGCTACATTTGGGGGAATTTGCTACAAAGCAATAAATACAATAGCAGTAATACAACGCTCAAGCACATGAAGATAATTTTAAATCTGAAAGTACTAGCATCATAGAATCCATACACTGGTCACAATACAATTACAATAGAAATAACCAAGAGAAAAATTGGAAAACTTCTGAAAATCAAGAAACTCTGGTTGAAAGGAGAAATCATAATGGAAAACAGGAAATATCTATAACTGAAAAGCTAACTATGAAAACTTGTGAGATACAACTAAAGCAGCATTTAATAAATTTATAACTTTGTAAACTTCAATTCATAAAGAAATATTCAAAATTAATGAGCTCATATCCAACTTAGAAAGTCAGAAAACACAGATGCCTGGGTGGCTCAGTCAGCTAAGCATCAGACTCTTGATTTCAGCTCAGGTCACAATCTCACAGTTCTTGAGATCCAGCACGGAGCCCGCGTGGGAGTCTCTCTACCTCTCTCTCTGACCCTCCCCCACTCACACACGTGCATTCCCTTTCTCTTTCTCAAAATAAACAATTTTTTTTTTAAGTCAGAAAACTACCTCACAACCATTAGGATAGCAACTATCAAAGAAAATAATAGTAACAGAAAATAACATGTTGGTGAGGATGTGGAGAAATTTAAACTCTTGACCACTATTCACAGGAATGTAAAATGGTGCAACTGCCATGAAAAACAGTATGGCGTTTCCTCAAAAAATTAAAAATAGAATTACTGTGACCAGAGGACAATGGAGTGTTATTCTCTTTAAAATCTCACCTTAAAAATAAAATTGACAAAGGTGATCAACAACAACAACAAAACAGAATTACGATAGGATCCAGCAATTCCACCTCTGGATATGTACCCAAAAGAACTGAAAGCAAGGTATCAAAAATATCACTGCACACCCATGTTCATAGTAACATTATTCACAATAGCCAAAAGGTGAAAGCAACCCAAATGTCCAACAGATGAACAGATATGCAAAATGTGGTATATACATACAATGGAATATTACTCAGCCCTAAAAAGGAAGGAAATTCTCACACGTTACAACATGGATGAACCTTGAAGACATTATGCTAAGCGAAATAAGAAGTCATAAAAAAACAAATACTGGGGGCACCTGGGGGGCTCAGTCGGTTAAGCATCTGACTTGGTTTCGGCTCAGGTCATGATCTCACAGTTCGGAGCCCCACATCGGGCTCCACGCTGACAACGCAGAGCCTCCGTGGGATTCTTTCTCTCCCTCTCTCTCTGTCCCTCCTCTGCTCATTCTTACTCTCTCTCAAACTTTAAAAAAAGACAAAGAAAAATACTGTATGATTCCACTTATATGAGGTACCTAGAATAATCAAATTCAGAGACACAGAAAGTAAAATGTTGGTTGACAAGGACTAAGGGAGGAAGAAATAAGGAAAAGTCATTTAATGGGTATAGAGTTTCAGTTATGCAAGATGAAAGTGTTCCGGAGATTGGATGCACAATGGGAATGTACTTAACACGACTCAACTATACACTTAAAAATGGTTGAGATGGATGAGGCATCTGGGTGGCTCAGTTGGTTGAGCATCCAACTCTTGATCTCAGCTCAGGTCACAATCTCATGGTTCATTCATCGGTTCGAGCCCCACATCGGACTCTGCACTGATGGCATGGAGCTTGCTTGGGATTCTCTTCCCCTTTCTCTCTGCCCCTTCCCCACTCGTTCGTTCATTCTCTCCCTCTCTCCCTCCCTCCCTCAAAATAAATAAACTTTTAAAAAAATTAACCACAATTAAAATTTAAAAGGAAAAAAGTACAGCATAACAAACCCAAGGAAGAAAACTGATAAGAGCAAAATTAACAGAAAACAGGCAAGAAAATTAACAAAGCTAAGAACCGTGTCTTTGAAATACAAATGAAATACACACAAAAAAAAAAATAATCAAGAAAAAAGCAAAGGAACAAATAAACATTAGGAGAAAACCACAGAATACAATTTCAGTTCCCGCAGATTAAACAGATCCTAAAAAGATATCATAAACAACTTTTGAATTGAAATGTACATTCTTAGAAAAATACAATTTATCAAGATTAATTTAAGAAAAGAGAATCAGAATAGTCTGACAACAATTCAAGAACTGAAATCACTGGTTTACAATTTTCCCTCAAAGAAAGTACTAAGTCCAGATGGTTTTATTAGGGGATTCTGTCAAATTGTGAACCAACACAGAATTCCAATACTACGTAAACATACAAAGAACACAAAAAGGAAGTTCCCCAATTAATTTTATACAGCTAGAATAACCCTGATATGGAAACCAGACACGGATTATATAAGAATGGAAAAATACAAATCATATTCATAAACATAGATGCAAACATCCTAAACAACATATCAGAATGAATTCAGTAATTCTTTAAAAAATTATACATTTCAACCAAGAACTGCCCCAGGAACAAGGTTAACAAGGTTAACGTGATTATTAGAAATCAGAAAATGAGAAAATAATGACAAACAGTATAAACAGACTAAAGAAAGAAAAATTACACAATTACCTCAATGAAGATTAAATAAGCATCTGATAATACTCAACATCCATTCAAGAATTTTTTTTAAGTTTATTTATTTATATTGAAAGAGAGAGAGCATGAGCAGGGGAGGGGCAGAGAGAGAAGGAGAGAGACAGAGAGTCCCAAGCAGGTTCCGTGCTGCCAGCGTGGAGCCCGAAGTGGGGCTCGATTCCACAAACTACGAGATCATGACCAGAGCCAAAGTCAAGAGTTGGATGCTCAACAGACTGAGCCACCCAGGTGCACCCCAACCAAGAATTTTTTTAACTTAGCAATCCAGAACTTCCTTAATTTAGTAAGAGCATTTATTGTTTTTCATCTTGCAAACATTATATTTAACAGTGAAATAATAAAAGTTCTCTTTTTAAGATCAAAACCAAGACACAGATGCCCACTACCACCACTTCTATTCAACACTGGAAAACCTCGGTGGGTTCACAGAAAAAAAGAAAACAAGTTACAAAGACTGAAAATGAACAAAACTGCAACTATTTACAGATGATTGACAGTCTTACAGAAAACTTTTTTAAAAATCTAGAGATAAATCAATAAAAATGAAGTTACTGGAAATAAAAACAAAATACAAAAGTTAGTTATATTTCTATGCACAACCAGGAAATGCTATTTTTTAAAAATACCATACACAAAGAGCATCAAAACAATTCTAGGAAAAATTGTGACATTTGATGTGCAGGTTCTTTATACAATGAAAAAACTATAAAATGTAATTGAAATGAATTTTTAAAAGATAAAATAGATATACCTGTACCTATATAGATAGATACACATACATACATACATATATATATATATATATATATATATTTTTTTTTTTTTTTTTAGAGAGGGAGAAGAGACCGTGTGCATGCGGGAGAGAGGGAGAGAGAGAGAATCTTGAGCAGGCTCCACACTCAGCACAAAGCCTTACACGGGGCTCAATGCCATGACCCTGGGATTATGACCCAAGCCAAAATCAAGAGTCAGATGTTCAACTGACTGGGCCCAGGCACCCCCAGAGATACATTCTTTAAAAGGAATCCTCACTATCATGATGTCAGTCAATCCTCCCCAACTTGATTGAAAGACTCAATGCAATACCATTCAAAACCCCATCAGCGGGGTGCCTGGGTGGCTCAGTCGGTTAAGCGGCCGACTTTGGCTCAGGTCACGATCTCGCGGTCTGTGAGTTCGAGCCCTGCATCGGGCTCTGTGCTTACTGCTCAGAGCCTGGAGCCTGTTTCAGATTCTGTGTCTCCCTCTCTCTCTGACCCTCCCCCGTTCATGCTCTGTCTCTCTCTGTCTCAAAAATAAATAAATGCTAAAAAAAAAAAACAAAAAAAACAAACAAAAAAAACACCCCATCACCATTTTTCATGAAAATCAACAAGTTGATTCTAAAACCAATAGGAAAAGCACTACCATGACTTTTCTTAAAGAAAAAACTGGGGGGGGATTTGCCATGCTAATTATTCAAGACTTACTGAAAGCTATAGTAACTGGGATAAATAATCATGTGAGTTACTGAGACCAGGACAGATAGCAGAAGAAAGAAACTAAGCCCAGGCATATAAGGAAACTTATTTTTCAACTGAGCAAGTACTGTAGATCACAAAGGAAAGAATGAACTATTCAATAAATAAGATGGAACAATCAGTTATTTGTTATCATACGGGAAAAAATTAAAGTGGATTCTTACACAAAAATAAATCCATGTGGATTATTCACACTTGAGTGTGAAAGTGAAAACTAAACCAAAACAAAACAAAAACCATACCCGTGACAAACAACAACTTTTAGAAAATAATATAGGAGAGTATCTTTTTTTTTTAAGTTTATTTTATTTTTTTTTTTTTTGAGAGAGTGCACAAGCAATGGAAGGACAAAGAGACAGGGAGAAAGAGAATCCCAAGCAGACTCTGCACGGACAGCACAGAGCCTGACACAGAGCTCAATCCCATGAACTATGAGATCACAACCTGAGCAAAAATCAAGAGTCAGACATTTAACCAACTGAGCCAACCAGGCACCCCAATACAGGAGAATATCTTAATGAAATCAGGAAAGGCAAGGAATGATACACACCAAAAATTTTTTAAATGAAAATCACAAATCATAGAAGACTGAAAAATTCAGCAAATATTAAAACTAAGAACTCAATCATCAAAAGATACATGAAAAGGATAAAAAAATCCAACCATAAATTGGAAAAGATATTTACAACATGTAAATATCAAGAATTACATATAAACCATATAAAAATTACTGCAAATCAATCAGGAAAAGTCAACCCAAGTAGAAAAAGAGCAAAAATATAGATAGATATTTCACGGATACATGAAAAAAAGCTGAGGGGTGCCTAGGTGGCTCAGTCAGCTGAGTGTCTGACTCTTGATTTCGGCTCAGGTCATGATCAAATGGTTCAGAAGTTTGAGCCCCACATCCAGCTCTCTGCTGTCAGCAGGGAGTCTGCTTTGGATCCTCTGTCACCCTCTCTCTCTGCCCCTCCCCCACTGGTTCTCACGATCTCTCTCTCTTTCTCAAAGTGGATAAATAAACTGAAGGAAGGAAGGAAGGAAGGAAGGAAGGAAGGAAGGAAGGAAGGAAGGAAAGGGAAAGAAAGCTGGACCTCACTAGTCAAGGAAATACAGATTCAAATTACAATACTATACCATTTCTTACCCACCAGATAGATAAAAATTAAAAAGACAGACAATACCAAGCATTGGCAAGGATACAGAGCAACAGGAACACTTACACAGTGCTGGTGGGAGTGTCAACTGGTTGGGTTACTTTATTTGTTGTTGTTGTTGTTTTTAACGTTTTGTTTATTTTTGAGAGAGAGAGAAAGAGACAGAGCATGAGCAGGGAAGGGGCAGAGAGAGAGAGAGAAGGAGAGAGAGAGAGAGACGGAGACAGAGAGAGAGAGAGAGACGGAGACAGAGAGAGAGAGAGAGAGAGAGACAGAGAGAGACAGAGAGAGACAGAGAGAGAGAGAGAGAGAGAGAGAGAATCCAAAGCAGGCTCCAGGCTCCAAGAGTCAGCACAGAGGCCAATGCGGGGCTCGAACCCATGAACTGGGAGATCATGACCTGAGGTGACATCAGACGCTTAACTGACTAAGCCACCCAGGTGCCTCTGGATCACTTTAAAAAACAATTTGGCATTATCTAGTAAAACTAAAGAAGCTCCCATATCCTCATTCTTCTCTCAAATATATTCTCTACATTCCTGCACATGTACAAGAGGCATGTACAAGAATGGTCACAAGCAGCATTGTTAATAATAGCAAAAAAAAAAAAAAAAAAAAAAAGAAACAATGCGAATATCATCATTGATACCATGGATAACTAAATATTGAAATAAAAAAATACTGTATAGCAGTAAAATTGAACTATATACAATGCCATGGATAACAATGGAAAAAATATGCTTACAAAAGAAATCAGAAAAATACTTACAGTATTATTCCACTATATAATAATAAAAATCAAAAACAGGCAAACAAAATGACATTGTAGGGAGACATACTATAAAGAAAAGCAAGGGAAAATTTTTAATATAATTCAGGATAGTGGTAAAGGAATGGTAAGAAAAGGAATGTGATTGGGGCCATTCAAGGGTTTGTAAGGTACTGGTAATGCTGTACTTCTTAATCTGAATTTAGATTGACAAATGGTCATAGTATTACTTTTTAAACTATAAGCTATACAAACACGTTTCACATATTCTTGTATATATGTTTCACAATACATTTTATGTCAGAGATAAAAACTAGAGAATACATGCGAATTCCTGCTCCTTGAAGCACTGCAACAGTTAAAAAAAAAAAAAAAAAAAAAAAAAACAACCTAGAAACCAACTAAGTGTTGTTCTGTAACAGAAACAGATAAATTGATCTTCATACAATGAAATATACATGTGGTTACACTGAATCCACTAAATGCACATGCATAAACCAGAACCAAATCTAAAAATGTAGGTTTAGGCAGCAAGTGTGGAGTATATTTACAGTATACTTTTTATGTAAAATGTTAAACTGTAATTAGTTTTATAGACACATACATACACAAGAGAAAGAATACACATACAGGGGCGCCTGGGTGGCTCAGTCGGTTGAGCGTCCGACTTCAGCACAGGTCATGATCTCACAACTCATGAGTTCGAGCCCCGCATCAGGCTCTGTGCTGACAGCTCAGAGTCTGGACCCTGCTTCAGATTCTGTGTCTCCCTCTCTCTGCCCCTAACCTACTCGCATTCTGTCTCTGTCTCTCTCAAAAATAAACATTTAAAAAAAAAAAAAAAAGAATAAACATACATATACAGCAAGAGTACAAATCAACTCCAGAACAGTAGTAAACACTGGAGAGGGGAGAAGTGGATCAGGGAGGAGTGCCGAGAGCTTCAAATGTATCTGTTATCTTTTGCAAATCAGAAAGATTTGTAATTAAAGAAATATATATCTCCCCAAAAGAAAAATATAGAAACAGTATTCCTCCTCTAACACACACACACACACACACACACACACACACACACACACACACACCACAGAAGTTAAAAAAACAAAAACAAAAAAAAACCAACTTTCTGGAACAAGCACAATCCAACAGTAAAATAGGAAGCCACTTGTCCCTGTCTCCTAGGATGGTACCTTCAATCTCCCAGCTCTTGCTTAATAATGTACATCAATTTAGCATCTGACAAAGCATTAAAAGCACCTGTTGGTGAAAAATCTCTTCATAATTTTTCAGTTCACATTCAATACAAATATCTAAAGCTATTAAACAGATTCAAACACTTGCTGCTATTTCTGACAAGCAATAATCACAAGTTATAATTTTCCAATTTAATAGGGAAAAAAAAGAAAACTAGCTATAGTGGGTGATCTACACTAAACTCAAGGCATCCATTATTGAGCTGGACAGAGATACTTTGATGAAATACCTCATATAGTATCATTCCTCTCACTAACATGAGCATAATTACTGTTTCATTTTTATTTCAAAATTGTGATGACTTCCACTAAAACTACTGATGCAAGAACTTCAAACATTAAATATTTTTAAAATAGCCAAGTGCCTAGGCTTCATCAACCTAATCTTTAAAGGGGGACACTTTCCCTAAATTAAGCAAATTTGGCCTGATTCTGACCCCCCCACTATTGGGGGTAAATGACTCCTTTGAAGTCTCATGCTCTATCTTAAAACGAAATGCAAAATTTTGTGTTCTATTCCATAATATAGCCACACTTGTTTAAATTTTAAAATCCTTTTCCAAAAGCAATTTAAGCAAAATCCTGTTTCAAAAAGACTGCCCAAAGTATGCTTAAGTGCTGGAGCCTAGCGCACAAACTCAGACTCAGGTTACACATGCCTAAGCATGAGAAACATGGTATGCAATTTATGTAGAGTTTACAGTATTGAATATTAATTCCCACATCTGAAACCCAAAGGAGAAAGGAGAAAAAAAAAGGAATCCCTTCAAAAATCACTATTAAACAAAACACAGGGGAGCACCTGAGTGGCTCAGTCAGTTGGGCATCTGACTTCAGCACAGGTCATGATCCCATAGTTCCTGAGTTCAAGCCCCACATCCACATCAGGCTCGCTGCTGTCAGCTCAGAGCCCTTCAGATCCTCTGTCCCCTCTCTCTTGGCCCCTCCCTAGCTCGCACACATGCTCTCTCTCTAAAAAATAAACATTAGAAAAATAAAACAAAACACAGGAGATTGATAAAACAAAATAGAAAAATAGATTTTCAAAGTATGTAAATTATTTGGGAAATTGCTACTGACAAACTTTGAATATGGACCATGTATTAAAGAGAACAGTATTGTTATTAATGTTACATTTCCTGACTTCTAGAATTATAGTTAAGAGAGGTCCTTCTTTACTCTTGAGTCTGAAGTATTTAAGAGTATAGGACCATGATGCCTACAACTTATTGTCAAATGCTTCTTACACACACATGTGTGCACACAGACACAAAGAGAAAAGGAATAATAAAACATGTTTTGGTTTTTACCTACCAAACCAGTCTGCCTCCAGGGCATCATTTTAGCTAATATTTAAATAATATTCAATTATAAACATTTTCTAATACAATTCTTTAAAAAGTCATCAACCAACTTTCTGAATCTCCCTTTTTACAATTATGTGAAGAAACAATGCAGTTGATATTGAAAATTAAAATGGACACCTAAATAGTAGAATCCAAAGGGGCACAGCCAAATGTTTATAATGTTTACCTCTGGAATTCAACTTTTTAAAAACATATTGACAAAATAATCTAAATTGTAAGTTTTAATAACTAAAAGTTGCAGAAGAAAAGTCAGCAGTGAAAATTCCAATCCAGGCTTCACCTCCTTCCTGAAGCTGAGAAAACAATTTCTGAATGGCAAAGATTCTACATGCTGGTTGTAACATGACATTTAAAACAATCCTAAACTCATCCCAGGGAAGGAAGAGGCTTTTCAAATAACAGAGTTCAAGCACCTGCCACTGTACTTAGTTTACAACTTAGTTCAAGACAGAAGCCTAAGCTATTTAGTCATGTACCTACCAATGGCCATTTACTATCAGGCTGAATGAAAGAGAACTTCATTCATAAAAAAAGAAAGATACAGGTCAAAAGAAACTTGGAATTATCATGAAGAGGAAAAAGCCAACAGAAAATCAGCTTCCAGGCTTAAGTCCTATTAACTTCATATGGAGATGACCCACTAGTCTACTTTTAACCATTTCCTTCCCATGCCAAAATGATTTTGTTATAGCCAGGGGGGAGGAAATCTGATACTACAAAATGTACGCTTTATGGGAATGCAAGCTGGTGCAGACATTCTGGAAAATAGTATGGAGGTTCCTCAAAAAACTAAAAATAGAACTACCCTACGACCCAGCAATTGCACTACTAGGCATTTATCCAAGGGATACAGGTGTGCTGTTTTGAAGGGACACAGGCACCCCCATGTTTATAGCAGCACCATCAACAATAGCCAAAGTATGGAAAGAGCCCAAATGTCCATCGATGGATGAATGGATAAAGAAGAGGTGGTGTATATATACAATGGAGTTATTACTCGGCAATCAAAAAGAATGAAATCTTGCCATTTGCGACTATGTGGATGGAACTGGAGGGTATTATGCTAAGTGAAATTAGTCAGAGAAAGACAAAAATCCTATGACTTCACTCATATGAGGACTTTAAGAGACAAAACAGATGAACCTAAGGGAAGGGAAACAAAAATAATATAAAAACAGGGAGGGAGACAAAGCCTAAGAGACTCATAAATATGGAGAACAAACAGGGTTACTGGAAGGGGTGTGGGAGGGGGGGATGGGCTAAATGGATAAGGGGCATTAAGGAATCTACTCCTGAAATCATTGTTGCACTATATGCTAATTGGATGTAAATTTTAAAAATAAAATAAATAAATACTTTACATAATACACTAATCTTCCATTTATCTGAAAACTAATATGCAAATGAAATTATAGAGGAAATGGTCCTTTGGTCCAGTAGCAGACAACAATTTAAGGAGCACAAGGCAACTGAAATTAGGTATTTTAGCCAATAGTTCCCTTCAAGCAAAATAAAACATGGAACTCATTTCACGGCAAAAATAGTACAGGGATGGACTTGTGGACCTTGGAATTAATTCACTGGTCTTAACACATACCCTATCAGTTGGATGTAGCTGGTCTAACAGACTAATAGAATGGCCTGCTGAAGACTCAGTTACAGCGCTGGTTTAAGACAAAATCCTCAACTATACGCTTTGAAGCAATAACTAATATACAATGTTGCTTTCCCATAGTCGGCACACATGTACCTGATGGTCAAGAGGTATAAGTAGAAGTGGTTTCTCTCACTTTTTCCTAAAAACCCCATTAGCAGAATTCTTGCTTCCAGTGCCCACAACTTTGAGATCTGCCGGTTTCAAGGCCTGGGTTCCCAAGGAAGGAATGACACCACTAGGTTCCAACTAAATTGGAACTTGAAACTGCTTAATGATCACACAGGCTCTGTGCCATTAAATCAAGATTTCTCAATCTCAGCAAGCCTGACGTTTTAGACTGCATAATTCTTTGCTGTTGGCAGCTGTCCTGTGCATTATAGGAAGCTTGGCAGCACCCTGACCTCTACCCACCAGTATATCACCCTCCAAAGTCACGTGAATTAAAAGTACCTGCAGACATTCCCATATGTTCCCTGGGAGGCAAAACTACCCTCAGTTGAGAACCACAGCATTAAATCAACAGGCAAAGTAGTCATTCTACTGGCTGGTATAATTCATCTGGATTACTTAAGAGATCCTGGACTACTGCTACACAGGGGGGACAGGGAGAACTCTGGAACCCCGAGGATTCTCTGAAATATATCTTATACACGTACAATAGTAAAAGTTAATGGAAATACACATGAAGCAGGACCTCTGAGGGCTTATATTCTTCCCTAAAGAAGGTGTGAGTTATCCACCTGCTAAGGTCCTGAATAAGGGCAAAAGAAACATGGAGCAAATAGGCAGAGTAAAGTAGTTATAAAAATGAATAACAATCTCTCAACTAGTTAACACAAGCAAGGTCTCCAACATTTGTACCTATGTTCTTCTTTGCTTACTATAAAGGATTTTGCATGAGTGTGTAAATGAGTTTCTTCTCTCTTCTCAATGTTACACAAATTTCATTAGCAATGGTTAACTTTACAATTTAGCCTGTACATAGCAGGATATTCAGATGGCACTATGAATTTGAGAAATAATTAAAAACAGCCTCAAAATGGATAGTGTGGATATCACCCAGAAATGGATACACTAAATACTGGGACTTTGTTCCTTATTTTGGGAAAAGGTAAGGATGCTTTCATTTGTACAAAGAAGACTTCTACCTTCTTTGTCAAAAGCACAGGGTGTTTTCTGTACACAAGATCAAATATCTGATAAAAGGAGGTATAGCTACTGAGTAGCCAAAGGGGTGGACTGTGCGCATTGCTAAGCGCGATCTCTCATCTTCACATCTACCCTTCTGTACTATGTTTTCTGATGGTGGGGTTACTACGGTAACTCCATTTCTCCTTTGCCAGCTGGCTCCTTGCTAAGGCTCTGCACTTGCAAGGGGCCACTAAAGAGAGAGTGTAAGACTGGAGGATGGACAAGAGACTTTATTCTTCCTGTTTACATCTTGCTCCTGTCAACACTGCCCAGGTGCATTCTTCCTTTACAATCTAACAACAGAAAGAACCCTTACATTTATTACAGTTTCTACAGGTCAAGCAGAGAACTAGACTATCAAATATGTTGACTTTTGTGAGATACAATTAAAATTGTCCTTAAAAAAACAAAACACTGGGGTGCCTGGGTGGCTCAGTCGGTTGAGTGTCCGACTTCGGCTCAGGTCATGATCTCAGGGTTTGTGGGTTCGAGCCCCGCATCAGGCTCTGTGCTGAATGCTTGCTGGGAAACTGGAGCCTGCTTCGGACTCTGTGTCTCTTCTCTCTGCCCCTCCTCCACTCATGCGCTGTCTCACCCTGTCTCTCGAAAATAAATTAAAAAAAATTTTTAATTAAAAAAACAAAACAAAACACTAAACACTACGGTCTCACTAAAAACAAAGATCAACAAACAAAAAATCAGTGTATTTCTATATATTAGCAATAATCAGAAACTGAATTAAAACTGTTAAAATGAAATCCTCTCAAAACTGATATATAGATTCACCACAATCTGTATCAAAATAGGCTTTTTTTTTTAATAGAAATTGACAAACTAATCCTAAACTGTGCACGGATATGCAAAGGATCTAGCTAAAACATTCCTGAGAAAGAAAAAGTTGAAGGATTTACATACCTGATTTCAAATTTTACTATAAGGATTCATTAACGAACGCTATGTGGACTGACAAAACAATAGGCATATGAAATCACGCCAAGTACAAAAATTAACTAAAAATGAGTCATAGACCTAAGTGTAAAACCTAAAACAATAAAATTCCAGAAGGAACCATAGGAGAAAAATCTTTGTGACCTTGAGTTAGACAAAAGTTTCTTAGATATATCATCAATAACATGATCTTTTTTTTGTATAGAAAAAAATTGATAAATTGGACTTCAGCAAAGAACATATGCTCTCAAAAGATGCTTTCAGAAGAAAACAAGCCAGAAACAAGGAGAAAATATTTGTAAATCACATACCTCATAAAGAACTTGTATTCAGCATATATTACAAACTCTCAAAACCCAATAAAATTTTTTTTTCAACGGGCAAAAGATTTGAATATACACTTCATCAAAGAAAATATTCAGATGGTAAATAAGCACAGGGAAAGATGCTCAGCATCACCAGTCATTAGCGAAATGCAAATCAAAACCATGATATACCACTTCACACCTACTAGGATGGCTGTAATTAAAAAATTGTTTTAAGGAAAGTAAGTCTTGGCCAGGATAGGGAGCAACCAGAACTCTCCTATACTGCTGTAAATGGTACGACCGCTCTGGGGAAGAAAAAGATTGGCAGCTTCTGAAAAAGGTAAGCACCCCCACCCACCATACGACCCCACCATTCTACTCCTTCACATCTACTCAAGAGACGTGAAAATACTAGTGTGTCCACACAAGGCTGCATACATTAACCTTCAAGACAGCTTTACTTGTAATAGCTAAAACTAGAGCAGCCCAAATATCCATCAACACGTGAATGAATAAACGATCTGCGACATATCCACTGGGCAAAACAACTAGTGGTTGTCTCGGGATGGGACGTAGGAATGGACTACAGGGGTTGGGGAAAACTTCGTGGGTGATGTAAACGTTTGTTAACTTGACCACAGTGATGTTATTACAAACGCGTACATATATCAATGTTCATCAAATTGTACGTTTTAAATATGTGCAGTTAATTTATTGTGTAGCAAATGTACCTTAATAAAGCTTATAGAAATTCTATCATTCTAGAATGAAAAATAAAATCCCCAAAAAGTTCCAATGAAGTTTCTAAGGGAAACGGGGGGCCAGTATGTTTGGTATTTATTCATATTGGGTGTATACCTAACTCCTATTAACACCCATTTGGGTGCTCCTTATTATTTCCGACAGTGTTAACCCTTCCACTTGAGCCATTTCTCTTCTGCCTAAAGAACTTCCTTTAGTAATTGTCACAGAGCAGGTTTGCTGGTGATTAATTCTCTCAGCTGTTTGTCTAAAAACATCTTTACTTCACCTTCATTTCTGAAGGGTATTTCTGCTACAAACAGAATTTTCATGAGACGGTATTTCCTTTCGACACTAAAAACGTCTTTTCATTATTTCCCAGTTTCCACAGTTGTATTCAAAGTTAGCTATCAGTTATATTACTGTTCCTTTGAAAGGAGTGTGTCTTTTGGTCCTTTCTCATAGATTTTAAGAATTTCTCTTTGTCTCTACTTTTCAATAGTTCCATTAAGATAGGCTTAAGGGTACTTTTTCTTTGTATTTACCCTGCTTGGGGTTTGTTAAACTACTTGAATCTCTGGGTTGATGTCTTTCATCAGTTTTGGAAAATGTCTTACCATTATTTCTGCAGATATCTGCTCCCACGCTAATCTTTCTTCTCTAGTCTGGGTCTCCAGTTATACATTATTCAGCCTTTTACTACTGTTCCACCCATGTCTTAGGTTCTGTTCCACTTTTTCCAATTTTTTTCCTTTCTGTGCTTCAAACTGGATATTTTCTATTGACTTGTCTAAAAGGTCTTTAATCTTGTCTTTGGTTATATATTGTCTATTAAATCCATCCAATAAATAACTAAGTTTAGATACCATGAACTTTTTGTTTTTGTCATTTTTGTTCTGTTTTTAAAGTGTCAGGCACTGAACTAAGCCCTAGGAATACAGCAGTGAACAAGACAGACATAGTCTACTAACATACATAAATTGTGTATATTCAAATGACCTGTTTTCCCTTTTTTTGTTTGGGTTTTTTGTTTTGTTTTGTGTGTGTGTGTGTTTTGTTTAGAAAAATGAAGTGTCAGGCAAAGGGTAAGGCAAGGTCCTAGAGTCCTGTACACCAAGATTTTCCAATGAGCATGTAAATGAAATACCTTTAGCAACCAGTGTTAGGTTTTTGACTTCTAGAATATCCATTTAATTCTTTTCTATGGATTCCAATTCTTTGTAGAAATTCTCCAACTTTTCACCCATTTGTCCATTTTGCCTACTTTTTTAGCATATTACAGTTATTTCAAAGTCCTTGCCTGCTAACTTGAACTACCAGTGGGTCTACAACTATAGTTTATTTTTCTTCTTGATTATAAATCACAGTTTTCTACCTTTTCAATTTTTTAGAAATTGTTCAGTGTATGCTGGATATTTTAAATGAAAGAACCTCAGAAACTCTACAACATATCTTCCCAGTGAGAGTCTGTCATTTACTCTACTAGACAAAACGGATGAGAGAGGCTGATCATTTTAATCTATTCAGCAAGTGGACCATCAGTGCTATGTTGCAGCTTTAGTAAGACTCAGTTCACCTCTGGCTCATCCTTCTTCTCCGGTCTGTGTCCAGAATCAGCAAATGTAAATATCATCAATTCTCTCCTCACCTACACAGGATTCTTCCACTTCTGGAATTTTAGTTCACCTGCTTCATTATTTCTGCACCCCTCCAATATTTTTTATAATATGGTCTTCAAAGTTCATCCAGTTTTTTCCTACTTGTGGTGCCATCGAGGACTATCCTATGACCTACTAAACACCACCCATGCGTGGAAGTCTCCCCACATATCATACAGCAGGGATTCATAAACCCAGCTTTGACATCAAAATGGAGATCTTTTTAACTGCAACCCATTGTCCATACCTCTAGAACTCAGATGTTCAGTGGGGCCAGGAAATCTACACTTTTAACATGAGTCTTAAGCGATCTGATAATGCTGGCATTTCCACATAAACTAATGTGTCTGTACCAGTTGTCTCTCCTCTCCCCCTCCCAGAGTTCAATGTCAAGAGGACATTTAAGAAAGAACACACGCTACATCTGATAGACAAATTGAGAGAAGAGTATAAAAAGTTACAAGTTCAGTCACTAAATATTTTAAAGAGAAAAATGTTAAAACATTTGACGGCTTTTAAAAATATATTAAGAGGGGCGCCTGGGTGGCTCAGTCGGTTAAGCGTCCGACTTCGGCTCAGGTCATGATCTCGCGGTCCGTGAGTTCGAGCCCCGCGTCGGGCTCTGTGCTGACAGCTCAGAGCCTGGAGCCTGTTTCGGATTCTGTGTCTCCCTCTCTCTGACCTTCCCCCGTTCATGCTCTGTCTCTCTCTGTCTCAAAAATAAATAAATGTTTAAAAAAAAATTTTTTTAAATATATATTAATATGAAGAACCACTAGTTAGAGTACACAGTATAATACCAAAAGGAGAAAAAGCACAGCCATTCCATTTTACTTCTAATTGTTCTACCAGAAAACAAAATGATTTGAAATGATTTTCACATTTGAAAAAGAGCATTGTTGAGAGCCATCAGAACTCTTAAAGCACGAAGACCCCACCCACCTGTTTTATCTGAATTCAAGTCTACATGACCGAATCCAAGAGCACACAAGAAAATTTAGAAACGCGCAAAGGGAAACACTGTCAGTGAACTTTGAGAACTCATGAAAAATAGAAAGGTGCCAGACAGGGAATGAGAAAATGTTGCCTCAATTGTCAAAACACAGGGGTGGGTAAAGGTGAAAATGTGATTTCAGGCCTATGGACTGAATCTAATATCAACAACCAGATGATTCTAAGACTGATTATTATGCAGATGACTTTTAAGCTCTTACAGAAGGAAGGATCACTTATAACAGTGAAATTTTACCTGTATAAAGTGAGTTTACAAAGTACCTTGACATATATTATCTCATCTCACATTTCTGATTCACACAGAGCCCTGTGGAATAGGGGAAGCAGCCATGTGTCCCCGTCACAGTCCACGCTCCCTTCCAAATATTAGAGGTTATGCCAATGAATATTCTTTAATAGGCTTACTACGCTGGTAATCAGATGAGTAGCAAAAACATAGTGTACATGATGTTCAGCCTTTCTTAAGCCATTTACTTTTTTAAAAATCTCACGTAACACTCTCATATACAAAAATACTGAGAAAAGGGATGAAAAATGGCATGCCTGAGTACTGACCACCACTAAACCATTTATGCAACATGGATGGACCTAAAGGGTATTACGCTAAGTAAAATAAGTCAGACTGAGAAAGACAAATACCAGATGATTTCACTTGTATGTAGAATCTAAAAACAAACAAACAAACAAATGAACAAAACAGAAACCAAGAACAAACTGGTAATTGCCAGAGAGGAGAGGGGTGGGGGTATGAGCAAAGTAGGTAAAGGGGATTGACATACTTCCAGTTACAAAATAAATAAATCAAGGGGCACCTGGGTGGCTCAGTTGGTTAAGTATCTGACTTTCACTCAGGTCATGATCTCACAGTTCGTGGGTTCAAGCCCTGCGTCGGATTCTGTGCTGATGGCTCGGTGCCTGGAACCTGCTTTGGATTCTGTGTCTCCCTCTCTCTCTGTCCCTCCCCGCTCACGCCCTGCCTGTCTGTCTGTCTCTCTCTCTCTCTCAAAAATAAACATTAAAAAATGTTTAAATAAATAAATAAACAAATAGATCAGCCAGTCAGTCAGTCAGTCAAGGGGTGCCTGGGTGGCTCAGTCAGTTGAGCATCCGGCTCTGGATTTCGGCTCAGTCATCGAGCCCCACGTCCAGCTCTGCACTGACAGCTTGGGGCCTGCTTGGGATTCTGTCTCTCTCTCTCTGCCCCCTCCTCCACTTGCGTGCACATTGTGGTAAACGCTGAGGTAATAAAGACAAGACATAACTCGTGGTCTCGAGGTGTCTAAAGTCTGATATGGGAGAAGGACAGTAAGAAAATTATGGCAAATATTATGGTAGATGCATAGAGTACAGTGGGAGCATGTAAGCAGAGCTCTTAATTCAGACTGGGCAGTCCAGGGAAGCCTGTCAGAGAAAGTGAAGCCTGAAGTGGATTGTGAATCTTGTAGGGTCTTGTATGCCACACATACTAAAATGTTTAAACTCTCTTTTCAAGGCTCTGAGCCAATATTTCATCTAATGGCTTGTTCTTTAATGAGAGAAGTTGAAGAATATAATAAAGGGAAATAATGGAATGAGGTACCATAGGAGATAGAAGGAAAATAGAGACCTTAAATTCAGGTAGCAGAATCAGAGACTGAGATTATACAGAAGATAAGAATTACTGTGGGAGTAAATGAGAATGGGTGCAGTTTAAGGATACTTAGCAATACAGGACAGTATTAAGGACTCAGCTGAAATTTGGAGGCCCTATCTCTGTTGTGGTCACCGTCACTAGAATTAAGATCAAGGAGGGTTGGAGATTAAGATGTTGGATAGGTGATCCACCTTGATATTAAAGTCACTCAGATTAGAGTTGCCAGGTTTAGCAAATAAGATGTGCAGCTGAATGTGAATTCCAGGAGTGCCTGGGTGGCTCAGTCAGTTAAGCATCCAACTTCGGCTCAGGTCATGATCTCACCGTTTTTGAGTTCGAGCCCTGTAGAACAACTCAGAGCCTGGAGCCTAATTCAGATTCTGTGTGTGTGTGTGTGTGTGTGTGTGTGTGCGCGCGCGCGCGCCCCTCTCTTGCTCACACCCTGTCTCTCTCTCCCTCTCTCAAAAATAAACATTTAAAAATGTGAATTTCACATAAATAATGGATAAACATTTAGTATAAGTCTTTCCCAAATGTTAATGGAATATACTTATACTAAAAAGAATTACTCATGTTTATTTGAAATTCACATTTAATTGGAAGTCCTAAATTTTATAAAATATGTACTCACTTTGTTATTGATTATAAACATGTTCAATGTAGAAAACTCAAATTTCTTTAAATATTAAGAAAAAAGTAAAATTACATACAGTACCTTAATTTTTTTTATTTTTTTTGAGAGAGAGAGAGACAGAGAGTGTGAGCACAGGAGGGGAAGGGGCAAAGAGAGGGAGACACAGAATTGGAAGCAGGCGCCAGGCTCTGAGCTGTCAGCACAGAGCCCGATGCAGGGCTCGAACCCCCAAACTGCAAGATCATGACCTGAGCGAAGTCGGACACCCAACTGACTGAGCCACCCAGATGCCCCGAGAATACCTTAATTTTTACAAACATAAAAGAAAACGCAATCAAATGGGCAAATGTTCACATTATGCCGGTATGTTAAAAGAGATTATAAAACAATGTATCTCATTCAACTCAAACAACCTAACAATAGTAACAGTAGCAAACATTTACTGAGTTCCTTCCAAGTGCAAGAAACTGCCACATGCTTGACACATTATTTCCTAATTTAAACCTCACAACCACCTTCTGTGGATTAGGTATTTTCATTGACTTTTTGTTACAAGTGAAGAAACTGAAGCTTGAAGAAGTTAAGTAACTTGGCCAAGAGCTAGGAAGCAGTAGCAAAGCAGAGCCCAAGAATTCAAACCCAAGCATTCTGATTTCAGAATCGGCAGACTCAATTATGTACCAAAAAAAATTTTTTTTAATTATGTACCAAAATTTTAACTGTGGTTCTTTCTGAAGTGTGGCATTTTAGACTTTTATTCATTCTTTTGTGATTTGCTGCATTTCTACAACGAACACGAATTACTACTGTATTTTTTTAAAATAAATATCCAAATAGAGGTTGGACAATCATCTGCCAAGGCTATGGCAGAAGTGGATTTAAATAATCTCAGATTCCTTGGGAATGCAAGCCGGTGCAACCACTCTGGAAAACAGTATGGAGGTTCCTCAACAAACTAAAAATAGAACTACCCTACCAGCCAGCAATTGCACTACTAGGCATTTATCCACGGGACACAGGTGTGCTGTTTTGAAGGGATACATGCACCCCCATGTTTATAGCAGCACTATCGACAATAGCCAAAGTATGGAAAGAGCCCAAATGTCCATCAATGGTGAATGGAAAAAGACGTGGTATATATATATACAATGGAATATTACTCAGCAATCAAGAAGAATGAAATCTTGCCATTTGCAACTACGTGGATGGAACTGGAGGGTATCATGCTAAGTGAAATTAGTCAGAGAAAGACAAAAATCATATGACTTCATTCATATGAGGACTTTAAGAGACAAAACATATGAACATAAGGGAAGGGAAACAAAAATAATATAAAAACAGGGAGCGGGACAAAACAAAAGAGACTCATAAATATGGAGAACAAACAGAGAGTTACTGGAGGGGGTGTGGGAGGGGAGATGGGCTAAATGGGTAAGGGGCACTAAGGAATCTACTCCTGAAATCATTGCTGCACTATATACTAATTTGGATATAAATTTGAAAAAATAAAATTTAAAAAAAATAGTAATATTAATAATAATAATCTCAGATTCCTTCTAACTAAGGATCTGTGACTAATCTGTTAGTGACTGGAATTATTTTTTTTAGAGGGCTGGCTCTAAAGAAAAAAAAAAGAAACAAAAATCAATCCATTTTAAGAATTATAAAAGTTTTAGAGTGTCAGATCCTATTTCTCCTGTTTTACAGATAATGAAACAACTTGGAATTTAGATTTACATATCACAAAGGCAGTTGAGGCAGGGTAGAAACCAAAGCACAGGTCTTCACTGATCTTTGTTGCCAACATTTGACCAAAACAAAACCTACTACCTCTTCCATTCTCTACTTGCAACTTCAGTTATCAGAGGCCAAGAACAAACATAACAGGAAACACAAATGCTCCCCCGCCCCCCCCGCCCCCTTTCAGTCCATTACCCAAAAGGAAGACCTGCCTGGAGTATAAAAGCAAAACACTTTCCCAGCCCTGAGCTGACAGAGGTTGAAGAGATATTCCAAAAGACAAAATGGGGGGGGGGGGGGGGGGGTGGGGAAAAAATAAATAAAAAAAAAAAAAAAAAAAAAAGAAAGAAAGAAAGAAAGAAAGAAAGAAAGAAAGAAAGAAAGAAAGAAAAACAGAAATACCCAGGAATCCAATAGAATAAAGCACTCAAACATTACTGAAGTTTTAGAGTTGCCTCAAATTTAATCAAATCCTAAATGCAATGTTCTTCGAGTTTGAAAACCAACTTTACAAAAGTGGACAAATGGTAAGATAAAAAAAAAAATGAAGTAAATACATAATCTGTACATTCCTGTTGGTATTCTAGCAAATTCTATTCTCTCACCTTCAGAATTCATCTCTCCTCATCTAAAAATCTTCAGTGAGTATAATGCAATGCTATAAAACTAAATAAAAGGGGAACAATGTTACAACTTCTCCTAACAGCCAAAGAAGTTCTGGTAAGGTGAAAAGAAGAATGATAAATAATGAAATCAAGGATATAATGTTTAAAATGTATGTCTATTTTTATCTATTTCTAACATATGACCAGATGAGTTAAAAGGTTTCCACTTACTCTCATATGAACATAAAAGGTAAACTCTAATAACTCAACTTGGAAGAAGAATACATTCCTCATTTTACATATTTGTGCTATCTGTTCAAAAAATTTAGACCTTTTTTGTAAAGCTCTATTTATTGAAAAGTTACTGCTCTAAGGATTAACACCCACACGCTAGTTTAAATTCAATTAATTACATGTCATATGATTGTGAACAATTGCTCTGCACCTCTAGTTTTATTTTTCCTCATGCAGGGTAATAATAATATGAAACTATAATAATAAGAAAGTATAAAGAAGGGATAGAAAAATACCGCATAGGATGATAATCGCAGTAACACATTTTTATGACTGTTTATAGTTTCCTTTCATGTGAAAGATTCACATCTAAGATACTAAACAATCCCATGATGTGAGCAGGGAAGGTATAATCCCCATTTTATGATAAAAACAGAAAACTGAAGTTCAGAGATGTTAAGTGACTTGTCCAAGGTTATCTTGAAAGCTACACTCAAAAGCTCTTTTTCTCACTACACAGTGCAGTGCCATCACAAATTTGAGATGGTGCATTTTCTCATGCCCAAATTACTATGGAGACTACCCAAGGAAAGTCGTCAACAATTAAACTGAAAAGGGTCACCTGAGATTGCTATGAGCAGTAATTACCCACAAAGTCACTATCTGGGTATAAAACTATGATTAAAAATAAGTTAGGTAAGGGGCACCTGGGTGGCTCAGTCGGTTAAGCATCTAACTCTTGATTTAGGCTCAGGTCATGATCTCACAGTCGTAAGATCAAGCCTGGCGTAGGGCTCCGCGCTGGGCATAGAGTCTGCTTAAGTTCCCTCTCTCCCTCTTCCTCTGCCCCACCCGCCTCCCATTTTCACACTCTCTTAAAAACATAAGTTAGGGGGCGCCGAGGTGGCACAGATCTGACTCTTGATCTCTGCTCAGGTCACCATCTCATGGTTTGTTAGAGCCCCACATCAGGCTCCGTGCTGATGGTGCAGAGCCTGCTTGGGATTCTGTCTCTCCTCTCGGCCCCTCCCCCTCCCTGCGAGCATGCACTTGCACTCTCTCACTCTCAAAATAAGTAAACTTAAAAAAATAAAGCGTGTGCACTCTCTCTCTCATTCTCTCTCAAAATAAGTAAGTTAGGTAAAAACCTTTTAAAATCAAGTCTAAAACTCTTGCTATTTACTCAATTAACTCCATACCTCTTGCACTAGATACATCACCCTGTTTGGGGGATGTGAAATGAAGGGGCAAAGGATTTCATCAGGAAAAATTAAGTTCTCTGAAATTCAATAGGGTAAAAACTCAAAGCTATAAAATATGAAGAGGAACAGGCAACAGCTTGCAGACTGCAGTGGCAACCTTAAGCCAAACCAAAAGAGTGCCAATCTGTGGTTTAAAGAAAATATGTAATCTGGAACTTTGCACCTCAAGTTATTGCTACTCCAAAGTAATCAGTGCCATTTCTAGTAAAAAGTATA
This sequence comes from Panthera uncia, assembly GCF_023721935.1. Lineage (NCBI taxonomy): Eukaryota > Metazoa > Chordata > Mammalia > Carnivora > Felidae > Panthera > Panthera uncia. The sequence goes on from NC_064814.1 coordinate 40,380,520, forward strand.
TGGAGGTTTAGAGGATAATTTCGATTCTTCATTATAATAGATTGGGATTCCATTTTAGCTTGGGGCTTTCTCATCTCAACAGAAGCTCTTTTGTTGATGATAAAGTCAATGGTTCAAAAGCCACTGTCAGAGAACTGAAGAATGTAACTATGTATCACTGGCATTTGCTATCTGAGGTGGTCAAATAGGTGGTCTACTGCAGGCCCCTGGAGAGACTTTAATAAGGACACTACCAGGGCACCTGGGTGGCTCAGCCAATTAAGTGATTTCCGTTCAGATCGTGATCTCACGGTTCATGAGACTGAGCTCCAAATCAGGCTGTGCACTGACAGTGTGGAGCCTGCTTGGGATTCCCGCTCTCCTCTCTCTCCGCCCCTCCCCATTCATGCTCTATCTCTCAAAGAAAAATTTTTTTTAATGAGGGCGCTACCAATTCCAGTTATTCATATTCTAGAATGTTAAAATTTTCTTCAGCACAACCTCTCAGAGTGCTCGGTTTACTGAAGGCCCTGGCACACAGTATGATACAGAATTTTACTGATTGCCGAAATCTTAAATTCACAGTCACTACAAAGTAAAACACCTTAACTTTTCTATTCTTCAAGGTCAAAACAAACTTTGTCTCATCTTTCCCTCTCCACCCACAAGAAAATGGGGTATTCTAAAAGATGTCCTACAAATAAGCCAATGCTTTTATAAATACAAATCAATCCTCTGCAGAGAAAGACCTTAAGATGCCCATATTCTACTTCAGTATTGATTCTAAGCCTTTTAACAGTTTAAGCTGACCACAAACCTCTCCTTCTACTTCTTCTACGGAATATTCTCCTCCTTAAATTCCCTTTTTTTAAAAACGAGCCTTCTTATACCTCCTGTCCCTTGTCTTATACACACACATAACTCCCAATGAAGAACAGACTGAGGCTGAAGGAACACATCTGCAAAACACATGTTCTTAATTAATACACTGCTCACCCGTAAAAGCATGTTGTTAAAATGCAACAATAAAGAGTCTATATAGAACCCCAAAACACCAAATTTGAAGATGAAAACAAAAACGCCCCATAGCAGCCCGAGCAATCCAAAGAAAAAAGATTTAAAAATAAGGCACTACAGTATTGTAATATATCACTAACCTTTCCTTCAAGGACAAAAGTCTCCATGCTAAACACATGAAAAAATAATAATAATGAAATAAAAGAAGAAGAGGCAGATTTAAGAACCTAATTTCCTACTGTTCAAAATGTCAACTAAAATAAAGTGTAGGAATATTTTAAGATCAAATGAAACAATATTGCTGGCCCAATTCACACAACACCTTGTAACACTTTTATATTAAACATGCTAAACTTGAGGAACCATATAATACATTTGCTATAAATTAGATGATAAAGCAAGAAAATAGATCAATTACAGAGATCCGTGATACGTAAAGATGCTCTCAGTACCGTAACTATTTGTTAATGAATGCTAAAGTAAGGTATATGTATCAGCCAAGGTACATTTTGGGGGAATATCCAGAGACCAATCAATCTCCCTTATTTAGTGAAAACACAATAGTCAACAGGCTGTAAAGCACATGTGTAAATCCTACATGGAATTACTTCTAGATTTTTCAAAGTTCGTTGCAATCATTTTCCTATCAGACTACTGCAAAAAAGTTCCCTTCTGACTTACCACTAAAAGTGACAAATCCAAGATCACAAAGGTAGTTAATCAAATCTAAAGCAATTTGATTCAAAAAGCATGTTCTCTCTCTGGGAGGAAATATAAATATGTGTAAGTTCCTCCTTAAAGCTCTCTTCAAAAAAAAAACAAAAAAAAACCTATTCATAGGTAAAATATCATTTAACTTATAAGACCTAGGCTATTTATAAACACTACATTATAAATTTGGTTATTTACATTTAAAACAAAGCCAAAGTCATCACTACCTTTAACCAGTCTACCTTTCAACCAGGAATCATATTAAAAAAACATTCCACCAATGATGTGCTATATGCTCACAATCATGCTGGGCACTGGGGTGACTATACGAGGATGCTGACTGAGGCGTCTTGCTTTTTAGAAAGTTTACACTCTATTTGACAAAAAGAGAAGAGCAAATACTAAGCTGTGTTCAACCAACCCTCCTGAGGGGAGAAACCCCAGGTGACAAGTACACCAAGAAGTGAGACTGCAGTGAGTTTCATCCAAAAAAAAACTTAATGGGAAAAATGAAGCTTGAGCTGCACAGGGAGGGATGGACAGGAATTTTAAAAGCACAAAGGAGGAATGAAAGCATGCAGGCAGGGGCTGGCATCAACAAAGGCTGAGAGACAGGAATAAGCATGATATATACAGAAGAGACTGAGCCAACCTGTCTGGGACACAGGTGCATGCTGAGGCATAATGAGAAATAGTTGGGTAAATCAAGTGGAGTCAGCTCCCGATGGACTGTTGAAGGCAACAGGGAAATGCCGTTAAAATATTAAAATCATCTAATATCTAAACTAGATAGAGAACCTTAGAGATTCTCTAGTTGATACTTTTCTGACAGATGAGGAGAATCTAGGATCCACAGACATCTAATGGCTAGCATAAGGACAGAGAAAGTAAATAGCAGAACAAAACTCAGACCCCATTCAGGAATCCCAGTTCAGTGACAGGCAGCATAGTTTGACAGGGAAAGCAAATCTGTTCAAGGATTGATGAGCACATCAGTATATAAGGATCTGCAAACATACAGACATACAAGACGGTACTGTGTCTTTTGAATTCCAGTAGACTGGTTTCCAGGGGTAATAGAACACCACAGCGGCACTACCATTGAGCAAAAACCACTATGTTTTGCCAGAAGGAATCATTTTCAAGAAAGCAGCAATCCAGAAGGAAAGCAGAGGCAGAAGCTAGTTTTCAGCTCTAAAGGAAATGAGTGGATAAACAGTAGAGGCAGCAGGTATCTGGCAACAAAAAGAAGAAAAAAAAATTGATCCACTGAGAGAAAGCTACAGGACCAAGTAAATGCTTGAGAAAAGAAATCTTAGTAAGTTTGAAGGTGACAAGGAAGGCACTCACACAAAAATTAAATCGGATGCTAAATAAGGTAAGGGGAGTGAGGGAGCATAGAGAACTAATTAAGGATCAGTTGGAAGAAATGTTTTCAAATAGGAATTCCAGAATAAAGAATAAGCTTTTTTTCCTCACCACAAAATACCCCTCACCAAAAGAGTACTCACTTTCAACTACCTTTAAGGCCTTATAAAAATGGCAGACCAGGCTTTAAGAAACAAAGCTACGAGATTTTTTTTAATCCAAAACAGCTTCAAAGTTTTACAAATCTACTTAGCCAATTAACATGTGGTGTATAACTTCAAAGACATTTGTCAATCATTTTATATTGCGTGAGTTTCACACGACATATTGAAAGCACATTCCAATTAGCATCCAATTTACAGTAACTGATATGCCATTGTTTCAAATCAAAAATCAGTTTATTCTCTAATATGTTCTTAAATATGGGGGGTGAGGGGGTATATACTCTTTTTACTTGACCAGATATGGAATACATGAGTGCTTAAATGAACATATTTACAACAAATCATTTGGGGATATCTTTTTTTCAATGTGTTAAAAAAAAAAAATTCAAATAAGCACAGTTTTCTTCTGTGCCGCTTCAGAAACAAAGTCCTACAGAACCAGGGGGGCACACAGAGCTAGGTGGGGCATGTGACAAAGTTTTCTCTAATTCATTAATAGTAACCTAATAAGCCACAATTTAGAGCTACACACCTAAAATATACCAGTATCAATTTAGAAACGTACTATTCAGCACCATAAAGGCAGGTTAAGGAAAAGCAGAAGATGTAACTGATAACATTCATTCAGCTGTGCCTGGATGGCTCAGTCAGTTAAGCGTAGGGCTTTTAATTTCAGCTCAGGTCATGATCTCAAGGTTTGTGAGACAGAGCCCTAGTCTGGCTCCACACTGACAGCGTGGAGCCTACTTGGGATTCTCCCTCCCTCTCCCCCACCTCCTTGTGTTTGCAAGGGCGTGCGTGCCGTGCGCATGCGCTCTGTCTCTCTCAAAATGAATAAACACTTAAAAAGAAACCTCAGGGGCGCCTGGGTGGCTCAGTCAGTTAAGTGTCCGACCTCAGCTCAGGTCATGATCTCACAATGTGAGTTTGAGCCCCATGTCGGGCTCTGTGCCGACAGTTCAGAGCCTGGAGCCTGCTTTGGGTTCTGTGTCTCCCTCTCTCTCTCTCCCTCCCCCAGTCACGCTCTGTCTCCCACTCTCTCAGCAAATAAACAAACATTAATTTTTTTTTTAATTCATCATTCTTTACAAAAATAAATAAATAACTGATACATTCACTCCGCTTTCTGGCCATCCACCTTTGCAACTGCCATTTCCCTAACCAAGGACATAATTACTTTTAAAATTGGTAAGAATCATTCAACTTAGGCCATAAATACTAGGTTTAGGTGCAATACTAGCAGGTTACAGCAATTTCATTTTACCCACTTGGAAATAAGGGCTTAAGCTCAAAATGTCAGGATGGAACACTGCCACTTCTCTTAACTGGGTCTACCGCATCAAGTTGCCAAGCAATACCCATCAGAGTACAAAACGTTATCGGCAGTGGCTAGTAATGCATTTCTGCTTACATCACCACAAATATTAGAAGTCCAACCAAACCATCAATTCAGTCATAAACAGAGTTGCTACCTTTAGACTTGCATACGCTCTCGGGCTCAACATACACATGTCTTAGCTGTAATAAAAAGCAGCCTGTATCCCTCTGGCCCCGCTGAAACAAAGTACAGACAATATACCCAAAATTTAAAACTTTTAGAAATAGCTGAAACTAATTATACAAATACCTCTCCCTACACGTGGGGCTTTTTCTCCCCTCAATAAAAATGTGAACTCTTCTCCCTTAACTATACTTAAGGGGTTATTAAAACAAATCCTATGAGATACTTTTCAGAAAAAGTATCCCTGACTGTTCAGCATTCAATACGTTTCGTACTGAGGCTCTTGTTATTAGGTCTGCTACGTGACCTTGGAAAGTCATTTAATATCTCTGTGCCTCGGTTTTCTCACTTTCCAACCTGAAGGTAATCTCTAATTTGAATTAAACGTTTATGACTACTATAGTAAATTAAGGTATGTAAGTACCTTATGTTAAACATTGAAAAGCCTTAGACTTCTGTATGGCAAAGTCAGTGGTCTTTAACCTAAGAGAAGAATGTGAGGAATAATTTGCCCTATGTATCTTTCTCTTAATTACAACATAAGGAATACATTAAAAATGCTTCCGTTTAAAACTCTTACATCCTTAATTTTTAACAGATGGTGGCGAGTTTGATTCCACAATATTCATAACAACGCAAACAACAAAGCCTAAGGTCTTTTAACACTGGAGACAAAAAGAAGGAAATATTTACTTGTGTTACTGGGAATATAATAAAAATCATTCTTTTAAATTTAGAAAACTATATTTTTTTTTGTAGGCGGCAGATAAGCCTAGAGATCAACAGGTAAGAAGTGAAGAAATAAAGTTTAAAAATTAGGAAAAAAAACTAATAAAAAAATTGGAGAACAACAATGGTAGTGTGAACACTTAAAATTCCTGCATCCATATTATGCTGTCCACAAGGTTTAGACTTGGGGTTCTTCCGTGTGCCTTTAAAATCCTTTTTCAAGATTACATAAAGTCTCTTCTATCAAGTTTTAAATCTAATGCTCTATCAATAACACAATGCAGTGTGTGCAGTAACATTTTACTTCCTCAGATAGATCAGTAGTACAGTTGGTTTACAAGCTTTTTGGTCTGGGAGCAGAAGAGGGATGGGTGAAACAACACGCTACAAGCCCCTGACAGCTTTGTAATTCTATTCTACCTAGGTAGTTTCAACTTCCTTCTCAATCCTGCTGCCTATCCCAAACATCTTTCAGGTAGGTCAGCAACACTGGGAGTCCTGTAAGGAAACCTTTGTGGATCCAGTAAAAGTGGAGCCCTCCCCTGCCCCTCCATTCAGCTCCCATAACCACTTTTATGATTGTATCCAGTCAACAAAATAGATGGATTCAACCTTAACATGTCCCTCATCACAGGAAGCCCCGGGTAGAACTGCAGCTGCAAAAAAAGCATCCCTTTAAACTATCCCCAACTAACCACAGCAACACAAAGTTAAACTAATTCCCACTGACAAAAGGCTCCGTGTGCATTCATTCTGATCAGCCTCAGGACCCAGCGTTTGAAGCTCAAGGAATAAAAAGGCACCTCCCCAAGCTATGAAACTTTTATTTTTCCACCCCAAAGATTCTCAATGAAAGTTCTCTTGTGAACCAAGAGGTGAGAGTTAAAAACGACAACACAACACCAGCAGAATTATCGGCTCCAGGACCACATCCCAGCTGTCCCTGCTCTCCGTGGTCAGGGGCTCAGACGCAGTTTCCCACTTTTCCTGGCACCCTGCTCCCCTTACTCCCCAAGATTCTCACTCAAGAAAGCCCTATTCACATTCTCAGACCGCTGGCAAAATAAAGGGTGAAACTGCAATTCTCAAGGAAGAAAAAAAAAAAAGGGAAAAATATTTCAGAAGCAGAAGGGAACGAGCACCATGGTTTCTACTACAACATGTAAATGCCACTCTTGTCTCATCAGGATATGGGGGGACGCCCAAGTGGGGTACCAAAAAGATGTGCATTGAGTGTGCACTTGGAGCTCTCAGGGCAGGCTGAGACCAGGGAGCAGAAAGTAAGAAAACCTGTGCTTTCCCTGCTTCTACTCTTCCCCGTCCAAGAGAGGAAGCTGAAGAAACTGGGGGAGGGGCGGGATGTTATCGTTCTCCCATTGGGGGTACACAAGACAGGCCTGGGGGTTCCTCCAGGGACTCACCCCCAGTTCGGAGGGCCACTGAGGGAAGAGGAAACCCCTAAACGTTACCCACCTCCGTTCAAACAAACAAACAAACAAAAGTAAGGGAGGGGGAAATGATTAAATCCAGATGGAGAGCCCCTGCAAGCGCCCCCAGGTCACTCATCCTCATTAGCAAGCGGAAGGGCTGGGATAAAGAGGATGGAGGGTCCGAGGGGTGGTCAGGGAAGAGGCCCCACCCCCCGACTTAGGAGGGAAGGGGAGCCCGAGCCACCAGCCGTCCCCTCCTTCCCCGCACCTCCCCCCTAGGCCACCCCCTCTAGTTCCCCCCTTCCTCTCCTCCAGAGCCCGAGGCAGCCGCGGGGGAGGCGGCTGCTCCTTCCTCCCCTCACCCACTCCGCCCCCACCCCCACTTCGCTCCCACCTCCCGCCCGCCGAGGGCCCGTTACCTGCTCGTCGAAGCGGCTGACCACGGCCTGGACCCATTCCACCGGCCTGTGCGCGGCCATGTCCTCCCCGCGGCCGGGGGGCGGCGGAGGGACGGGCCGGCCGGCGCCCAGGGCCGGGAAGAGGGCGGGGAGCGGGGGCCGAGGTGAAGGCAGAGGCGAGGAGAGGGTCCGAGGAGTGCGGGCTCCGAACGTTCCCACGGGGGTGGGGATGGGGGCCCTGCGCCGAGCCGGGAGGGGGACAGGGGAAGGGGGCGTTGGCGAGGAGGCAGGGGGAAGGGGGGCGGGGGAGGGGGACCCGGGGAGGGGAGGGGGCCTCTTGGTCGCTCTCCCCACTAGCGCCGTCTCCCCTCAGCCATCACAGTCCGAGACGCCGCCATGACACCCCACCGGAAGTGGGATCCTTTCCACGGCCCGGGGAGAGGGAGAGCGAGCGAGCTTGAGATTGAGAGCGCGGCTGGGAAAGGGGAGGGGGAAGCGAGAGGGAAGGCGGCCTGCCGCGCATGCGCCCGTGCCGGCCGGTTTCATTAATGAAAAAGCGAGTCCTCCTGGAGGTGACGTCACCTAACTCCTCCGGGCCCGGAGGCGCGCGTCCCTCTTCGCCGCCGGGCTCACCTAGACTCTGGCTCTGGGTTCGGCCGGCGACGGTCCGTGCCGACCCGGGAGCATCCGCTCGCATCCCCGCCGCCACAAGAGGCTCCCCCTCCCCCGCCGGCCCCAGGGTTTGGATTGCTCCCCGGGTTGGAAGTTAGGGGGCCGCGGAGCTAGCGTTTCTCCCAGGGCGCAGATCTCTGCGGCTGATCTGGGGGGCTGTGCGAGGGTCCCTCTCTGCCTTAAGCTCTCATAAAAAAATAAAGTACACAATCTCCGGTTTCCAGGTCCTTCGTAGCTAGCTAGTATAAACTGCTGAGAAAGGGGGGAAATAAGGCCAAGACAGATACAATTTTTTTTTTTTTTTTTTTTTTTTTTTTAACTGTCTGTGTTAAATCCCAGTTCCTAGACGCGATGGCGGTCAAAGTGCTCAGACTCCGGAATGCAGTCCGGACTTCCTCTGCTGAACAGATAGGCACCCAAGTTAATAAAACTTTTGCACGGTTGATAATAGATTCAAGTTGCACCATCCTCAAAAATCCTCTAAGGGCTTCCATACGTTGATTCAACATTCATCATCTCATTTAAATCCTTCAATGAACCTTTCATTACCCTCATCTAACAGATTTGCCTGAAGTCTCAGAGTTGGTAGGTGGCAGAGTCAGCATGCAAACCCAGGTGGTTTGACTCCAAAGACAGTAGAGACAGACTGTGGCTCTCCAGAAACAATGGGGTTCCCTATACCCTTAATACCACAGTTAAAATGATTTTGTGTGAAATTGGTTTTCCAGGGAGAGGATTACATCCAAAACAATGATCTACCTATATCGGACATGAATTTTGGAATGAGCTATTTTTGAGATTATCTTCCTCAATACACTTTACTTAGGATAATCTTAAAATGAGTTTCCACATTCTGAGCACACACTAATCAGCCACTTAGGCCGCATGATATGATAACTAATCAGGTGATAAGGCAGAGCAAAACTAGTATTTTACATTTACTACAAAAAAAAAAAAAAATTCTCTAAGCCAGTATCCCATGCACAGAGATATCCATGAGAGAAGTTTCCAACCTTTGCTGGCTGGTGATTGTCTAAAATACATATTAAATTAATACTTCATTCCACTAGAATGAGAGGAAAGGGTCTAGGTGGCTCTGTTGTCCATTCTCTAAGGATGCCATATGAATACCAACTAATGTCTTTTAGATGATGTCAGAAATGATGGTGACAATGTTAAAGAAAAGGATGTTAAATGAGTGTCCATCTGTGCCCTTCCCAGCTAAAACCCCCCAAAAACTCTCATTCGTACCTCCAGAGAGTATCCCAATGCCTGTACTTCACTGCTAAACTTCCAGACCTGCAATCTTCCTCTCCTTTTCTCATGCTTCCTCTGAAAGTTCCCAATTAACTTTCTTGTTGCCATGGCTCTTTGCCTATTCCCTTCACCTTCCCTAGCCTGGATGCAAATGTCTAAACCCTCGGCTCCCTTGGCTCCAGGAGCATTCCATTCCTGAGGTCCCTTTGTGCTTCTCTTTCCTCTGCTTCCCCAGATTCCCCGTTCCTCCCTAACTCTAGGCAAAGAACACTCAAACTTCAGTCCTTGGCCCTCTGCTCTTGCTTTTCTCAGGCTCCAGCCAGCATTAATTCACTAATTCATCCTAATCTGCACTTCCTGTCCTGTTGCCCCCACTGACTGCCAAGCTTCTCATAACACTTGGAGTGTTAACACTAGGCTTCACTCCGACTTCGTCTCCAATTAAATTCATTCCATTCTGCTGAATCAATATTAAGCGCCCAAACACCTATTGTATAGACCATGCACCATGTCAGGTAGTGCATACCACAGCAGGGATTCTACACAAAAATGCTAAAACAGGTAACGCATACATACTGTGGTGAACTAAGGGGCACATCCCCCCAGTTAAAGGGGCAGCTGTCACTCAATTACTGCCGCCATGCAAGAATACTGACCCAGTGTTGCTCGATCTTCCCGTTAATCAATAGAAGCTGGAAATCTGAGTTTACATATACACTCTTCCAATTTTTACATAGTGGCAGCCTTTTCACGTTTTTTAAAACCTTGTGCAGCCAAACAAACTACATCTGCTGTCTGAATTTTGAGCACCAGCTTGACTAGCTCTGAGCTAGGAAGGATATGGCTTCAGAGTAGAAGCGAATTAGACCGTGCCCTAACATCCCAGTTCTGCATGGTCCAACACAAGAGTGTTCGAGAGGACTACTAGCACTTGGTATAGGTTTAAATGCATCACTCTTGTCAACTATACTCAAATAAAAAATAATAAAATTAATCCAAATAAAATAAATCCAGCACTCTCGGTTGTTCTCTCTGTTTTTGGTCACACGGCAGTCTCTGCCAATTTTGTCTTCGGGGGTCTCGTTCCAGGAGCATTCCCTACATTCTACCCATCTCCCACCCCTCCACACACTCCCCCCCCACCCCTGTTCTAGGATCCCAAGGAGTGCCGGGCACCTCACAGCTGAGCCACCAATTTCCCCAGCTGCAGGGAGCATTAGTGGCCAGCTCTCAACTGAATCCCTTTCCAGAAATTGCCCTTAGCAAGAGAGCTACCTCACTCTGGTCACACCAGCTCCAGGAGAAACTGCACAAGTGGCTGGAAGATACAGGCCTTGGGGTGGGACCACCCCGAAGCACTCAAGAGCCCTCATAAGTGATCAGCTCCCAGGGGGTCAGGTGAGGCCTTTGCTTGCGACTGCCTTTAGTTCAAGTTCTCTTTCTGCTCAGTCCTACTCTTTTAGTTCTTCGCAATGTTGATCCCAAGTGTATTACCCAATAAATTTCCCACTTGCAAATCTCCAGTTCTGAGTTGGTTTTCCAGAGGATCCAAACTAAACCAATTAGTCCCATGAGTGTGGTCTGAGCCAGGGGAGCTGAATCATCCACTGGCCAGCTGGCAGCAAGGCCCCAGGTGAAGGCCTTGATAGGCCCTGGCATGCCGTAGCTCTGCAACTGTTAAAACTGTCAGCAGTGGGGATGGGATGGGATAGGATAGGATGGATGGGATATAATACCAGTGCAAGAACGCACGGGTAGATGTAATCTATCAGGCACTTTTTTTTTTTAATATGGGGAAAATAGAAATTTAAGAACAGTAAGATTGAACAACTATTGTTGGAGTAAGACAATGAAAAGTTGCAAGTGGTTAATCCCCAATTAAAGGCTAAGGCTAGAGTGCCTCCTTAGCAACACATAAATGAGGAGTGGGGGTTGGGCGGTGCAGAAAATGTTGAAGATCAGGCCCACAATTTAAGTCTAAGAACGGTAGAACTCTGGGGTGCCCGGGGGGCTCAGTCGGCTAAATGTCCAACTCTTGATTTCAGCTCAGGTCATGATCTCACAGTTTGTGAGTTCAAGCCTCGCGTGGGACTTCACGCTGACAGTGCAGAGCCTGCTTGGGATTCTCTCTCTCCCTCTCTGCCCCTCCCCTGCTCACTCTCTCTGTCTCTCTCTCAAAATAAATAAACTTAAAAAAAAAAAAAAAAGAATAGTAGAACTCCAAACAGGTTGAATTCTCAGCCCTGGAAAGTCTTCTAGGTCAAGGTCAGTAGCACGGTTAGAAAGAAGTGGGATCCTGACACTTTGGGGCATGTGGGTTGATGCACTTAAGAACCTTCAAACCCCACATCACCCTGCACACTCTGGGTTTGTAGGTCTCCTCAAGACCAGGGCTAATGGCAGACCATATTGTCACAGAGCTAGACTCCCTGATAGCAGTAGGCTTGATGGGATCTCGAAGAAATAGAGACCAGGCGGCACGCTTAACCAACAGAAGCAAGATTAAGCGGCATCGTTGAGTGGCACAATTAGAGGGGCAGCCTAGGGGACATGACCCACAGAGAGCTACGGAGGTAGTTAACAGAACACCATGTACCAAGAGGAAACCAGCCTAGGCATCCCTCAAGGTTCAATGCGTACACCTTTTAAAAACCCAAGGACGGATGACGAGGTGGCTGAGGGAACCTGCCCCAATAAAAAGCTACAGTCCCTCGCCAGTTTTCAGACCCAGAACCTGATGACTGAAGAAGACTGTGTTCCCAGCAAGAATATAGACAAATGAGTCCTCTGGTCCTCCCTGAATGTATAATTAGAAAAGCCACACTCGGTGGTTGGCAGAAGCCTCACATTTGTTCCTTGGCCTATGGGGTAAGAGCTGTCATAGTGGAGAAGGCCAAGTGGAAGCTTCTGAATCTCCACCCCACCCCCTGCCTCCCTGTGATCTAGCAAGATTCTAAATTTTTCAAAATTTGTATCCCCTAGGAGAATGCAGAGACAAGAATGCATGTCCAGAGGGGCCCCATGGCAAGGGTAGAGACTATGCATGAGCCCAACATCATGGGCCCCTACTTACTAAGGCCTGTCTAGTCACTGGTGCCACCAAGTGCCCAACCTACCAGCAACAGAGACCAAAACTAAATCCTTAATATGGCACCATCCCTCAGGACACCAACCAGCCTGTTGATGGCAAAAATGACATCTTCTCGCCTCAGAGGAACAGTAATTCATCCAGACTGGAATAGAAACATTCTGGGTATGGGTTTGCATTTTCTGCTCACAGAATTTTGTTTTAACCAGCACCACTGGCTAAGGGCCTACAGAGGGTTTGATCCACTGACACAAGATGCTATATAACATAGCATTGGACCAATAAACCTCCTTAAAGTGAAAGAGGTATGCTGTGGGTACATGACCGTGAAATCTATTGGTCCTATAACATACCGTGCTAGCCAGAAACTGCTCGCCCAATGGGATGATATAATAGCCATTTAAGGCACAACTGAGGCCCAGCTTAGAGAGGATGGACCAACATCCTTCAGGACAAAAAACACACCCTAGTCAATGACGAATATGGGGCACGGTGTCCCCAACAGGTAGAATTCATGGATCTGGGAGCTGAGAGATGGAAGGAGTGGCCCCGGTCGACAATATCCCCAGTGACCCCCTAGGGGAATTTTGTGTTTCCCATCCCCACAATTCTGGGCTCTGCAGGTCTAGAAGTCCTCGTTCCCAAAGGAGGAACACTTCCACCAGGAACACCGCAATCGTCCCACTACACTTGAAGCTATGGCCACCTCCCAGTCACTTTGGGTTGCTCATACTAAGACGCTAGCAGGCAAGGAAAGGGGGTCATCATCTCATGAGGGATAATTGACCCTGATCGTCAGGAACAGGTAGAACTATTACATAATGGGTAGCAGAGAAGAATATATTTGGGGATCCATAGGGGCATCTCTTGGTTCTCCCTTGTGCAAGTAGGATAGTAAATGGACAAGTGGCACCTGGGTGGCTCAGTTAGTTGAGTGCCTAATTCTTTTTTTTTTATTATTGAATTTTTTTAAATGTTTATTTATTTATTTTTGAGACAGAGAGAAAGCAAGTGGGGGGAGGGGAAGAAGGAGCTAGGGAGAGAGAGAATCCCAAGCAGGCTCTGTGCTGTCAGCACACAGCCAGATGCAGGGTTTGCGTCCAGCTCTTGGTATCAGCTCAGGTTGTGATCTCGAGGTCATGAGATCGAGCACCGGGTTGGGCTCCACACTGACCTTGGAACCTGCTTGGGATTCTCCCTCTCTCCCTCTCTCTCTCTCTCTCTCTCTCTCTCTCTCTCTCTGCCCCCCCCCAATAAATAAACAATACATAAATAAATAGATAAGTGCAGCAGCCACATCTGAAAAGGACATGGTGATGAGGGGGTCAGGCCCTCTCAGGGATGTGTGGGTTTGGGTCACCCTACCACAAAAGCCATTGAGAGTAGCAGAAATGCCAGCTTAGGGTGAGGGGAATCGAGAAAGCATAGAGAAGGGAGATGATCAATTGAGGGCTATAATTCATTCTACTAACCTTAATCGTGTGCATTTCCTCAGGGAAAGAGACAACCGGAATCTTGTAAGAACTTTCCCCACTATTGTGGATCTGAACAGTCCAAGTGGACACCAGTGGATACCATGGTGTCCTCTTCAGGCCTCGAGCTCTCATATCCCACCCTCACCCCTGCTGCTGGGCGCATTAATAGCTGACGGCTGTCTGAGACCCTCTGCAGAAACTGCCATCAGTTTGGAGAGAACCACCTCACCTAAGGCCACACCTGTTCCCCAAGAGAGCCCACTTCCAGTCCTAGTGGATGCCCCCTTCTGCAGGGGTCTAAAGACCTGGCCTTTATGCCTCAAGATGGGATTACTCTGAAGGGCCTTCTCAGCTCCAAAGGTCCTCGTGGGATTGACTCAAGTCTTTTGCTGCAACAATGTCTTAGTTTGACTTTTCCTTCTGGCCGAGCCTGAGTTCTTGCTCCCTGCCCAGGTGTTAATCCTTGAAAGCGCTTCCCAATGAACTTGGGCACAACTTTCCAGCTCAGAGTCAGTTTCCACCTAGGACATCTGGGTTCAAATGACAGCTACACCCCTTCCTAGCTAGTGACCTTGGCAAGTTAATTCCCCACTGTAAGCTTCATTATCCATCTCTATTAAGTGGGACAATAATAGAAGTACCTGCTTCGTGGGCTGTCCCGAGAGTTAAACAAAATAATACTTACAAGGGGCTTGGATAGGCTCCTGGCATCCAGTAGGTATTTCCCAGGTGGGGAGAGGAAGAGCCAAAAAGATGGAATAGAAAAGATTCAGTCTGGGGCACCTGGGTGGCTCAGTCAGTAGAGCATTGGATTCTTGATTTCAGCTCAGGTCATGATCTCATGGTCATGAGATCAAGCCTCAAGTCGGGCTCAGAGCTGAGCATGGAGCCTGCTTGGGATTCTCTGTCTCTCTCTGTCTCTGTGTCTCTCCCCCACTGGCCTTCGCTGTCTCTTAAAATACATAAATAAGCATAAAAAAAAAAGAAAGAAAGGATTCAGTCTGACTCCTGAAAGAAAAAAAAAAAGAACAGCAATGGAAAGAGAGGGGAGTTTGCACGTATTAGAGAAAATTCGAGAAGCACTTTGGTGGAGAGAGATGCAGCACAGATTGCCATCATTCCTTCCTTTCTCCCCCAATTTTGTTCTAAGGGAACAATGTGACCACTTAAAAATAAACAAAAACCTTTACCTTCCCAGACTCTTTCTACTGAAGATGGCCAGTTGACCCAATTCTGCCAATGAGATATAGGCGGAAATACTGGATGGAGTTTCAAAAAAAACCTCTTGTTTTCCTGATTTAAGGGGGGTTACTCAGCTGGCATTCTTGAAGCTTTTGTCATTTGCTTCTTTTTTTTTTGTAAGTTTATTTATTTATTTTGAGAGAGTGTATATGCATGGGAGCTGGGGAGAGGCAGAGAGAGAGACAGAGAGAGAATCCCAAGCAGGCTCCATGCTGTCAGCTCAGAGCCTAATAGGGGGCTCAATCTCATGAACCATGAGATCATGACCTGATTGGAAATCAAGAATGGGATGCTTAACCAACTGAGCCATCCGGTGCCCCTGTCTTCACTCTTTTTATCTGGGCCTGAAATAATTTGTCTCAGCCCACTTTGAGCCAGACAGAAAAATACAAATACTCCATGGTATCACTTATACGTGAAGTAAATAATAAAAATAAAAACAATTTGAACTCATAGGAACAGAGAATAGATAGATGGTGGTTGCCAGGGCTGAGGAATGGGGAATGTGGAGAGATGTCGGTCAAAGGGTATAAACTCTGTTTTAGGATGAATCCGTTCTGGGGCTCTAATGTACAGTGTGGTGCCCCTACTTAATAATCTTGTATTATATACTTGACATTTGCCAAAAGAGTAGATCTTAAGCATTCTCACCAGAAAAGAAAAAAAATAAATAACTGTGAGGTGATAGATGTGTTAATCAACCTGATTGTAGTAATCATTTCACTATATATATATACATATATATATATAATCATCACACATTGTACATTTATTTTATTTTTATTTTTTTTAACGTTTTATTTTATTTTTGGGACAGAGAGAGACAGAGCATGAATGGGGGAGGGGCAGAGAGAGAGGGAGACACAGAATCGGAAGCAGGCTCCAGGCTCTGAGCCATCAGCCCAGAGCCCGACGCGGGGCTCGAACTCACGGACTGCGAGGTCGTGACCTGAGCTGAAGTCGGACGCTTAACCAACTGAGCCACCCAGGCGCCCCACACGTTGTACATTTAAAATATGTTATAGATTTGTCAATTATACCTGAATAAAATGAGGGTGGAGGAAGCCTACTGTATCATCTCATGGCTGACCTTGCCTTGGCCTCACCTCACACCCCTGACCTTTAAAGCATTCATGATAGGGGGCACCTAGGTGGCTCAGTCAGTTAAGCGCCTGATTTCAACTCCGGCCATGATCTCATGGTTTGTGAGTTTGAGCCCTGTGTCAGGCTCTGTGCTGACAGCTGGGAGCCGGGAGCCTGCTTCGGATTCTGTGTCTCCTTCTCTCTCTGACCCTCCCCCACTCATGCTCTGTCTTTCTCGCTCTCAAAAATAAATAAACATTTTTTAAAAATTAAAAAAAAAGGCACTCACAACGGAGTACCTGGCTGGCTCAGTTGGAAGAGCATACAACTCTTGATCTTGGGGTCACAAGTTCGAGTCCCATGTTGGGTATAGAGATTACTAAAATAAATCGATACACTTAAAAAAATTTTTTTTTTTTAAAAAGCACTCATGGGCATCTTGTCTTCATCTCAGGTGTGCTAAGTTTCTAGCTCCTAGCCATACCACGCCACAGGGGAACTGTAATAAATGTTTGCATGATTAATCAAAGGAAAGCAGCTGGAAACAATTAATTACTGGCTAATTGTTATCAACGGCCTTGGTAACAAACACCGAGAATGAGGACTCGTTCTTTTAGTCATTAAAAGGTGAGTTATAAGCAGCTGAGAAGGAAATGTTTTTCCCTCTGTCTTCAGTGATACACGTTGTCCACCAGACTTGAGATTCAGAGAATTCTGCTTCTGTTATTTCTTTCTTCAGTCATTCATGAATGTCTCTTGCAGCTAAGTGTTACACAGGGCTTGTAATAGAAGATCCAACCCTTGCGGGGGCGCCTGGGTGGCTCAGTCGGTTAAGCATCCGACTTTGGCTCAGGTCACAATCTCACGGTCCGTGAGTTCGAGCCCCGCGTCAGGCTCTGGGCTGACAGCTCAGAGCCTGGAGCCTGCTTCAGATTCTGTGTCTCCCTCTCGTTCTGACCCTCCCCCATTCATGCTCTGTCTCTCTCTGTCTCAAATATAAATTAAAAAAAACATTAAAAAAAATTAAAAAAAAAAGAAGATCCAACCCTTGCGCTGAAGAAGTGTAGTTATGAAAGCTAAAACTAAGTCTCTAACTATCACAGGTGACAGAATACGGAAAGCTTCTTTTCAAAAAATACTCACAAATGTCAGGCAGTATGCTATGCACGTATATTCAATATCATTTTTAAAGTTCATTCAAACATATGAGGTGGATATTATAGCCCCATATTACAGGTAAGGAAACAGAGGCTCAAAAAGATTTAGTAATATGTTCAGGTCATCTAGCTAGTACGTGATGAGGCTGGTGGTCAAATTCAACTCTGCCTCTGGGTCCACCCTCTCTCAACCATCATCCAGCATTGTCCAAAGATTCTTTGGAACACTCATGTCTCCAAACATTTCACGGCCAGACGAGTTTGAGAAATGCTCTATACAATAGCTCCTTATCGGCAATTCACAACGTAATTTTTCATTATAATGTAATAGTTTAGACCAGTGGTACCCAAACCTTTTTGGAAGAACATTCAGTAAAAAGTTTGAAGCACCCATACCCAGTACAGATTTATTTATTTACTTAAAATTTTGAGGCACAGGGGCACCTGGGTGGCTCAGTCGGTTAGGCGTCCAACTTCGGCTCAGGTCGTGATCTCGTGGTTTGTGAGTTCGAGCCCCACGTTGGGCTCTGTGCTGACAGCTCAGAGCCTGGAGCCTGCTTCAGATTCTGTGTCTCTCCATTTCTCGGCCCTTCCCCTGCTCATGCTCTGTGTTTGTCTGTCTCTCAATAGTAAATAAACATTAAAAAAAATAAAAAAACATTCTAGGCACATTCCAAGCCATTCCTAATTTTATTTAAAATATATACTTTTTGTTCTTGCTAAAATGTCTAATGCTAGCAATATTACCAATGGATTTAATAAATCATAAAATGTAGAATATTAATATTTTATAGTAATTTTTAAATGTTTATTTATTTTTGAAAGAGAGACAGAGACAGAGACAGAGCATGAGTGGGAGAGGGGCAGAAAGACAGAGAGGGAGACACAGAATCTGAAACAGCCTCCAGGCTCCGAGAGTCAGCACAGACCCTGATGTGGGGCTCGAACTAGGGAACAGCGAGATCATGACCTAGGCCGAAGTCGGATGCTTAAACAACTGAGCCACCTAGGTGCCCCTTACAGTAGTATTTTTACCAAATTCATTGTGATTGGACTTGTTTTTTTATTTCCCAGCATCTTGTTTTATCAATCTTTCTAAAATTCTGGTTCTCAAGTTGAGTCTCCTGGGGCACCTGGGTGGCTCAGTTGGTTACGTGCCCAACTCTTGATTTCAGCTCAGGTCATGATCTCCCAGTTTGTGAGTTCGAGGACCATGTGGGGCTCCACACTAACGGTGCAGAACCTATTTGGGATTCTCTCTCTCTCCCTCTCTCTCTGCCCCTCCCCCACTCTCACTTGCTCTCTCTCTCAAGAATAAATAAATTTTTTAAAACTTTAAAAAAGATTTTTAAATAAATACAATCTTTAAAAAAGGATTCCATCTGGCACAAAAACAGACACATAGACCAATGGAATAGAATAGAAACCCCAGAACTAGACCCACACACGTATGGCCAACTAATCTTTGATAAAGCAGGAAAGAACATCCAATGGAAAAAAGACAGTCTCTTTAACAAATGGTGCTGGGAGAACTGGACAGCAACATGCAGAAGGTTGAAACTAGACCACTTTCTCACACCATTCACAAAAATAAACTCAAAATGGATAAAGGACCTGAATGTGAGACAGGAAACCATCAAAACCTTAGAGGAGAAAGCAGGAAAAGACCTCTCTGACCTCAGCCGTAGCAATCTCTTACTCAACACATCCCCAAAGGCAAGGGAATTAAAAGCAAAAATGAATTACTGGGACCTTATGAAGATAAAAAGCTTCTGCACAGCAAAGGAAACAACCAACAAAACTAAAAGACAACCAACGGAATGGGAAAAGATATTTGCAAATGACATATCGGACAAAGGGCTAGTATCCAAAATCTATAAAGAGCTCACCAAACTCCACACCCGAAAAACAAATAACCCAGTGAAGAAATGGGCAGGAAACATGAATAGACACTTCTCTAAAGAAGACATCCGGATGGCCAACAGGCACATGAAAAGATGCTCAACGTCGCTCCTCATCAGGGAAATACAAATCAAAACCACACTCAGATATCACCTCACGCCAGTCAGAGTGGCCAAAATGAACAAATCAGGAGACTATAGATGCTGGAGAGGATGTGGAGAAACGGGAACCCTCTTGCACTGTTGGTGGGAATGCAAATTGGTGCAGCTGCTCTGGAAAGCAGTGTGGAGGTTCCTCAGAAAATTAAAAATAGACCTACCCTACGACCCAGCAATAGCACTGCTAGGAATTTACCCAAGGGATAGAGGAGTACTGATGCATAGGGGCACTTGTACCCCAATGTTTATAGCAGCACTCTCAACAATAGCCAAATTATGGAAAGAGCCTAAATGTACATCAACTGATGAATGGATAAAGAAATTGTGGTTTATATACACAATGGAGTACTACGTGGCAAGGAGAAAGAATGAAATATGGCCCTTTGTAGCAACATGGATGGAACTGGAGAGTGTGATGCTAAGTGAAATAAGCCATACAGAGAAAGACAGATACCATATGTTTTCACTCTTATGTGGATCCTGAGAAACTTAACAGAAACCCATGGAGGAGGGGAAGAAAAAAAAAAAAAAAGAGGTTAGAGTGGGAGAGAACCAAAGCATAAGAGAGTCTTAAAAACTGAGAACAAACTGAGGGTTGATGGGGGGTGGGAGGGAGGGGAGGGGGGGTGATGGGTATTGAGGAGGGCACCTTTTGGGATGACCACTGGGTGTTGTATGGAAACCAATTTGACAATAAATTTCATATATTGAAAAAAAATAAAAAATAAAAAAATAAAAAATAAAAATAAAAATAAAAAAAGATTCCATCAAAAAAGCGAAAAGAAAACTTACAAAAATGGAAGAAAACATCTGCAAATCATATATCTGATAAGGGATTTGTATCTAGAATATAAAAATACTCTTACACCTTGACAACAACAAACAACCCAATTAAAAAATGGGCAAAGATGCCTGGCTGGCTCGGTTGGAAAAGCATGCGACTCTTGATCTCGAGGTCCTGAGTTCGAGCCCCATGTTGGGTGTAGAGATTACTTACTTATAAATAAATTTTTTAAAAAAAGTTTTTAACGGGCAAAGAATCCGAATAGCCATTTCTCAAAGAAGATACACAAATGCCTGATAGGCACTAGAAGAACCACTCACCATCTTTTAAGCCATCAAAGAAATGAAAATCAAAACCACAATGAAGTATCACTTTATACCTATCAGGATGACTATGATAATACAAAAGATAGTTTTGCACAACACAATAAAAATGTTGGCAAGGATGTGGAGAAGTTGAAAGCCCTATACACTGCTGGTGGGAGTGCAAGATAGTGCAGCCACTGTGGAAAATATCTTGGCAGGTTTTCAGAAGATTAAACATAGAGCTATCACAGGAGTGCGCAATTCCACACCGAGGTATACACCCAAGAGAAACTGAAAAAACATGCGTGCACAAGATTTGTACACGAGTGCTCGTGGCAGCATTATTCGTACTAGGCAAAAAGAAACAACTCAAAGATCCATAAGCTGATGAATGGATAAATAAACCGTGGTGTAGCCACACAAGAGAATATTATTCGGTCATAAAGAAAGGAATGAGGCACCACCATAGGGCTACAACGTGGCTGAACCTTGAAAACATTATGCTAAGCGAGCGAAGTCGGTCACAAAATGCCACGTATTGTGATTCCGCTCATATTAAATGCCCATAAAGGCAAATCCATAGAGATATGAAGTAAATTAGGGGCTGCTTAAGGCTGAGGGGGTTCGAAAGAAATAAGGAATGACTGCTAATGGCTGTGGGGTCTCATTTTTAGGTGATGAAATGTTCTAAAATGTATTGTAATGGATGCACAACTCTGCGAACACACTGAAAACCATTGAATTGTATACTTTACGTGGGTGAATTGTATCATACATGAATTATATCTCTCTATATAGAACCCCCTAAAGGGTCTGCTAAAAACTACCAGAACTGACAAATGATTTCAGTAAAGTCACAGGGTACAAAATTAATATATATAAATCTGTTGCATTTCTATACACTAATACTGAAGTAGCAGAAAGAGGGGGGAAAAATCTCATTTACAATTGCACCAAAAAGAATAAAATACCTAGGGATAAACTTAACCAAAGAAGTAAAAGACCCGTACTCTGAAAACTAGAAAACATTAATGAAAGAAATTGAAGATGACACAAATAAATGGAAAGAGGGACACCTGGGTGGCTCAGTTGGTTGAATATCTGACTTCAGCTCAGGTCGTGATTTCACGGTTCGTGGGTTTGAGCCCCACGTCGGGCTTTGTACTGACAGCACGGAGTCTGCTTTGGATTCTCTGTCACCCTCTCTCTGCTCCTGGCCCACTCATTTTTCTCTCTCTCTCTCAAAAAGAAATAAACATTAAAAAACATTTTTTTAAATAGAAAGATATTCCACACTCACGGATTGGAAGAACCAATATTGTTAAAATGACCATACAACCCGGGGAGGGTGGGTGATGGGTATTGAGGAAGGCACCTTTTGGGATGAGCACTGGGTGTTGTATGGAAACCAATTTGACAATAAATTTCATATATTAAAAAAAAAAGAAATAAATAAACTGTTGTAAAAAGCAAAAAAAAAAAAAAAAATGACCATACAACCCAAAGTAATCTACAGATTTAACGCAATTCCTGTCAAAATACCAACAAAATTTTTCACAGAACTAGAACAAATAATCCTAAAATTTGTATGCAATCATAAAAGACCCCAAATAGCCCAAGGAATCTTGAAAAAGTACAAAGCTGGAGATATCACGATCCCAAATGTCAAGATACGCTACAAAAGTTGTAGTAACCAAAACAGTATGGTACTGGCATGAAAATAGACACATAGATCAAAAGAACAAAATAAAGAGTCTAGAAATAAACCCATGCTTATACTGTCAATTCATGTATGAGAAAGGAGTCAAGAATATACAATGGAGAAAAAACAGTTTATTCAACAAATTGTGTTGGGAAAACTGGACAGCTCCATGCAAAAGAATGAAACTGGATCACTTTCTTATACCATACACAAAAATGAACTTAAAATGGATCAAAGATCTGAAGACATAAAACTCCTAGAAGAAAACATAGGCTATAATCTCTTTGACATTGACTGTAGAAACATTTTTCTAGATATGTCTCCTTAGGTAAGGGAAACCAGAGCAAACTTAGACTATTGGCTTCTGCACAGTGAAGGAAAGCATCAACAAAACAAAAAGGCAGCCTACTGAATGGGAGAAGATACTTACAAATGATATATCCTATAAGGGATGAGTATCCAAAATATGTAAAGAACTTACACAACTCAACACCAAAAAGGCAATCAAATTAAAAAGTGGGCAGAGGACCTGAATCAACATCTTCCCAAAGAAGACAACAGACGCATGAAAAGACGCTCAACATCACTCATCATCAGGGAAATGCAAATTGAAGCCATGAGACATCACTTAACACTTGTCAGCACAGCAAAAATAAAGACAAAAAAATAAATGTTGGTGACGATGTGGGGGAAAGGGAACCCTCGTGCACTGTTGATGGGAATGCAAACTGGGGCAGCCACTGTGGAAAACAGTATGGGTGGTCCTCAAAAAATTAAAAATAGAAATATCGTATGATCCAGTAATTCCACTACTGGGTATTTACCCAACGAATAGAAAATCACTAATTCAAAAAGATACATGTGCCCCTGTGATTCTCACAGCATTATTTACAATAGCTAAACTATGGAACCAGCCCAAGTGTCCATCGATAGATGAATGGATAAAGACGTGGTGTAGGTATACAATGGAATACACTTGGCCATAAAAAAGAATGAAACCTTGCCATTTGCAACGACATGGATGGAGCTGAAGGGTATAATGCTAAGTGAAATAAGTCACTCAGAGAAAGACAAACACCGTATGATTTCACTC
Organism: Panthera uncia; assembly: GCF_023721935.1. Taxonomy (NCBI): domain Eukaryota; kingdom Metazoa; phylum Chordata; class Mammalia; order Carnivora; family Felidae; genus Panthera; species Panthera uncia. The sequence goes on from NC_064814.1 coordinate 40,403,735, forward strand.
AGATGTGGAATTGAAGAAACAAAATGAATGGGGGCGCCAGGGTGGCTCAGTCGGTTAAGTGTACCACTTCGGCTCAGGTCACCATCTCGCAGTCCGTGGGTTCGAGCCCCGCGTCGGGCTCTGTGCTGATAGTTCAGAGCCTGGGGCCTGCTTCAGATTCTGTGTCTCATTCTCTCTCTGCTCCTCCCCTGTTCACGCTCTCTCTCTCTCTCTCTCTCAAAAATAAGTAAACATAAAAAAAAATTTTTTTTAAAGAAACAAAACGAATGAACAAAGAAAAAAAAGAAACAAACAAAAACCCAGACTCTTAATTACAGATAACAAACTGGTGGCTGCCAGAGGGGGAGGTGGGTGAGGGGATAAAAAAGAAATGGGATTTAGAGTACACACTTACCTTGATGGGCACTGAGAAATGAATAGAATTATTGAATCATTATATTGTACATCTGAAACTAACATAACATGATATGTTATGTTAGTTGTGTATTAGCACAATGTTAATTGTACTTCAATTTTTTAAACTGGTTTTTGTTTTGTTTTTGTTTTTTTTTTTTAATTTTTTAACGTTTTATTTATTTTTGAGACAGGGAGAGACAGAGCATGAACAGGGGAGGGTCAGAGAGAGGGAGACACAGAATCTGAAACAGGCTCCAGGCTCCGAGCTGTCAGCACAGAGCCCGACGCGGGGCTCGAACTCACGGACCACGAGATCATGACCTGAGCCGAAGTCGGCCGCCCAACCGACTGAGCCACCCAGGCGCCCCTGTTTTTGTTTTTTAAGGTAAAAAACATTGTTCTGATAGGCAAAATGAGAAAGGGACAAACCCTGTTTTCCATTATAATGGGATTTAGGGAATTCCAGGGAAAAGGGAATCACCGTGATAAGGAAGGAAGTTTCTCCTTAATTAAGCACTACTTGAGGAATATTCTTGCATCTGATCTAGCAAATTCCAGAGTTAGTGACGCTGTCTGATGCGGCTCACCTTGAAGGGAATAGCAGAAAGGTATTCTGAACCAGAGCTGTACCCCCACCCTTCACCCCCATCTCTTCCTGCCTCCATCAGCTGCGTAGGACAGTAGCTGTCCAAGCAAGGTTGGTAGTCCTGCTGAGATCCCCAGTGGGACTGAGGGATTGTCTGGAGACAGGGATGGAGTAGGTCCTTCCCAGTGGTTCCCAGTGAAGTGAAGAAGGTTCCCAAGAGTCTTACAGTAGAAGATGCTTGAGAGAGTGGAACAGTCAGGGCTGGACCTCAGGAGAACCCTCCACCCTCACCCTTTGAAATCCTAACCCTGCGCTCCTTTCCCTCGTGACTCTGAGACAATCAAATTCCCCAAGAGCTTTAACCTTTTCTCTGAGAAATTTCAATTCCTTTTCCAATTGCCCCAACAGGCCGGGAGCTGTTTCTATCTGCACCATCTGCACTGGTTGTGGCCAAACAGGAGGAGACACGGGCCCCTTCCCCGCTCCCCAGTGGCCTGTGAAGAAAGGACTGGACTCTTCTCGTATCGAGGGGACTTAAGCAGGCCTGGCATTGGAGTTAGCAGACCATGGAGCAAACTGTGGTCCTCAGCAGAGCTGGGGACAGTGGGGAACAAGGCTGTGGCTAGAAGAAGTGCTCATAAGTGGACAACTCAAGATGCATTAACACCAAGCTTTCCATTTATCGCTATGTGTGAAAGAAGAAAGAAAGAAAGAAAGAAAGAAAGAAAGAAAGAAAGAAAGAAAGAAAGAAACAAAGAAACAAAGAAAGAAAGATAAAAGGCTGACCTCTGGAAGGCAGGTGAGTATTTGGGTCAGAAAATGAAAAACAAGGCTACAGATCAGCCAGAGGGCCACATCAGCTGCAGTACAGGCCCAGTCTAGGAGAGTAGGAAACAGAGCCATGCATGGGGCCATTCTGGTCAAAGCCCTGGAGGCCTGGCTGAGAAATTGGAACCCACTGCTCATAGCCCCAAAGTACAAAAGGTGGTTGTTACCCAAGTACAGAGCCACACCTATGTCCTTCACCTCGGACCTCAGAAAAGAAGATCCTTTTTATCAGATGTAGAAGTCTAAGACAAAAGTCCATCCTCGGCTCCAACTATATAATTCCAAATGTGTGAATCATTGTGTACATGTCAGGTTCTTGGTTGTACACATCAGGAGCCATGTACAGTTTGCCTAAACAGATAGGGAGGGCACTGGCAGGATATTGGTGGGTCACAGAATAGGTGGGTAAGTTGGGCGACTGGCCCCAGCAAACAGGAAAGAACCAATGGACATGAGTCAGCAGGAAACCTAGCCAAAGACATGACACAGGAACATTACTCATGGCCACGGCCACGGGACAGTCCGCTCCACAGGCACTTTGTAAGTGCTCCCTAAAGGTTCCTGTGTCTTTGTATCATCATTCCCTCCAAGATCACTGTTCTCAGCTGGAACATCCCATTGGTTGAGCCAGGAGGCAGGAAAGGAAAAGTCGGGCCTTTTCCAGCTTCCTAAACATGCCAGGGGGCTCCTATCAAGCTCTCCCAAAAGTGGAATCCCGCTAAATAGGACTGAGATTTAAGTGCTGCCTAGGGGAAAAAAAAAAAAAAATCAAATGTTCACAGCTGAGAGATATCTGAAAAGAGGACTAATTTTTCAGTGTTCTTCCAGCTTTAATTCAGAGCTATGATAGAATTTTTTTTAAGTGTATTTATTTATTTTGAAAGAGAGAACATGAGCAGGGGCAGAGACAGAATCCCAAGCAGGCTCTGGGCTGTGAGAGCCTGATACAGGGCTCAGTCCCATGAACCCATGAGATCATGACCTGAGCTGAAATCAAGAGCTGGACGTTCAACTGACTGAGTCACCCAGGGCACCTGGATTTTTAAGGACATATTGAATCAAGACTATTCAATTTGTCTTATATAGTACCTGGTGGGGTAACAGCACAGGAAAGTGGGTTAAGCGTGTGTCTTGAACACAGAGCAGACCTGGGTTTGAAGGCCAGGTCTGCTGTTTCCTAGCTGTGTGGCAATGGGCAAGCAAATTAGCTTCTCTGGACCTATGCTCATCTGTAAAAATGGGATCATTATACATAGGCCTCACAGTTTGGGACTTGGAAATTTAAGTGAAATAATGCTTGTGAAGATCATAGCAGCACCTGGCACCCGGGAAACACCCCATAAGTGTCAGCGTCTAATCACTGTCCTAAGGTATGAGAAATTAATGTGGTCACTTTGGGTCACACACCTTGGGGGCTCTGGCCTGACTTAAAGTCCTGGCAGCTGGAGCCCTACAAGGGTAGATGGGTATCCAAACGTCCACTTATAAATAGTCGTGTTTCCCCCTCATTCTTTTTATTGTTTAAGGCCATGGGTTTTAGTGCCAGAGATTTCAATTTGAATCCAGAACTTCCGGATAATTGCTGGTCACGTCCAACGAGTTACTTAACTTTCTCTAACGCTCTTTTTTTTTATTGAAAAATGGGACTCATAACATCTACACCTACGCTATGGAAGTAATTGAGTTCATTTAGGTGAAGTGCATAGCACAGTGCCTGGTAAGCGAAAAGAGTTCTCATTGTTATTGATTGGTCCTCATGGGCTAGGAGAGAAGTAACGCCTCCCAAGAAGAGTTACTTCCGTCTATAATCCTCACCACATGTCAGTTTTTCTCTTTGATGCTTAAGGCATCTAGCAGGGATTCTTTGGGCTTCTGCCAAAAATGTTTTTCAAATCACCTTTCCTCCAGTTTTACTGAGATGGAAGGAACACAGAGCTCTGTGTAAGTTTCAGGTAGCCCGCATAAACGCTGGACCTGTATGTATTGCAACATAATGACCACAGTAGGCTTAGTTACCACTCACCTCTCATTTAGTTACAAACACGCGGTGTTTCCTTGTGAGGAGAACCTTTAGGTTTGTAAAAATCATCTTGACCAGCACGAAGCCCACTTTGTAAAAATCATCTTGACCAGCACGAAGCCACACTGGTGGGAAATGCTAGTGTCTATGTAACGAAACAGGGAGACCCGATAACTGCCAGCATGTTAGTCCCAGGATAAAAGCAGGTCGTCCTATCTTGGAGTATGTTCCACTGAACTCTCTCATTCAAGAGATACTCCTCAGGAAAACGCGCTGTGGTTAAGTTTGGCCAACGTGACTGTATCTTCCTTTTAGGAAATTACAGTGCATATCAGCTTATCAGAGGCTCTGGGAAGTACGGCAAACACCACCAGGAGGAAGAAAAAGAACCAGTGTAACAACATTACCCTAACACAGCATTAAGGAACAAAACACTTCATCCTGAAACATTAATAACACACTGTGCTAAATGCTGAGGTAGCCATTCCGAGGTAGATGGCTTATTTTTAAGGTTCCCATAGAGGAAGCCTTCACTTCTATGTAACAGAGTCCCAAAGCGGTAAGAACGAGTTCATGATCCTCATGTGTTTCTAAGCAGAGCAAAGTTCTCATAGGTAGAGTAGCTATATTTTAGAACTAAAAATTGGGACTATTTTGAAGTATGTAAAGTAAGTAAAGTCAGAAAGTAATTTAGAGTAATAAAACTTATTAAAATCAGGGCATATGATTCTCCAGCACAGCACTGGACATATAAGAGGGGTTCCATCATTGAAATGAGGTAAATTTCTTGGGAAAGTCAGTCTCAATGTTGACTTTATCCCCCTCATTTTACTCGCCTGTCACAGTCACATGGACGTGTGACTAAGTGTAGAGGACATGAAATTTTGTATCATTAACTTGTTAAATAAATTATCAAAGGGGTGTCTGGGTGGTTCAGTCGGTTGAGTGTTGGGATCTCTGCTCTCAGTGCAGAGCCTGCTTCAGATCCTCTCTTCCCGTCTCTCTCTGCACCTCCCCTGCTCTCTCTCTCTCGCTCTCTCTCTCTCTCTCTCTCTCTCTGTCTCAAAAACAAATAATCATTGGGGCTCCTGGGTGGCTCAGTTGACTAAGGGTCTGACTTGGGCTCAGGTCATGATCTCACAGCTCGTGGGTTTGAGCCCCCTGTCAGGCTCTGTGCTTATAGCTCAGAGCCTGGAGCTTGCTTCAGATTCTGTCTCTCTCTGCCCCTCCCCTGCTCTCACACTGTCTCTCTCTCAAATATAAAAAAAAAAAAATTAAAATAAACAAACACCTAAAAAAATAAATTATCAAACACTCCATCATTACATAAAGTGATTATGATAAAAATTCTAAAAAAGTGAATAATGAAATAAATGATCAGAGAGGAGAAGTGTGAGTCATATGGATGGGAAAAAGTTAAAAAAGAGAAGGGAAAATAGAAAGCAAGACATTTCATCCCCATCAATATCATCATCTCACCTATGATGTGCTACCAGGCACCGGACTGAGTAGTTTACAGACAGCCTGGCAATAACCTGTCACTTTATTATTATTTTCTCTATCTTGTAGGTCAGGAGAGTGAGATTTAGAGAGGAAAAGGGTAATAGTAGTAAGTTAATACCAAGATTTGAACCCAAACTCTCTAACCATAAAGCTTGTGCATTTTATTTTGTAAGATAATATTTTCTCACATAGTGTAGTAATTAGAAATTATGTTCTTGACTCAGGACTATGAAGCTAATGCATTTTTGACATGATCAGCAATGCATCAGACGAATAGTTACAGCAACTATAAACTTTTCTATCTTTTAAAATATATGTAAAATGTAAAATTATGCTCTGTAACGTCAGTATACTCTCAAAGGGCTTCAAAGCATTTTAAAATGTGTACACAACATAGTAATAAATATAGCTCTATTCAGAATCTACTTATTGTAAATTTGACCTGATATTAATATATAAGCTACAATAAATATTTTTTAAGTTTATTTATTTATTTTTAGAGAGAGAGAGTGGGGGAGGAACAGAGACAGAGGGAGAGAGAGAGAATCCCAAGCAGGTTTCACACTATCAGTGCAGAGCCCAATGTGGGGCTCGAACCCACGAACCAGAAGATCATGACCTGAGCTGCAACCAAGAGCCAGCCGCTTGACCGACTGAGCCACCCAGCCGACCCTACAATAAATATTTATTTCCAGGTGATTTTGTATACCCCTTTAGAAAAACGTTTGGGATGGTTGAACAGGCCAGCTGTGTTTAAAAAGCTGCCCAGAGAAATTTTGCAATTTTTTTTAATGTTTATTTATTTTTGAGAGAGAAGAGACAGAGCTCGAGCAAGGAGAGGCAGAGAGACAGGGAGACACGGAATCCGAAGCAGGCCCCAGTCTCTGAGCTGTCAGCACAGAGCCCAACGTGGGACTCGAACCCATAAACCGCAAGATCATGACCTGAGCCGAAGTCGGACGCTTAACCAACTGAGCCACCCAGGTGCTCCCAGATTTTATAATCTGCCTTCTTTTTTTCCCTCAGTGCCTCCTATTTTTCTATTAAAAGCCTGATATGGAATGCCAATGAAAGTTGCTTGGGCTGAAAGTGGGGTAGGGAGTCGGGGAGAGCAGGAGCCTGGACGGCTAGCCTCACCCTCCTTCCTGAGACAGCCCCTGATACACCATGGGAGCCTTGGCTCCTAGAATAAGGACACCCCTCCACTGTCCAACATCTCTTATTTTACAGTCTGAAGTTGGCCGGGGAGAAGCGACTTGTTCAAGGTCTCCCCAGCTGAATCCAGCCCCATTGTTCCCTTTGACAGTGTCCCACATGCCATCCCTGTAGGACAACCTGAACAACTTTTGGGTTTGCCAGCCAGAGCACCACTTGATTCATTTATTTGTCAATGTAGCTCCTTGCAGTGACTCCCTCCTCTTAAAACAACTCCTAGCCTTGTTATAAGCAGTATCCATGAATCTCACAGTTGCTGTTATATATTTTTCTTAGTATATGCTTAAACTCCTAAGTATGAAAATAAAAAATATTTGTTTATATACCAGTTAAAGTCCATTGACGTACACCCTCCCGCTAGCGATTTCCACTCTCCACTTTGGAAAATACCGTTCTGTGTGCAGAAGAGAAAATGCCTTCGCTTTAAGGAAAGCAGTTCAGGGCAGCAAACATGTCTACGCCAGATACCAGGAGGTCCAGGGGTTTGCTGGGCCCTATTCCCTGTGGGCCTCAATACAACAGGATGACACAGTTTCGAATGGGATTAAAGCATGACTGCAGTGGAGTTGGTTTGAGTCTTAGTTTGGGGGTTTTGGTTTTTGGTTTTTTAACTTAGAAAAAAAAGGAACACACTGAATTCCATGCCCTTTGACACTATCCCCCAGGGGTGCCTGTGTGGCTCAGTTGGTTAAGAAACCTACTCTTGGTTTCAGCTCAGGTCATGATCAAACCCTTTGTGAGCTTGAGCCCTGGGTCGGGCTCAGAGCTGACAGTGAGCAACCTGCTTGGGGTTCTCTCCCTTCCTCTGCCCCTCCCCTTTTTGCATGTGCACACACTCCCTCTCTCTCTCAAAAAATAAATAAACATTAAAAAAAAAAAGAGGCGTGCCTGGGTGGCTCAGTCAGATAAGCATCCTACTTTGGCTCAAGTCATGATCTCATGGTTTGTGGGTTCCAGCCCCTCATCAGGCTCTGTGCTGACAGCTCAGAGCCCGGAGCCTGCTTCGGATTCCATGTCTCCCTCTCTCTCTGCCCCTCGCCTCCTCGTGCTCTGTCTCTGTCTCTCAAAAATAAATAAACATTTCAAGAAAGAAAACATTAAAAAAAAAAAAAAAGAAAAAGAAACTACCCCCCATTCTATAATAGTCCCACACTCTATGCAATGTTTGGACTTACAACTTTGAAGACGTTTTCTGTGTATCTTTAATGTGTACACTTTATATTAAGAAAGCCACAGTTCAGCCTCTGTAATCACAGCAAGATGCTGCGGGGCTCGTGTGGTGGGGAAACCCTTCACACCTTGGAATGTTAATTGCACTTGGTCCTCAGCCTCAAGCTCAAAACGCAGCAGGACCCTTGTGCGACTACATGTCCTGTCCTGTCTGGCTGGCTCTGGCAATCGTAATCAAGGAAGAGAAGAAAATCATTTAAGTTTTGCCCAGAGTCAAGGGTAGTCTTTTTAAGTTCCCCTCATCCGCACTCCCCACCCCCCACCGCTTCAGATAAAGTAACCTACATAGGCTGTACCTGATATAGAAATCTAATGCTTTTTCCACCCTCTTCAGAGGTAAATTCTTTCAGCTCACTCTTTCCGTTTGGTGCGTCTCCTGTCACCGGCCAGTCACCTTAGATCTGACACGAAAGTGATATAACCCAGAGTGGGTTGGGTGTACCCCTTCCTTTGCATCTTACATTCAGAATTTCAACTTTTTTTTTTTTTTCCAGTGACACTGGTATCAGAGTCCCTGTGTTTGCAAAAGCCTTCTAGAAACGTGGGAAATGCAGATTAGCTAGTCAAGCTGATGGACTAAAAAGATAATGGTAAAGTATCATCATTGGTACGCTAACTGAAAGCGCAGACTTTGATTTCAGACAGACCTGAGTTTGACGGACTCTACTTAACCAGGAGACTTGGGGCAAGTTCATTAACTCTGTGCGTCAGCGCCTTCACTTCCAATGCAAGGATATAAATAGTACCTACCTCAGAGTGTTGCTTTGAGGAGTGTGCACATAAATGCACATAAAATATTCAGCACGGTGCTCATAGCGGAATAGCACGCTCCAAAAATGCTAGCTATTATTCTCATCGTGACCCTCATGATTACCACCATTCTGTCACACGAATTACCTGAAGTAGATCCAGTCGTTGTGACAGATTCCACAGACTGCCCCACACAACATCCATGCCAACCCTAATTTATTTATTTATTTATTTATTTATTTATTTGAGAGAAGGGGTCGGGGGAGGGGCAGAGAGAGAGAGAGAGAGAGAGAGAGAATCCCAAGCAGGATCTGTGATGTCAGAGCAGAGCCCAACTCGATCCCATGACCATGAGACCATGACCGGAGCCAAAATCAAAATCCAAGGATCGGGCGCTCAACGGACTGAGCCACCCAGGCACACCCCCAGCCCTATCTGAAACTCACAGGGCCTGGACTCCCTGGGAGCTAGAGTTCTGCATACGACCCAGCTCCCGTCAGGCCGATGCACACGTACCCCAGCCACGAGAATGATTCAAATGAAGTAGCAGCTACCTGTGGTTGGATCCATCTCTGCGAGTATGACGGTGGACAGGCTTTGGGAGAGGAGCCAGGGTCCTGCCTCCACCATCGTAGGTTTTGTGAGTGGTGGTAACAGCAATGGGGTTTCCATGGCAACAGTCCTGCTTCTGATTGGGTATTTCTCCTGGGATTATTCTGACCGTGTGGTAGTCTGGGGATTCTCCTGGGAGTCTCCTGACTGCCTGTTGCCCTGGCATTGCTGGAAAGCTCTAAACTACCTAATACTCTGCTCTAATCCTGTTCTGTGCAAACCAGTTAAGCGAATTCTGTTATCTGCAACTGACAACACAGTAATTATCAAAATGATGGATACTGTAACCATCAGAATGGTCCTAATTACCTCAGTCAAAAAGATTTCTTTGTAAGTGTATCAGGCCACTAAGGGGAAAAAGAACAGCATGTGTATGAAACTTGTGCTTGCCTTCCAAATGCAATCATCCTAAAAGATACCACATGAATGGAAACCTGTGTGGTTTGTGGGTTGTTTTTTTTTTTTTTTTTCTTTCCTAAAGGCCTCATTTTCTTCAGCAGCAGAAAGACTTTTGTGAGGAACAGGCAGAAGAAACTGATTCAACTGATTAAACACAGAAGAGAATTGTCATTTGGGTCCTTATGGAGGATGACAGGTGAGCCTACCTGGCAGAGCGTTCTCTATAAATTATAATGGGAGAGTCGAAAGGTGTGCTGGAAAGCCGGTTAATGTGTGTAAGCGCTTAGCTCAGTGTGTTGTATGTGGTCATTAACGTACTCATTTCTAGGATGGCACCCAGGGGTGTGCTCAATTACAATGATGAAAATACCTTGAAAGAAGTAATTAACAAGAGCCTTGAGACCTAGCTCCAGACGGATTTTGAATTAATGAGAAATGACTGTGTGAATGTGTCAGCCTGGCTGAAGACGGGTTGCCGTTTTACCTGGTTCTCTTCTGTCTTTGTTCGTGTTGGTTTTTAATCGTAACGTCAAATTCTTTCTCTCTACAAATACCGTTCTTATGGCAGGTTCTCTGAGTGACCGTGGCCCCGATGACAATTCTCTTGTCATTTTTATTTAATTACCTAATTTTCTCTATTTCCCCTTCTATTCTCCCGGCAAAATGAAATGACCTCTTCAGAACAGATCAGGGAACTTCTCTCCATACTCAGCTAATAGGCAGAACTGTCAAGGGCTTAAGTTACTTACTTCCCATCTTCCTCAAGAAGAGAGCACACAGTGGCGCCTGGGTGGCTCAGCCCATTAAGTGCCCAGCTTCAGGCCAGGTTAGGATCTCATGGTCTGTGGGTTCAAGCCCCACATCAGGCTTGCTGCTGTCAGCACAGAGCCTGCTTCGGTTTTGCATCTCCCTCTCTCTCTCTGCTCACCTGTAACTCTCGCGTGCTCTATCTTGCTCTCAAAAATAAATAAGCATTTAAAAAAAAAGGATGGAGCACACTGGTCTAGTCAGTCAAGTGATGCGTAAATTTTCTATTGCCGCTGTAACAAATTGCCACAGGTTTAGTGACTTCACAGTTTTGGGGGATTAGGATATGGACATCTTGGGGTGGGGGTTTGAGGGGCAGCGTATTCAGCCCACCACAGGTGGTGAGAGACAGAGTTCTGGGGTACTTCCTCAGTCACTGGGGGCTTACTATCAGGTTACATGGAGAAATGAGAGAAGAGGAAATCAAGAAAACCAATGGGCATTTGGGATACAACACGGATACCTGGTTATCGTGCTGGCCTCTCAACAGCAGGTGCCTTGTGCTCCAGACTCTAGACTTCCACCTTTACATTGACTGTCTCTACTTCCTCTTTTTTCTGATTACCTTAGTATCTCTAGCAGTCAAACTGAATCAGCCAGGCACCACCCGGCAGAACGCGCTCCTTTTCGGCCAAAGTGCCCTTTCGTATCAGGGCATTTAAATGGCTGCCTCTAGACGGTAGAGGACAGCTTTGGAAACAGGTGCCAGTCTTTGGACCAATCAGCTTTGGGCAGGGAAACACGGACAGAGGACACAGAACATGGCCCTTAACGCTCAGGAACCACAAACGGTTTTTGCTGAAAGGGGTCAGAGCTTTCAGAGATTTTTCAGACTTCTCTCCAAAAACAATGTCAGTGACGGAATTGGGGCAATAATTTTTTGCCTTCTGATTTTAGAAGCTGGTATGTTTGTAGGTGCTTCTTACCAATAGGTTTTAGTTACCGTCTATAGAGTACTCTTAAGGGAAAAGAAATTATACAATGTCCAAAAATAAATAAATGAGGAATGCTTCAGGAAGTTGTGAGCTGGTTATGATGGCCTGTAATCTAATCATAGACACTAAGTACAGGAAAGAATATGCAGATCCTCAAAGGGAAGTCTTCAAGGTCAAAGGCCTTTGTGGTACTTCAAATTGTATCAGGCAACACACAGGAATTCCCAAACGGAGCCATCCATGAAAAATAGCCCATGGAACTTCCAGGACACTGAGTTTAATTCAGAAACTGTTTGGTAAATGTTTACTCCCTTTCGTGGAGAGAAGAGATCTAAGAAGTGAGCAAAGTCATCTGTAGTATAGCACAGACACAAACCGACTTCTCCTTAATGGGAAGCAAAAAGCCTGTTAAACTGTATGTTCTTGGATTATATCAGATAATGATAGGTTCAGCCCCTGGATTAGTCATATCGTGAATTTCATAATCACTGTGTAATTGACACAGACCTTTAAACAGTCCTTTTTCCCTGGAAGCCAGTTTATTGCTGGAATGAAATGAACTGTCACTCTCTGGGGAAAATGGAACCAACTTTTCACTTGGCTCACCTTGACTGTGAAGAAAAGCTTTCCAGAAGTTAGCACTCTTGCTAACGCCATCCAGGTGAGACAAGCAGATTGTCCTTAAGGATGTGAAGGTTCTCTCTCCAATTGGGAGCCCAGCAGAGGTAAAGGAAAAAGTATTTAATACCCAGACTGTTAAGAGAAGTAATTGACTGTGCTGTGTGTGTGTGTGTGTGTGTGTGTGTGTGTGTTTCCACTGCATAAACATCAGCATTTAATTAAGCCTTCATGCAGGCCAGGCACACCTGCTCTAGCCTGGACTCTGGGGCTGGAAGGACCATTCAAATCCCAGCCTGGCCACTTCTGAGCAGTGTGACCTTTGGCAGATGGGACGAACAGTGGTGCACGTTTCATAGGAATCTTGTGATGATTAAAAGCAGGTAAAATGTGTATTGCTGTCTGTGTGAACAGAAGCTCTCGATAAGCCCATCTACTTTCGTTATTCATTGTCCAGTCTCGCCACTGGGAACTTCCAAGCCTTGTCCAGGGTAATGTCACACTCCTGTCTCTAATGTCACACTCCTGTCTCTTCTGGTGCTTATTTGGGCTCTCCAACCTCCCAGTAACACTTGCTAACACCTAAACATAAATCCGGGCACAGCCTAAAGCTCCCCATTTGGCCTTTGAGGACTTTTCCTCCCCTACATTCTAAGCAACTTTCTGTTATTGAAGAACCTCCTCTCTTTGCCAATCAATTCCTCACTCCTGGTCTTCTCACTCCCTATCTAGGCCAAAGTCTAGATTGGAGAGGAAATTTCCATCAGGTTTAGAAAATGTGAAATGTGGTCAGCTTGGGGGAAGGAGGTGGGGAAGGAAGCATGCCTATTCCTTTATTTTTTCCCCCAAATAAATTCACGCCCTTGTAAATTACTCCCTACCCTTGTGCAGTTTCTCAACCTTCTTTTAACTCCCTTTGAAAGATGCAAGTATCTCCCTCCACACCCCACCGCCAGCTTATTCAACATTTCAACATGAGTAGAACAATCCATGATAGGATTTGGCCAGGTGAGTGAGGGTAGATGTGATGGGCACCCCTTACAAGCCCCCAAATGTCTCATACAACCATCCACACCCTTTCTTTCCGAGTTGGGCACTTGTATAGAAAAGATCTAAGGGAGAATTTCAAGGAGGCCCTGGGGGCTAATGGAGCTACAAGCTAGAAGGAGCCTGGATCCCTGAGTCACTGCTTGGTGGAGACCGCCCAGGACAGCTGCCCAATCCAGTGTGAGGTGAGGGAGTAACGAATCTTTGTTGGGTTAAGCCACAGGTTTGGGAATCCCATGCTATAGCTGCTAGTGTTCATTAACCTTGTTAATACACTGTAGAAGTTCCTAGAACATAATAAGGGCTTAAATGAATGCCAGTTTTTATTAATATTATGTGGCCAATCAGTCAATATTTATTGACAGGTATTATCTTGTACATTTCTCATAACATCTTAAGAGGTAGGTACCCAGGGCTTGCTCCCTCCCTCCTTTGGCCCTTTATCTATCTACATTCTTTTCTCTGCCTGACCTGCTCCTTCCTCCCTTCCTCACGCAGTCAACCACTACTCATTCTTAGCATCACAGCTCAAATGTGGTCTTACTCATGAAAACCTTCCCTAACTCCTTAGACTTAGTCAGTGCCCCCATTACATGATCTCATAGACTCTAAAAATTTTCCTACAGGTACTTATCACAATTTGTCATTGCATGACTATTTATATAATTCTTTGGTGACTGTCTCTCTTCCCCATCATAGAGGAAGCACCAAGAGAGTAACACCATTCTTTTTTTTTTTAAAGGTTTTATATTTTTTAATTTTTTTAATGTTTATTTATTATTTTTGAGAGAGAGAGACACAGAACACAAGTGGGGGAGGGGCAGAGAGGAGGGAGATATAGAATCTGAAGCAGGCTCCAGGTTCCAAGCTGTCAGCCCAGAGCCCGGCATGGGGCTTGAACCCACAAACTGTGAGATCATGACCTGAGCCGAAGTCGGATGCCCAACCGACTGAGCCACCCAGGTGCCCCTAAATATTTTATTTTTAAGTGATCTCTGCACCCAACATGAGGCTCAAACTCACAACCCCGAGATCAAGAGTCACATGCTCTACTAAGTGAACCAGCCAGGAGCCCCAAGGAAGCATCATCCTACTTGATTCACGGTTGCATTCCCTGTACCTAGCCCAATGTCTGGCACAAAGGATGTGCTCAAAAAATATTTGAGTTGTAATGTGTATCTGCACGGGGTGGGTTTCACAGGCTGTCTGCTTCTCAGTGGGGTCAAATATCATTTTTGAATCTGGTTTTCATCTTTGCAAGTTTAGAAACTTTATTTTTCACGGAAGCCCAGAGTGTGGGAAATGATTCATAGTAACCACACTTACAGGGTATCTACTTCCTTGTCTTAAAGTCCTTGGAAAAGTAAACCAGTTAGCCTTCAGAAGCCCATCTGAGGAAGAAAGAAAGAGGATGGTTTTGAGAGAAATTTACTTCTTCTAGGCTCCTTGCCAGATCTTGCTCTCTTAATGAGTAGAGCTTTGTTTCCCCTTCATTAGATACCACAGAAGCCAGGCTTAGGGAAAGTCATGGCACATAATAGGAGCTCAACAAATATCTAAGTATCTGTGAACCTTGTTGGTTAAATGACTGACAAATGTACGTATTCTTTCGCTGCCCATTTTCTAGACCCCATGTACACAATTACCTTTTGTTTTGACGTTACCGGCCCTGATCTCTATCATGGACGTTTGGGAAGAACTGGTAACTATGAGCCACTCCCACAAGGCTACAAATTCCTTAACGTTAAGAATCATCATCATCAAAATTAAAAAAAAAAAAAACATTATCATCAGCATCATGGCCAACATTTATCATGAACCTTTCCATACCAGGCACTGAGCTGAGCCAGTATCTAATTTAATCCTCATAACAACCTCGTGAGCAGCATCCTCATTTTATAGATGAGGAAATGACGGCCAGGGAAGATAAGGAACATGCGGAAGATGACCCAGTTAATATGTGGTAGGCTCAAGATTCTTTTTTTTTCTTGAGAGAGACGGAGAAACTGTGTACGTGCACATGAGCACATTAGTGGGAGAAGGGCAGAGAGAGGGAGACAGAGAATCTTAAGCAGGTACCACGCTCAGCAAAGAGCCCATCGTGGGGCTTGATCTCACCACCGTGAGATCATGACATGAGCCAAAATCAAGACTTGGAGGCTTAACCGACTGAGCCACCCAGGCACCCCGAGAGTTAATCCGAACACAAACCTGTCTCGCTGCATTAACCCGTATTCTTTTTTTTTAATTTATTAATTTATTTTTACATTTACATCCAAGTTAGTCAGCATATAGTGCAACAGTGATTTCAGGGGGAGAATCCTTAGTGCCCCTTACCCATTTAGCCCATCCCCCCTCCCACAACCCCTCAGTAACCCTCTGTTTGTTCTCCATATTTAAGAGAAATATGTTTTGTCCCCCTCCCTGTTTTTATATTATTTTTTGCTTCCCTTCCCTTATGTTCATGTGTTTTGTATCTTTAAATTCCTCATATGAGTGAAGTCATATATTTGTCTTTCTCTGACTAATTTCACTTAGCATAATACCCTCTAGTTCCATCCACATTGTTGCAAATGGCAATATTTCATTCTTTTTGATTGCCGAGTAATACTCCATTGTGTGTGTGTGTGTGTGTGTGTGTGTGTGTGTGTGTGTGTGTATCACATCTTCTTTATCCCTTCATCCACTGATGGACATTTGGGCTCTTTCCATACTTTGGCTATTGTTGATAGTGCTGCTATAAACATGGGGGTGCATGTGTCCCCCCCCCCATTATCCCTTGGATAAATGCCTAGTAGTGCAATTGCTGGGTCATTCTTTCTTCTTCTTCTTCTTTTTTTTTAAGTTTATTTATTTATTTTGAGGGAGAAAGAGAGTACACACATGCACACAGCCGGGTGAGGGACAGAGAGAGAAGAGAAAAAGCATCCCAAGCAGGCTCCACCCTGTCAGTGTGGAGCCTGACACAGGGCTCGATGTCATGACCCTGGGATCATGACCTGAACAGAAATCAAGAGTTGGACACTTAACCAACTGAGCCACTCAGGCGCCCCAACCTGTATTCTCATGTACCATGTGCAAGGCATCCCATACTGTGCTCATCCTGGTATCCCTTTAATATTTGGGACTGGACTTGGGACTGCATTTCAAATATGTGTACATAGTCAATTCTTGGTCATGAGCATCAGAAAACAACTCCAGTCATCGTAAACCGAAAAGAGATTACAACGCTACAAAAAATTTACAAGAAGCAGGAGAACAAAAATTAAGATAGGGACATGGGCTCTGGAGCAGAATACCAGATGGTGATCTCTTAGCAAGAGCAATCCAACCAGGATGTTTCAATCACATCCTCTCAATACACATGGATTCTGACTTTTCATTCATCCTTACCTCATTTGCTTACAATTTAAAATCCAGGAGGAGAGTATCTTGACTGACCAACCAAAGTCATTTGCCCTTGTTCTAAGGGTTGCTTGGGAAGAGGTTAGTCTCTAGAACTTTCTATTTCCCTAGGGGGAGGTGAGGCTTGCTTTGACTCACACAGTGGGAAGTTCTCCTAAATAGAGATGCTAGGCAGTCAGAAACACTGATGGTCCTCTGTACCGTGGGTGAATTACTTCAGGCCTGTTACAATGACTGGATCACAATTTATGTTATATTTTAGTCCCCATGCTGATATTAGAGAAACCCCAGACACAAGTTACCATTTAGCATAGTTTCTACATGGGATTCAATTTCACTTTGATTTTAGGTGATATTTTCTTTTGTTTTTTAAAGTTTATTTAATTATTTTGAGAGAGAGAGAGAGAGAGAGAGAGAGAGAGGGAGAGAGAGAGAATCCCAAGCAGGCTACACACTGTTAGCGTGGAGCCCAACACGGGGCTCAAGCTCATGTGACTTCATGACCTGAGCTGAAATCAAGAGTCAGAAGCTCAACCAACTGAGCCACCCAGGTGCCCTGTCTTTTTTTTTTTTTTAAGTAGTCTCCATGCCCAACATGGGGCTTGAACTCACAACCCTGAGATCAAGAGTCACATGCTCTACTGACTGAGCCAACCAGACGCCTCAAGAGTTGCCTTTTGATTACCATTAGGTGAACTGTTATCACAACATAGCAAGCATGGACACTTCCTGCCTCTATGGAATTTCAGTACACCTGATTTTCCTGACGCTCACTTGCCAGATCTGTGTTTACATTACCTTCGTGTGAAGGCCAAAAGGGGTGATGTGAGTGCAGAGGGCCCAGCTGGGTGTGGAGACGGCAGGAGCTCAATGTTTTGATTCCAAATTGAAGCTATAGTGCTCTGGGGTGGTGGGGAGAGAGAGGGAACCCAATGGTTGCTGGAGGCCTCCCTGTGTGGATTTAGAAATAGAAGTAGGGGCCAAGTAGCAGCCCTATTTGATGAAAAAGTACACTACCCAGCTCCGAAGCCTGTTCTCAACATCCTCATTGGATTCTTTCTTTTTCTTTCTTTCTCTTTCTTTCTTTCTTTCTTTCCTTCTTCCTCCCTTCCTTCCTTTCTTTCCTTCTTTCTTTATTCCTTTCTTCCTTCTTTTCTTTCTTTCTTTCTTTCTTTCTTTCTTTCTTTCTTTCTTTCTTCCCTCCTTCCTTCCTTTCATGAGAGAGCACTCAGGGGGGCATCCAGAGAGGGGCAGAGGGAGAGGGAGAGAGAATCCCAAGCAGGTTCCATGCTCAGTGCAGAGCCAGACTCGGGGCTCAATCTGACAACCATTGAGATCATGACCTGAGCAGAAATCAAGAGTCGGACGCTTAACCGACTGAGCCACCCAGGCATCCCTCTTTTCTTCCATACAAAATCTTTTACGGAGTCAGAAGAACTTGAAAATGGCTATAATAAGACACCTACCTAACAGCTATCCCAGCTCTCTGTGACACACGTGGCCAAACTTATAAAGACACTCAAGGTCAGAAGATACCACAGACTAGGCCACAGCACCTTGGGCTCCTCAAAGCTAGATAGGGATAGTCTCAGGGCAAGTGAGTTGCTTTGTTCCCTACTCCCCAATACATGGCAATCAGCCTCTTCTAGATGGTCGTCAATCTATTATGTTATTATAAAAGCTTGGCTTGGCTTGTATGGGATTTTTCAAAAACGTCTTCCTGTGAAAACTTTCCAACACAAAATTGCAAGAATAGTACCATGAATAACCGTGTACCTACCACCGGAATTCAACTATTAACATTTTGTCTATTTGTTTTATCTATATTATATATAGTTTTGCTGAAGCCTCCTCCAAAAAATAAGGACATCTTCTACATAACCACAACGCCGTTATTTTATTACCTAAAAATTAACAACATTTACCAATATCATTTTATGCTATTTTTTTTTTCAGTTTAATCCTCAAAAAGTCCTAGATGGATGCTAGTTTTTCTGAACCAGGATCCAATCAAAGGTCCTGTGCTCTTAAGCAGGGCTGGGGCTAAGGTGAGCTCAGTTAAATGGCAGCAGAAAACTCAGTATTCGAGTAACATAATGTCTTAATGTAATATTTTCAAAAAGTCAAGTCGGCAGTGGCCTGCTTTTGCAAATGAAGTTTTATTGGGCTGGGTTAGGGTGAGGGATGCAGGGCTGTGCCAGTGCAGGACTTTCATTTAAACTTTTGATATTCTGTTCATCATGGATTTTTTTTTACGCTAATTTTTGTTTTTTTTTTAAATATCGCATTCAAATATTTTCTTGATTACTGAGTCTTTTGGCATCCTCTTAAACTCTGCTCTCCAGGCAAGCGCCTCACATACCCCGCCCTGATCCCGGCCCTGCTCTTAACTCTCTTAACACAGGACAGCCCTCCGCTCCGCTACTTATTCCTGACTTTGACTTTTTCTACTCTTTCATTAAACATTTATGGAGCACACAGTCAGCCAGCCAGACAAAACTCTCTGCAGATAAAATTAAAAGCCCTGAGAAGCATTCTTTTTTTTTTTTTTTTAATGCTTACTTATTTTTGAGAGAGACAGAGACAGAGTGTGAGTGGGGGAGGGGTAGAGAGAAAGGGAGACAGAATCTGAAGCAGACTCCAGGCTCTGAGCAAGCTGTCAGCACAGAGCCTGACACGGGGCTCGAACTCACAGACCGCGAGATCATGACCTGAGCCGAAGTTGGACGCTTAACCGACTGAGCCACCCAGGCGCCCCAAGAAGCAGCATTCTAATATGGGACATGACAATGTAATATACAAAAGAAGCAACAATGTGCCTCGGACTCAGAACAGGGAGAGACTGAGGACGTTTCCCTCCCCCACAGCCAGCTGGGGATTTTCCTGATCCCCAGCTAAGCCTGGTTGGCTTCTTTCCTCATGGTGTCCTCCACCTCCCACATTCCCCCCAAATCGGACCCGAAAGCTTAACTAGACTCAGGTCAACCATTTGGGGCAAGAGGTCTTCTGCCATGACGCGGTATACCGTGCATTATTGCACCATCTCAGGAGACACATGATTTCTGATTTCTCCGTCTGTAGATATCTCTAATTTCATCGATTCTGAGTCAATATGCAGATTGGATTGGGAGAGGGACCATTCTACTGACTGCACACCCATTGCAGAAGGAGCTAGACCCTCAGATGAGGACATGACCCAGCTGGGGGATTCCTAGTAGGTAATACATTTCTTATTCATTTCATGAAACAATGAGTGTCTTGTATAAAATTAGCTTATGTGTTGGGAACCCTCACGATTGAATATTGTTGTTTTTGGGTTTTTTTAAGTGTATTTATTTATTTTTAGAGACAGAGGGAGAGAGAAAGACAAAGCACAAGTGGGGGAGGGGCAGAGAGAGAGAGGGAGAGAATCCCAAGCAGACTCCAGACTCATCGCAGATCCGGACGTGGGGCTTGACCCCACGAACTTCGAGATCATGACCTGAGCTGAATCCATGAGTCAGATGCTTAACTGACTGAGCCACCCAAGGGCCCCAAATATTGTTTATAACAAAGCTTATCATTTAATTTTTGTTGAAAAGGTTTTTTGAATTTTTCATTAGATTTACAGAAAAGTTGCAAAGATTTGCCATATATTATTTGCCAGTTTCTCCTAATGCCAAAATCTCATATAACCGTGGTACATGTGTCAAAACCAACACATTGACAGTGATACACGAATATTAACTAAACTGCAGACTCGATTCAGATTTCACCAATTTACGCATTACTGTCCTTTTTCTCTTTCAGGGTACTACGTTGCATTTAGTAAGTTTCTTTCCTTCCTTTGTCTCTTTCTTGAGGCCGAAGTGACTTTTTTTCAATGTCTATTTTTGAGAGAGAGAGACAGGGTATGAGCAAGGCAAGGGGCAGAGAGAGAGGGAGACACAGAACCTAAAGCAGGCTCCAGGCTCTGAGCTGTCAGCACAGAGCCCAACGCGGGGCTCGAACTCATGAACTGTGAGATCATGACCTGAGCCAAAGTTGGACACTTAGCTGACTGAGCCACCCAGGCGCCCCTAAGTTGTTAATTTTTAAACCTCCAAGACTTCCCAATTATTTAGTCTTCCATTTCTGGAGAAAGATTATTAATGGATACATTAATAATTATTAATAATAATATTTAATAATAATTTAATAATAATAATTAATAATTATTAATGGATACATTCTGGCACTCAGACGGCAATGGTTTCTGATAGCCCAGCTTCTATTCCCCTTCTCCAGGAAGCATCACCTTGATCTTGTTCTTTGCCTGAAGGCTTGGTGGGATTAGCAGGCATGATGATTTCTTCTCCCTGTGCCAAGCCATAGCAGGTAACCTTAGCAGGTATGCTGGGCTAACCATACTCTGTCCCCTGGGCACAGGAACAAGGGCAGAAAGGAGCAGGGGCTGACCTCTCCTGACAGCAATGTCCTGAAGTACTAACCTTCAGCTCCTGCCACTTCTTTCCCCAGAGCTGCCCTGGTTCTTGTCCCTACTAGGACGGCGGCTTTTATGTTCTCTTACTGGCCCCACATCCTTCCTGTGAGTTCCACTTCCCTCTCCCCCTTAATTTATTTATTTTTATTTTGTTTTTATTTTGAGAGAGAGAGAGAGAGAGTGAAGGAGAGGGGCAAAGGGAGAAAGAGAGAGAATCTCAAGCAGCCTCCATGCTCCACACGGTGCCTGACGCAGGGCTCAATCCCATGACCCTGGGATCATGACCTGAGCCAAAATCAAGAGTCAGATGCTCAACTGACCGAGCCACCCAGGCACCCCTCTCCTCCTTAATTTAGTCAGTGAAGGACAACAGAGAACCCTATTTGATATAGGAAATTATTTTATCAAAAATACCCCAGGGGGTGCCTGGGTGGCTCAGTTGGTTGAGCATCCAACTTCAGCTCAGGTCATGATCTCGTGGTTCACAAGTTCGAGCCCCACGTCAAGCTCTGTGCTGACAGTTCTGAGCCTAGAGCCTGCTTTGGATTCTCTGTCTTCCTCTCTCTCTGCCCCTCCCCCACTCACACTCTGTCTCTGTCTCTCTCAAAAATAAATAAACGTTAAAAAAAAATTAAAAAACAAGACCCGGGGCGAGGAGGGGGGAGCATGTCAATCCCAGGAAAACATTTAATAATGCATTCTACTCTCCTTCAGTACGAGACTGTTGCATAGAAAGAAAAGGCCCTTGTGTGTCAACTATAGTTAAATAAAATAATTTTTTTAATGTTTATTTTTGAGAGAGAGTGAGCGAGTGGGGGAGGTGCAGAGAAGGGGGGGGGTACAGAAGATCCGAAGCGGACTCTGTGCTGACAGCAGAGAGCCCATCGCGGGGCTCAAACCCACAAACTGTGAGATCATGACCCTGAGCTTGAAGTCAGACGCTCAACCTACTGAGCCACCCAGGTGTCCCCCAAATTTTTTGTAAACAAGTAATTTTCTTTAAAAAAGACCCTGGTGCCATCATGTCTAAAACCAGACTCTCCACCGACAAGAGATTCCTGAGCTTTGAGAGTGATAACCCCAGTTCTAGAAAAATCTGTGAAAAACAAAAAAGTAGAGAGAGACCCTACCATATAAAAGCCCTCAAGTGGTTTTGGAACCAAGTTGTTTCCTGCCCTTTTCTGGCTACCTTTTGAGGGCTGATGTTAGGCTAGAAGCCTACGGGCTGTAGCAGCAGCAAGATTTGGTGAGAATCAGAGCTGCTCGATCCACATATAAGCCCAGGTAAATCACCCAACACCTCTGAACCCCAGTTTCCTCATCAGCAAACTGGAGGGTGATGATCTTGCCTGCTTCCCAAAGTGTGAGCATTGGAGGAATCCGATGCTGTCAGAGAGCCCAGCACATCCACCTTGGATGTGCCCAGATCCTTGGACTGCTCGTGGCTACTGTGATTACTTCAACAAAGGAGTGGCTTGGCTATGGAAATGATTTGCTTATCGGGCTCTCTTTGGTGCCCAAGCATAAGAAGCTGGTTGACTATCTGTAGAACCCTGAGCAGTTTGGAGACCTGGGACCACTTGCACCTCATGTACAGGAACGTTTGCATGGCCACCAGCTCAGAAGGGAATGATGCATATTCAGGCCACATCCCCCTGAGAGTTCCACAGCTCAATGAGAGGAAGAATTGGGTCTCTGCACCAAGTACAAAACCCTAGGATCCCTCCAGAGACATTAGCAGTCAGTTCCATCAGCGGTCACGGGGTGTACAAAGGAACTCCCCATCTTCGGGGAATTTCTTAGCCCCTGACACAGCTGCATTGTGTGAGCCCGATTCCGGAATATAGGTTGTTTTCTCATATTTCTGTAAAGAAGGCTTATTCTGCCTGGCTATCCTCCCCATGCACAATGCATCAATCAGAGCAGGGCCATCACTAAAGTTGTGCAGTGTACAACATGCACAACCATTCACAGCAGCCCTGGGTAAAAGAATGGGTTCCAGAGCTACAGAAACCCGAGTCTAAAATCTCATTTCTGCCACTTATTCTCAGTAAAACCACGAGTAAATTGACCTTTCTAAATCTCACTTTCCTCGTTTGTGAAGTTGGAAAATTACAGTGGCTACCTCTCAGTGCTGTTGTGAGGATTAAAATAAAATAATATAGACGTAAAGATTTCTAACCCGGTGCCTGGCACGTACAACATGCTTAATTGTCTCCTCTCCTACAAGACTTTTCTAATCCCCACCATCCCAGAGCTGGGTCAAATGCCCCTCCTATATGCTCCCACCTCCTCTTGTGCTGCCTCTAACGCAGCTGAGAGTCCTCCCAGAACCGCGATCTCTCCAAGTCAGGGACCATCTTCCACATTAGGATGGCAGGCACCTAGAACAACCTCTGGCACGTAGGTGGCACTCACTAAATACCAGCTGAAGAAATGAATGGCTAAACGCTGCCTTCGGTGGGACCAGAGGGAAAAGGTTGCTCTTCTTATTTTCGGTTAGAAGCCAGTGATGGAGGAAAGAGGCAGAGAAATGGAGAAGGAGAGCATGGGCTGGATGCTTGCCAAAAGCAGGTCAGCCCCTTCCTGTGGCCATTTTTTGGGTGCAAGAAAAACTAAGTGAAACCTTGTACCAAGCCGGGCCTAAGAAGATAAACAAGCCAAGGGTTCCGCTGAGACAATGGCCCGATTCTCCCTGACCAGGGGAAGGTGGGAACCGTGGGGAACCAGACAAACATCCCCTTCCAATTTCCTTCCGTGGAGCTCAGCTCCTGCTCCGCATCACAGCCTCCCCAGCGCCCGCCTGCCGGGCCTTTGCTTCATAGAAGGCGTCTTCAGATCCGAGACAGACTCCTCCCGGGTGAGATCTTTGAAGGCTGGCCCGAGCCGCAGGGAGTCTGAATCACCCCTAACCACAATGGCCTTAGAATGACAGAGGGTTTCTGTTTCCACGGTGTGCGCTCAAGTGGGTTTTGTTTGTGGCACAGCTCGTCTCCGCGTGGCCCCTGCCAACCGGGAGCTGAGCTGAGCAGTTTGTGGAGATGCGATGATCGAACTGCAAAACACCCATGAAACATTGTAAAAACAAAACAACGGCAAAAGCACAAAGCTGGGGGAGATGTGGTTTAACAGGAGCACGTGTGACAAATGATTTAGCAGCCCAGACGCCTGGAGGCTCAGCGTGAGTCAGCTGAAGGATGTGGGTGCAAAAAAAAATATGACACACGCACCACCCCGAGCACAAACCCCCGATTCCTGAAAAAAAAAAAAAAAAAAGGTGATGGCTAACTCTACTCCACACTGGTCAGACCACCCTGGAGGAGGTTTGGCTCTGTCTGGATGCCCCATCGTGAGGGGAAAGGGTGTGTCCTGAGTGGCCTTACTAAGACTGGGGGTGGGGGTGGGGCAGTGGAGGGACTCAAAACTGTGTCTCAAGTCCGACACGAGGAAGAAATGAGTGACCTGGAGAGGAAAGGGCTTAGGTGGAGGGATGCGGAGAGGGGTCTACTGCCTGTAACCTCCGCCTGGAAAGCCTTCTCCTCCTGTCTGCCTGATGAACTCCTATTCATCCCTCAGGCTTCTGCGGCCACCGCCTCTGAGAAGCCTTCCCTCACCTCTCTAAGTAGAACCAACCATGCCTCCGTAGGGACCCCCTTCCTCTGCATCTGGGGGTCAGGTCCTTTCATCACGGCACCTCTCACGTGGAACGACATTGGTTGAGCAGAGTCCCCGTTCTATTTATTTTTGCAACCCTAGTGCCTGGCACAGTGACTGTTCCTTGGCTAATGTCTGATTACTTAAATTGTTGGCATGAAAACTGACACGGAGCAGGAGGAAGAGATTATATTCTTTCTGTGTGGCTCGAAAAGACGGAACTGGAAAAAAGGGCGGAGATTACAAGAAGGTGGATTTCAGCGCAAAATTAGGAAGTACTTTATAATAATACTGATGATAGCTTTGCTGAGTCTTTTAGTCATGTATTGCTGCATAGCAAGTTAGTCCAAAACTTAGCAGTCTTTTTTTTAACTTAAAAAAAATTTTTTTTAATGTTTATTTACTTTTAAGTGAGAGAGAGAAAGAGAGAGCGCGTGCACACACACACACACACACACACACACACACACACACGAGTGAGTGGGGGAGGGGCAGAGACAGATGGAGACACAGAATCCAAACAGGCTCCATACTCACAGAGCCCGATGCGGGGCTCGAACTCACAAACCGTGAGATCATGATCCAAGTGGAAGACATACGCTTAACCGACTGAGCCACCCAGGTGCCTCAAAACTCAGCAGTCTTACGCAGCAATAAATGTTTATTATCTCACAGAGTTTTTGTGGGTCCGGGAATTCAAGACTGGTTTAGAATGGTTCTGGCTTGGGGTCTCTCGTGAGTCTAGATCCCAGCTGGGGCTGCACTCATCTGAAGACTTAACTGGGGCTAAAGGATCTGCTTCAAGATAGCACACTCACATGGCTGTTGGCAAGAGGCCTCGGTCCCCCAACATGGGCCTCTCCATAGAGTATTTGAATGATCCCACAACATGGTAGCTGGTTTCCACCAGAGTAAGTGATCTGAGAAACAGAACAAAGAGGAGGCTGCGATGTCTTTTACAAACTAGCCTCAGAAGTCACAGTCTGTCAGTTCTATTATACTGTGTGGAGGGGAGCCTGGCTGGCTCAGTCGGTGGAACATGTGACTCTTGATCTCGGGGTTGTAAGTTTGAGCCCCACGTTGGGTATTGAGGTTACTTGAAAAGAAAACCATAAATGGGGCACCTGGGTGGCTCAGTTAGTTAAGCAACCGACTCCGGCTCAGGTCACGATCTCACGGTTTGTGAGTTCGAGCCCCACGTCGGGCTCGGTGCTGACAGCTCAGAGCCTGGAGCCTGCTTTAGATTCTGTGTGTCCCTCTCCTTCCGCCCCATTCCCGCTTGTGCTCTGTCTCTCTTTGTCAAAAATGAATAATCATCAAAAAAAATTTGTATATAAAATCATAAAACAACAACAACACCCAAAACTATGTAGGAGAAGACTCTAGAGAGGCATGGATACTAGGTGGTAAGAAATCACTGTGGTCCCCTGGAGGCTGGCTTCCACACTGGCTACTAGCAAAACACCAGGCACCCTGCTGACTGTCTGCTACCAGCTCTCATGGAAGCCTCACCACCATCTTAAAAGGATAACGTTTTTATTATTTCCAATGAATCAGTTAATTGATTTTGGCTTTCAAATTACACTGCTTTTTAAAATTTCTTAGCTTTTATTTATTTGTTTATTTTGAAAGAGAGAGAAAGCACACGAGGAGGGGAGCGGGGACGGTGGGGGGGCGGAGAGAGAGAGAATCGGAAGCAGGCTCCACGCTCATCGCCGAGCCCGATGAGGGGCTCGAGCCCATGCCCCTGAGATCATGCCCTGAGCCGAAATCAAGAGTCGGACACTTAACTGACTGAGCCACCCAGGCGCCCGGACAAATTAATTTAATTTTTATCACAGAAGGGGTGCCTGGCTGGCTCAGTGGTATAGCGTGTGACTGACTCTTGATCCTTGGGTCATGAATTTGGGCCCCACATTGGGCATAGAGATTACTTTTTAAAAAATAAAGAAATAAAATGTTAATTTCCATCACAGAAACAATACGTCTATTAGCATATAGATCGTAAATTGTTTAAGCAATTTCCTAAGCGTTTTAAAGTTTATTTAGTGGAAATCCGCACGTCCGTGTACGTCTAACCGTCCTCTGCAATTAGATCGAATGGCATATTTTCAAATTCCCATTAAAGAGACAAGGAAACCAAAGCACATAGACATTAATGCACTTGTCCACGGTCACATTCCTGGAAAAGCTTTGAGCTTTGGTTTAAACCTAAAAACCCAGTCATTACTTTTTGTGTCAGATTACAGTGCATGGGCTGTCTCTTGGGTATCCACTGGTCAGGGATGCTGGGGCAGTGGTGTTCAATCCTGGCTGTACATAAACATCAGCTTATGGAAGCGTTTTACAAATTCCTGTTGCCTGAGCCCGAACTCCAGGGATTCTGATCTAATTGGTCTGGAGTTTGATTCTATTATGCGGGATTGAAAAACTGCCAGCACTGGTCGGGGGTCAGATCATGCTTTCCTTCCAAATATGACATGATCACCTGGGCTAAATGGAACATACTCTTATTACCGAGCAAGTGGGGACTCATAACATATAATGTATACATGAGTTCCTCATTGTTATCTGAGGCCCTGTGGAGGTCTGAGCTTATCTTGAAAGGCGAGTAGAGGTTGAATAGTCTGGGAAGGAGGTGTAGTCCAGTTAGAAGGAAAGACTCAGGAGACACCTAATGCCAGGATAGAATTTCAGGAATATAAATTATTAACAAGAGGCTTTTTACAGAAGTCCTCTCAGATTCTCTAGCTGCCAGACTATTTTCTCGCCTCTCTCATCCACATCACCAGCCCCTACTCACTGTCCACTTTGGTCAAATACAAACAATAAGCAGGAAAGAGCCCTAGGGCAAAGAGTTGCAAGGAAGAGAGGTCCCCATGGAGGAGGGAGGGACAGAGAGAGAGAGAGTTCCTTTTAAATTAATTCTTGGTTGTGTCCTTTACTTCTTTTTTTTTTAATGTTTTTATTTATTTTTGAGAGAGACAAAGTGCGAGTGGGGGAAGGGCAGAGAGAGAGGGAGACACAGAATCTGAAGCAGGCTCCAGGCTCTGAGCTGTCAGCACAGAGCCCAGTGCAGGGCTGGAGACCACAAACTGCAAGATCGTGACCTGAGCCGAAGTCGGCCACCCAACCAACTGAGCCACCCACACGCCCCCGTTCTCTACTTCTTGAACGTGATATTGTCCTTAAGTTGAACCCTGGGGCCATGCTGTCAATAGGTCATTATAAGCATAAGAAGACTAGTTTGGATTTCTGTGTGGCTTTCCTCTGAAATCACACTGCACCTGTCTACCCTGCTCAGCAGTGTAAGCTCACAGCTGCCACCAGTGCTAATCCTGGAGGCGGAATGCTGTGACAGTCATTCATCAGAAAATGCTGACTGCGGGACTGGGCCAGGCACTGCTCAGGGCATTAAAGATGAAGCTATGAACAAAGCAGAGAGCTTGTCTTCAAGAAGTTCTCCAGAGAGAAAAGCAGATCATCTCTAATGGGACAACCATTAGGCTGATGTCTGAATCTTCAATAGGATCCTCACGAAAACCCAAAACAGAGGTTTTCAAGGTGTTGAGAGACAGGAATTTTGATCCTGGAATTTTACATCCAGCTAAGCTATCTTTTAATGTGGGAGCAAATTGAAGATAGGGCCGTGTACTCTAGGAGGCCCTCAGAAGACTCCCCACAGAAACATCTGCTTTGAAGACCTTGTTGGAGGAAGGTCTCCAGCAAGGAGAAAAATAAAGCCAGAGCATGTTTTGAGATGTATGGCATGGAAATAAGTTAGCCAGTTTCTTTGCTATGTAAATAAATGATGACAAAAAAAGAAAAAGATTATAATAAGCCACAACCCAAACTCTAGGCAATACTAATAGCAGAAAAGAAAGAGTGCCTGGGTGGCTCGGGCAGTTAAGTGTCTGACTTGAGTTCAGATCATGATCTCACAGTTCACGAGTTCAAGCCCCACATCGGGCTCTGCACTGATGGCTCAGAGGCTAGTTAGAGCCTGCTTCGACTTCGTGTCTCCCTCTCTCTGCTTCTCCCCTGCTTGTGTTCTCTCTTTCTATCTCAAAAATAAATAAACAAAGGTAGAAAGAAAGAAAGAAAGAAAGAAAGAAAGAAAGAAAGAAAAGACCAGAGCTAGTGAAACACATCTGGTACATGTCTCTTTGGGAGAAAACAAATAGATATTGATACTTTTAAGAAGTTAAATGGAGATGAGTATACGTAACACGTGTGAGGAATAAACCCCAGAAAAATAAAAATAGAATGTATGACTTTTCCAAACAGCAGAAGAAAATCTGTTCTAGCCAATGAAAGGTGGAAAAGAGTAAAAAAAGAAACAAGATTAAATTATGAAATAGGCGTGCCTGGGGGGCTCAGTCAGTTAAGCATCTGAATCTTGATTTTGGCTCAGGTCATGATCTCATGGTGAGGTTGAGCCCCACCCTTCTTGGAATTCTCTGCCTCTCTCTCTCTCTCTCTCTCTCTCTCTCTCCCCTCTCTCTCAAAATAAATAAACATTTAAAAGACTATTTTTTTAAAGTATGAAATAGAAAACACGAAATTAAATAGTAGATAGTCCTAATATGCTGGTGATTAGAATTTATGTAAATGGGTTAAATTCACCAATAGAAAGATTCTCAAATTGGATTTTTTGTTTGTTTATTTGTTTTGAGAGAGAGAGAGCACACACATATGTGAGCTGGGGAGGGGCAGAGAGAGAGAGAGAGGGAGAGAGAGAGAATCCCAAGCAAATTCCGTGCCATCGGTGCAGAGACTCACCAACTGTGAGATCACGACCTGAGCCGAAATCGAGGGTCAGATGCTTAATCGGCTAAGCCACCCAGGTGCCCCAGAAATTGGATTTTTAAAATCATTTAACAATTCCAGGAATGCAAGGGGGGGTTCGGTATTCACAAATTAATCAGTGTGATACATCACATTAACAAGAGGAGGGATAAAAACCATACGATCATTTCAACAGATGCACAAAAACATTTGACAAAGTACGACCTCCATTTGTGAGAAAAAACCTTCAACAAACTAGGTTTAGAGGGAACATACCTCAACATAAGAAAGGCTGTATATGAAAAACCCACGGCTAACATACTTCATGGTGAAAGACTGGGAGTTTTTTTAAAAAGAATCTCACATTATACTTACTGTAAGAGAAGAATTTAAAGCAAAAGGATTTAAAAAATGGAAAGAAACAGAGATGAGAAAAATGCACTAGACAAGCAGGGCTTCCAAAAGGAAGCCAGGGAAACAAGTTCAATAGCTGACAAAATAGAAAAAGCATCCCAAGAGACAAAGAGAAGCCCTAAAAGGAGCAGAAAAAACATGGACATGAACATGCACCCAACCTTATAGCTCTATGCTAAAAAAATTAACAGCCGGAGGAATTGTGGGGAGAAAAAGACACATTGACGTTTCTAGGTATTAAAACACGCCTTTTAGGAACTATATCTCAAACAAGGAAAATAATACTAAGGAAAAATAAAGAAGATATGAATAACAAGCCCGATCTAATAAGTATAGATATAATTGTTCATTTATCCCTATCTATATATTCTTTTCTTTGAAAGTACATGTAAAACAATCACCAAAATTGGTCCTGAACTAGACTACAAAGAAAACCTCTTTGGGGCGCCTGGGTGGCTCAGTCGGTTAAGCGTCCGACTTTGGCTCAGGTCATGATCTCGTGGTTCGTGAGTTCGAGCCCCGCGTTGGGCTCTGTGCTGACAGTTCAGAGCCTGGAGCCTGTTGCAGATTCTGTGTCTCCCTCTCTCTGACCCTCCCCCGTTCATGCTCTGTCTCTCTCTGTCTCAAAAATAAATAAAACGTTAAAAAAAAAAAAAGAAAAGAAAACCTTGGTGAGTTTCAAAGAACTAAAATCATGCAGACTTTCTGGGGCGCCTGGGTGGCTCAATGGGTTAAGCGTCCAACTCTTGATTTCAGCTCAGGTCATGATCCCAGGGTTGTGGGATCGAGCCCTGCATGGGGCTCTGCACCAGGTGTGGACCCTGTTTAAGATGCTCTCTCTGGGGCGCCTGGGTGGCGCAGTCGGTTAAGCGTCCGACTTCAGCCAGGTCACGATCTCGCGGTCCGTGAGTTCGAGCCCCGCGTCAGGCTCTGGGCTGATGGCTCGGAGCCTGGAGCCTGTTTCCGATTCTGTGTCTCCCTCTCTCTCTGCCCCTCCCCCGTTCATGCTCTGTCTCTCTCTGTCCCAAAAATAAATAAAAAACGTTGAAAAAAAAAATTAAAAAAAAAAAAAAAAAAAAAGATGCTCTCTCTCCCTCTCCCTCTTTCCCCACCCCTCCCCACTAGTACATGCTCTCTCTCTCTGTCTCTCTCAAAAATAAAAAAAATAAAATCATGCAGACTTTCTCCAACTGCAATGTAAAAATGTAAAAATCAGTTCCAAATGTTAGCTTAAAAAATCCCATATGATTGGGAGTGGCTGGCTCAGTCTGGAGAACATGTGACTCTTGGTGTCGTGAGTTCAAGCCACATGTTGGGTATAGAGATTACTTAAATAAAAATAAATAATTTTTTAGAAAGTCATGTATGATTGTAAACTAAAACATGTCTAAATAACTCTTCAGATAAAAAGAAAAGTCATAAGGGGAATTCTTAAATATTTAGAACTAAATGAAAGCACTTTGTGTCTAAAGGCATCTAAAGCTATGATTAGATGGGAACTTACAGATATAAATACACATTAATAAGAAAACTGTAACAAGTTTTTAAGCTTATTTATTTATTTTAAGAAAGACAGAGAGACTGAATGGGGGAAGGGCAGAGAGAGAGAATCCCAAGCTGGCCCCACCCTGTCAGTGCAGAGCCCAACGCAGGGCTTGAACTCACCAACAGTGAGATCCTGACCTGAGCCAAAATCAAGAGTTGGATGCTTAACCGACTGAGCAACTCTGGCACCCCTAAACTGCTTTATTGAAGTATAACTGATACACAATTGACTGTACATTTTAGAGTGCACGATTTCGTAAGTACGAATACATATGTACATATGTACATACATATGTATACATATGTATACACCTGTGAAACCACCACCACAAAAAGGTAATAAACATATCTATCATCACCAAAAGTTTCCTTGTATTCCTTTTTTTTAATTTCATTTTTTAAAATTTACATCCAAATTAGTTAGCATATAGTGCAACAATGATTTCAGGAGTAGATTCCTTAGTGCCCCTTCCCCATTTAGCCCATCCCCCCCCTCCCACAATCCCTCCAGTAACCCTCAGTTTGTTCTCCGTATTTATGAGTCTCTTCTGTTTTTCCCCCTCCCTGTTTTTATATTGTTTTTGTTTCCCTTCCCTTAGGTTCATCTGTTTTGTCTCTTAAAGTCCTCATATGAATGAAGTCATAGGATTTTTGTCTTTCTCTGACTGACTAATTTCATTTAGCATAATACCCTCCTGTTCCATCCAATTAAATTTTTTTTAATGTTTATTTATTTTTGAGAGAGAGACAAACAGAGCATGAGCAGGGGAGGGGCAGAGAGAGAGGGAGACACAGAACCTGAAGCAGGCTCCAGGCTCTGAGCTGACAGCACAGAGCCTGATGCAGGGCTTGAACTTACAGACCGTGAGATCATGACCTGAGCCAAAGACGGAC
Organism: Panthera uncia; assembly: GCF_023721935.1. Lineage (NCBI taxonomy): Eukaryota > Metazoa > Chordata > Mammalia > Carnivora > Felidae > Panthera > Panthera uncia. The sequence continues at coordinate 40,435,843 of NC_064814.1, forward strand.
ACTTAGCTTGCTGAGCCACCGAGGCACCCCTCCTTGTATTCTTTCGTAATCCTTCTCTCTTATCCCTCTCTATACCCTTGTCCCAATCCCTAGGGCAACTACTAATCTTTTTATCACTACAGATGAATTTGCATTTTGAGAATTTTATATAAATAGAGTCACACAGTAATCTTTCTGTAATATTAAGATCCAATCACACTGTTACATGTATCAATAGTTTATTTCTTTTTATTGCTGAGTACTATTCCATTGTATGGGTTTCTGATTTTTTTTTTTTTTTTATCCCTTCACTTGTTGATGGGATATTCACTTCTCTTGGATACATACCTAGAAACTGAATGACTGGGTCATATGGTCAGTGCATGTGTGACCCTTAAGAAACTGTCAAACCACAGGTCTGGTCGTGGTCTCACTGCTCGTGAGTTCAAGGCCCATGTCAGGCTCTGTGCTGACAGCTTGGAGCCTGGAGCCTGTTTCAGATTCTGTCTCCATCTCTCTGCCCCTCCCTGCTCCCTCTCTGTCTTTCTCTCAAATATAAAAAATAAAACATAAAAAAAAATTTTTTAAAAAAAGAAACTGTCAAACTCTTTTCTAAAGTGGTTTTACCGTTTTACCTTCCCACCAACATATGAAAGTTTCAGTTGTTCTACCGCCTCACCAAGGCTTATTATGATCAATCTTTTTCATTTTAGCCATTCTAAAAGGTATGTAGAGGTATATAATTGTGGTTCTAATTTTCATTTCCCTAATGACTACGGATATTGTCTTTAAAAAAAATTTTTTTTACCTTTATTTATTTTTGAGAGACATAGAGAGACAGAACACAAGCAGGGGAGGGGCAGAGAGAGAATGAGACATAGAGTCCAAAGCAGGCTCCAGGCTCTGAGCCATCAGCACAGAGCCTGACACAGGGCTCGAACTCACAAGCCATGGAATCCTGACCTGAGCCGAAGTTGGATGCTTAACCAACTGAGCCACCCAGGTGCCACTGATATTGAGTGTTTTTTATGTGTTTATTGGCTATTCACATATCTTCTTCAGTGTTAGTGTCTGTTCAAGTGTTTTGCCCATTTTTTTAAGAAGACTTTCTTTTCTTGTTACTGAGTTTTGGAATTTCTGGACATATTCTGGAAACAAGTCATTTATCAAATATATGATTTGCAACTATTTTCTCCCAGTCTCTGGCTTCTGTTTTTAATTTCTTGACAAAGTCTTTCAAATAACAGAAATTCTTAATTTTACTGAAGCTCAACTTATCAATTTCTCCTTTAATACATAATGTTTCAGTGTCACTAAAATATTTTTGCCTAATGCAAGGCCATAAATAGTTTCTCCTGTGTTTTCTTCTAGAAATTTTAGTGTTTTAGGTTTTACGTTTAGGTCTGTGATACATTTGAGTTAAATTTTGTACACGTTATCAGATATGGATGTCTAATTGTTCTAGCACCATTTGTCAAAAAGACAATCCTTTTCCCTGTGCAATTTTAAAACCATAAATTGCTTTCTCAGTAAGACAAAATGTGAAACATTCCGAAGAAATCACCTAAAATTGATGCTATTATTTTTAAAACATAAAACCAATAAATGTCTCTCATATAGTATCAAAGATGTCTCTAGATGGAACAATACTGAGCCACCCAGGCGCCCCCAGCAGGAATTTTTTTAAGTAAAATTTTATTGAAATGTAACATTCACACAGAAAACCACACCAATCATAAATATATAGCACAATGAATTTTTGCAAAGTGAGTAATTCTATATAATCATAACACAGATAAAAAACTAAAACATTACCAGTACCTCAGAAACAATGCTGGTCCCCACCTCGCCCTGGTAACTAGAGAATAACTTTATCTTGAACTTTTTTTATATGGACTAGGGATAAGGTATGAAAGGAAAGAATATAATGGAAAAAATAAGAGTAGTTCCTTGACGATGATGCTGATAGGCCATGATTTAAGGGATACGATTAACTCCCTCACTCCACCTGAAGTCTCCAAACACCTAACAAAACCAACCTACAGAAACATAGACTTCTGGTGAATCTAGCTTACCAGGTCTAGACATGTCCGAATTCCGGTGGTAGACACAATTCGGGGTTAGACTGCTTCCATCTTCCTACCCCCACCAGTCCCATCCAAATAGAACCAAGTCCCTTTTGGTACTAAAATGACCCTTGACTGCCTATTGGACTCCCATTTCTTATGGGAAGGCTCTTCTCATCCCTCAGTTCACTCACCCGCTAAATGGGTGTTCTTGTCCTCTCTAACTCACAAGGATATGAGGAGGAAGATCAAAATAAGGTAAGGTATGTTAAAACAACTTACAAAGTATTATTAAAATAAAAGCCATCAAGGGCTGCCTGGCTGGCTCGGTCAGTAGCACATGTGACTTGATCTCCTGGTTGTGAATTTAAGCTCCACGTTGGGCATAGAGATTGCTTAAAATAAGCCAAAGCCATCGTAATTTTTATTTTAAAGGAAAAATTTCCAAGCGATTCCAGCCGAGATTTTTAAAAAACAACTTTAAATTCTTTTATTCTTCTTTAATGTGAAATATTTAATAAGATGTAAGAAGTAATTGGATTTGTGGGAAAAGAGGAGCCCCCAAATTGTACTCTTAAGTGCCATGGTTTGTGTATATTGCTTATTTATTTATGTGTTAAACTTCAGATTATGTGTAATAAACTGTCTGTGGTACAATGCTATTGATTTCCCTGCATTAGAAGTTGAATTAAATGTGCATTACTCTGGGATGGGTCACCATGAGGGAAACTTAAAAAGTTTTGAGGAAGAGTAAGTGAAGACCATTAGGACTCTCTAGGTCCTGTCTCCCATTGATCCCTGTCACCCTAGGGAAGTCTTACTGCAATTCGGTCCCACGTACATCCTGGTCTTAATGCCTCCTCTAATGGTACCTAAGAGCATCTTGGATACATCACTTGCATTGTAAAGAAACAGCGGCCTTCCCCAACTGTGTCTCAGACATGTTCTAGAAAGAGTAGGGCTTTTGAGTAGATCTCGTGTAAAATACAAAATTCCTTGGTGAGCCTTGTTTCATGTTTTCATTAGCTCGTTTATTCACTGAACTAACATTTATGGAATAGTTACACTGTTGCAGGCATTCAGCCAATTGTTTTTTGTCACCAAATTACAATACTTCTCTCTGTGATCAGTACTTGGAAGTTAATGACTATTCCCTTGCTGTCCTCGGAGAATATTGAGATATTGGAAAAAGTAGAGAGGTGCAGCTCCAGGTTGAATTCCCACCTGTGTTGTTACCTGCCAGCTGGGTGAGCTTGGTCAGCTTATCTCTCAGAAATGATTGGGCTGTTCTTTGCGGCCTCATATGTGAACACTATGTTTGCATGTAACATACATGTAGAAAACATACATGAAGCACACATGTAACATACATGAATAAAATTACATTTACTGTGTGTAGGGCATAAAGTTTGGTATGGAGACTTAGGACATCAGTGCAGGGAATTACTAGATTTTTCCGTATTTAAAAAAATAAGCAGAGGGGCACCTGGGTCGCCCAATCGGTTAAACGTCCGACTTTGGCTCAGGTCATGATCTCACGGTTCGTGAGTTTGAGCCCCACATCAGGTTCTGTGCTGACAGCTCAGAGCCTGGAGCCTGCTTCAGATTCTGTGTCTCCCTTTCCCTCTGCCCCTCTCCCACTCCCTCTCTCTGTCTCTCTTAAAAATAAATAAACATTAAAAAAATTTAAATAAAAAGAAAAAGAACTTTCTGTATTTTTTTAAATTTTATTTTAGAGAGAGAGAGCGAGTGAGAGCACAATGGGGGAGGGGGGGAGTAGGGTAGTGGGAGACAGGGAGAGAATATCAAGCAGGCTCCACAGTCATTTCAGAGCCTGATGTGGGCCTTGATCCTAAGACCCTGGGATCATGACCTGAGCTGAAATCAAGAGTTGGATGCTCAACCCACTGAGCCACCCAGGTGCCCTAAGTTTTGTTTAAATTAATTTCACCTGACACTCCATGACATTTGAGCTTCAAAATTTTGCTATCTTCAGCTCTTTATTCGCCCCCCCAACTTGATTCTTTGATGCTTTCTTTTTCTTTTTCTAATTTTTTTAAATGTTTGTTTATTTTTGAGAGAGAGAGAGAGAGACACAGAGTACAAGTGGAGGAGGGGAGACACGGAATGAGAAGCAGGCTCCAGGCTCTGAGCTGTCAGCACAGAGCCCCACACAGGGCTTGAACCACAAACCGAGAGATGGTGACCTGAGCCGGAGTCAGACATTTAACTGACTGAGCCACCCAGGCACCCCTGATGATTTCGATTTTATGAGTTCTGTGCTCTCAGGTCCCTTGAGTCACAATTCCAAAATCCTAACATCTCTGAAAACCAAAAGTTCTTTCATGAACTGGCAACACTTATTTGGCAGTAAACCCTGACCCCACATAATGCAGAACTATTTGTTGTCTGTATTTCCCTGAATGTTTTACAGCAGAAACATGATATTTTTATTAAAAAGTGCTGACATAGACCAAACTGGGGGCAGAAGTGGGGGGGAATGTATTACCAGTTTACACACCAAGTCATCTCCGTAAAACGCTCTGAATTCTAAGTTCTAAAGCACATCTGAATGCAAGCATTTTGAAGAAAGGGCTGTTGGCCTGTACATCGACCTCAGATCTCCTGGGTAAGTCCTCCACTGCACTCTTGATTGTGTAGCTTTCATATCTATCCTCTGAGTTCTAGGGGAAATTCTTTTTTAATTTTTTTTAATGTTTATTTATTTTTGAGAGAGACAGAGACAGAGACAGAGTGTGAGCAGGGGAGGGGCAGAGAGAGAGAGAGGGAGACACAGAACTCAAAGCTGACTCTGGGCTCCAGGCTCTGTACTGTCAGCACAGAGCCCGACGCGGGGCTCGAACTCACAAACCGTGAGATCATGACCTGAGCCGAAGTCAGATGCTTAACTGGCTGAGTCACCCAGGTGCTCCTCTTTTTTTTTTTTTTAAACATTATTTATTTATTTATTTTGAGAGACAGAGAGAGAGAGAGAGGGAGAGGGAGAGAGAGAGAGAGAGTGCAGGGGAGGGGCAGAGAAAGAGGGAGAGAGAATCCCAAGCAGGGCTCAAACTCACAAACTGTGAGATCATGACCTGAGCCGAAACCAAGAGTCTCACACTTAACGGATTGAGCCACCCAGGCGCCCTTGTCAGGGAAATTCTTTTTTTTATATATTTTTTATTTTTTTTAATGTTTTTATTTATTTTTGAAGGCGAGAGAGAGAGAGAGCATGAGCGGGGGAGGAGCAGAGAGAGAGGGAGACCCAGAATTCCAAGCAGGCTCCAGGCTCTGAGCTGTCAGCATGGAGCCTGATGCGGGGCTCGAACCCACAAACTGTGAGATCGTGACTTGAGCCGAAGCCGGACGCTCAACCGACTGAGCCACCCAGGCGCCCCTGGGGGAAATTCTTAAGGTTGTCTTCTTCGGTAAGTTCTGGCAGCTCTGCCTCTGTGCAGCTCTCCAGTTGGCATTCGTGTTGCCTTCTCCATGAAAATATTGCCTGATTTCAGATGGATCCTTCCTTGTGACTTCTTGCTCTGTATCGGCCAATGTTCCCTTAGATTTGGCTGGAGAGGAACAGCAGAGTTTTTTCACAAACAAGAAACAGACCCCCAGCTGGAAGCGGCCTGAGGGAGGAGGAGACTATTGGAAAGACCCTGGGGAAGAGGACAGGCTGAAGGGAGTCTCAAGAGGTAGGACGTCTCCAGGGACCTCGGAGAGAAGACTGGAATCAGGGCTTCATGCTGCTGGGTCATTCTCTCTCTCTCTCTCTCTCCCTCTCTAATCTCTCTGGCTTCATTTTCTCCTACTACAGTTGGATTTTTGTCCCCCAGTTTGAAACATGAACACTAGCAACACCAAATTCGTATCCTTTCAGCTCCCTAACCAAAGAGGCAATAGAGTTTCTCTCTTCTGGTGTCAGGGAATCTTTACAGGGATAGACTTCCGGGTCAAGCCTGGGTCTCACTTCCAGACCTGTGTCCATTGGATGAAGCCAATTATCAAAGGAAGGAGGCGAGGGAGGGATGCTGAGCAGATTAAAAAATTGCATTCACTTCATACACTTTCTAAAATGTTGCATACATTTATCTCAGACCGGAGAATCCCCCTTGGTTCTCCAGGAGGGCCCTGCTCTGTTGATTTGTAGCATCTTTGTATAGATGTCTCCCTGTTTGCTGATTTGGGAGAAAGCCCACTGGACTCACGCACGGCCTGGTGCAGCTGTCCGCTCAGAGAGAAAGCCCTGCTGTGCAGGCTTCCTGCTGTTGTTCCGTAACAGGAGAGGAGAAGGAGTCTGTCAGAGTTTGCCTAGCACCAATTCCAGAAGCGTTTCAATGGTGGCTTTTATAGTGTGTCTGTCAGGTTTCTGTTTGTTGTGACTAATCAAATCCCCGCTCAACTTGCTTAAAAAATAAAGAGCACATTTATCGGATCCTGTGACTAGAAAAGTCCACCGCTAGGAGGTGTTCAGATGTGATACAGCCAGGTCTCCAACTTTGTTTGGTTCTTGGGATTCTCTGGGGCTCCTCTTTCCCTTAAGCTGGATTCATCTTCTACTGGTGGCCAGTTGGCCATCGCAATTCTTTTTTTTTTTTTTTTTTTTTTTTAAGATTTTACTTTCAAGTAATCTCTACACCCAACGTGGGGTCAAACTCACAACCCCGAGATCAAGAGTCACACACTCTACTGACTGAGCCAAGGGAGGCGCCCCAGGCACTACAGTTCTAAACCTCTCCTGACAATATCCAGAGGAAGACAGAGGGTTTCTTCTGGCAGGCATCTCTGAGGCAGGAAGATAGAACTTTTTCAGAAGCTTCCAGCAGACTTCTCCTTACACTGTATTGGTTCCAATTAGTTACTAACTTTTTTGTGAATCCATTTGTGTCCAGGGAAATGTTGTGTAATTAACACTGAGTTCCTGAACCAATCAATGGTAGAGGGATGGAAATCCCCTGAGGCCAAGCAGGCCAACATCTGGTGCTGGGCATGAAGTCAATTCTTTTAGAAGTACACAGGCTATGTGAGGGAAGATGGAAACCTGAGTGAAATAAGTGGAAAGAAGGAAATAAACACTAGGTAGGAAACCCATGAGGAGTGCACTCTACCTGGCTTCCAAATCTGATGCAAGTCCTCACCATTTTATTTTTTTTTAATTAAGTAACATGGGGTTTGAACTCATGACCCTGACATCAAGGGTCACATGCTCTACCCACTGAGCCAGCCAGGTGCCCCCCTCACCAGTTTAAACTCTGTTGGAAATTTCTCATAAGAATCTGGGAGGGTATAAATTTGAGGCTTATTCTCACCTTGCTATTTTACCCCCCAAACTCTTAGACACCACCCAACTCAAATGCTTACAGAGGAGGAAACAAGCTCAGAGAAAAGTGGCTGCCCGGGGTCAATCTGTGGCTATAGCTGGCTGTAAAGTCATTAAACCTTCCCAGCTCTTTTTCTGAGACCTGTCTGTTAATTTCATGTGTCAACTTGGCTCGGTCATGGTACCAAGTATTCGGCTAAACATTATTCCAGATGTTTCTGTAAAGGTTTTGTTTATTTGTTTTTAGATGAGATTAGCATTCAAATCATTAGACTCTGAGTATATCAGATTACCCTCCATGATGTGGGTGGGCCTCATTCAATCAGCTGAAGATCTTAATGGAAAAAAGACTGAGTTCCCTGGGAGAAGGGGGAATTCTGCCATCAGACCATGTTGGGCTCCAGCCTGCCACCTACCCTGCAGGTTTTGAACTTGCCAGCCTCTGCAATCACATGAGCCAATTCCTTAAAATAAATCCCTCCATCTATACACATCCTAATGGGTCTGTTTCTGTCGTGATTGATACACCATCATAACTTCCTTAAAGATCTGGCCTGTTCTTTAGCCTAACCTTGGACCCGGGCCTTCATTTTAAGAAATACTATTCTGAAAGAGCCCTTGTTCAACAATGGGTACAGGATTATTAAATAACTAGTTTCAAATTGGTGATAAGTTGGTGGAGTATACAGAGAACAGTGTCCGGGATCTTCCCAACTGTACCAAGAACGTAAGAGCCAAAAAGAACTTACCCTCTGAAGAACAAAGGTAGGTTAGACATCAACAAGGACCCTTCTCCCCTGCTGTGTCTCTTTCTGTTTGGGGCAATTTATCCATGTGGTCAGGATCTGCTCTATCTTCCTTCGAGCTCCCTGTGGTTACCCCATGGGCTGCCCACATCCATTCCCCCTAAACAGTATTCCAATTTTCTCTTGGGATGTTATCCCTTTCCCCTGTTGTAGGTGGGTAATCATGGTGATGTGCTCATCTGGGAGTTCATGGAGCCAGACCCGTCTCTCCTGACTCCAGTTCAGCCAGGATATGAGCGTGTGACTTCAGTTCAGCCAACCAGGTACTCTTTCCTGGGACTTTGAATCTTGAACAAGTGACGCAAGACTGAGAGTGGAAGGTTGGCACATGGGTTGCAGCCCAGGAGAGGCAATGATTGATATTTTGAATAGGTTTCTCTGATTATGAGACAGTTTCTGGACTTTCTGGGAACTCTGTTCAGCTTCTTGGCCCTCCAGACACTCTTGGTTCCTGCTATTTTGAAGTCTGACCCTCAGGTTCCCATCCATTCTGACAGATCCTGTGAGCCTTTGCTTGAGTTATCCGGAACTGGCTTCTGTAGCTAACAACCAAGACCCCTGACGGCTCCAAGTCCCTGGGTTTTGTTTTTGACTCTGCTTCTAACTTAGTGGTAAGTCATTGCACCTCCATGAGCCTCGGTTTCCTCCTATGTAAAATTAGGGAATGAGACTACGCCTGTGTCCTGAAAATAATTTTTCAGTCACAAAAAACTTTGCAAAAACACGGTGGCTCAGTCAGTTAAGTGTCTGACTTCGGCTCAGGTCATGACCCCCAGTTCAGGTCATGACCCCCATTTCGTGTGGGGCTCTGTGCTGACAGTTCAGAGCCTGGAGCCTGCTTCAGATTCTGTGTCTCCCTCTCTCTCTCTCTGTCCCTCCCCGGCTTGTGCTCTGTCTCTCTCTCTCAAATAAATAAACCTTACAAATTTTTTTCAAAACTTTGCAAAAACAAAATCTTCCTTACAGGAGCAAAGAAATCCTAAAACTGATCAGCACTGCTCTGGCCAAAGGGTTTCAAAGCTCCAGAATCCTGTCCCCTTAGCTCATTCTCAATAGTCCCTGCACTGTGACTTCTGCTCTAATATCTAATGGGAAAGGATTGCACTCCCCAGAGGCTCAGGTCATGATCTCCTGGCGAATGAAATGAAGCCCCGCATCAGGCTCTCTGGTCACCACTGAGCCCACTTTGGATCCTCTGTCCCCCACTCTCTTGGCCCCTCCCCCACTGGGTCTCTCTCTCTCTCTCTCTCCCCCCCCCTTTCTCTCTCTCTCTCAAAATAAATGAATAAAGTTAAAAAAAGAAAAAGAAGAGATTCTGTTAACAGTGTGCCGTCTTCTCTCCTATAGTCAGTTGAAATTGCTTCTGGAAATGCCAACTAATTTTAACAAACCATAACCAGGAAGAGGAATTTGCAACTAAGAAAGAAAGGCCTTTTGTGAAAATGAGTTCTCTGAATCTCTTCTCTATTACTCTACATGTATCATCTAACAGTGACTGATGATAATTATTATGAGATTATGGGATATGAGACATAAAAATAATTATGTCCTTGTTCAAATAATCCCAGTTTTTATTCTTGGTTATCATCCATGTTGCCTGTGTCAGCTGTCACCATTTCTTTTTTTTTTTTTTAATGTTTTTATTATTTATTTTTGAGAGAGAGAGACAGACAGAGCATGAGCAGGGGAGGGGCAGATAGAGAGGGAGACACAGAATCTGAAGCAGCTCCAGGCTCTGAGCTGTCAGCACAGAGCCCGACTCTGGGCTCGAACTCACAAACCGTGAGATCATGACCTGAGCTGAAGTTGGACGCTTAATTGACTGAGCCACCCAGGCGCCCCAGCGGTTACCATTTCTAATAATGGTGGTTCTCTACAGATAATCCAAAGGACATTGTCCCAGAGAAGTTCATCAGTGGATGCATATCCATGTCTTATTGGGAGATAATACATTTCTAGGTGCTGGTCCTCAATGTGCCACTGTGTCACTGAGAGGCCTTGAATGAGTTTCAGAAATCCGTGGGGCCTTAATTACTTCATCTGTGATGTGAGAGATTTAGATGAGACACTCTGTAAACTTCAACTCTAAAACGCTAATTCGGCCGGTTGCTTTGAAGGACCTGAGGGCCATGCAATTCCATGTGTGTCCAGCAGAGGTCAGAAGAAGTCACCAAAAGCTCCGTGGTCTCCAGTAATCCCAGTTAGCCTATGTGAGTAGTTTCTTGATAGCCCCTATTCTCCATGTTACTTACCTGATTTTTATAGTGAGGCCAGGCATAAAAGCAGACATTTTTCCTGAAAGATTAAAGCAGAGATGCAATGTCTGCGTTGGGCTTCCTTGTCAAATGCAGACCATTTCCCCGCTGGCTAATGCCTGGTGAGCAAAGGTAACTTACCTAACAGAAGGTGATACCAAGGGATAGGGGCAGTGTTATACTAAGAGTAAATGTGAACAGTAAATCCCATTTCATCAAAACTCTCTCTTTAATGACCTTCTGATTTTGAAAGATATTCACCTCAGCAAAATTCTTTTGTTGTTGTTGTTTTTGGGGATTTTCCCCCCCAGCTTTCTTGAGATATAATTGACATAATAGTGTGAAAGTTTAAGACATATAACTTAATGAATTGATATATGTATACGTGACATGATTATCACAATGAGGTTACACATCCATCATTCAGATAGTTAAAATTTGAAAACTTTTTGTACAGTGGAGTTTAACCAGTATTTCTCTCTCTCTGTCTCTGGTTTCATTGCAAAAATTATTTGGGAAATATGCCATCACAGAGATAGAGGCTTCTAATAAATATTTAAATACGATGAGCATGGTTTTTTAGGCAGAAACTAGGTGACTGGTTTAAATATGGATGAGTTGGAGGCGCCTTGGTGGCTCCGTGGGTTAAGCGTCTAGCTCTTGATCTCAGCTCAGGTCTTGATTTCACGGTGGCGAGTTCAAGCCCTGCACTGGGCTCCATACGGGGCATGAAACCTTTAATTAATTAATTAATTAATTAACTATGGATTGTGTTGGAGGAACTGAGAATGAAAGAAAGGTCAAACCCATCCCAGCTGTTGAAATAAAACATAGTATAGACAAGAGTCTGGTGGTTAAAGGCTTGAGCTCTGAGTACGACAGACCTGCGTTTGAACCTTGGCAAAGTTACTTAACCTCCCTACAGATAAACTCTTCCATTTCTTTATCTATAAAATGAAGACAGTGAGAAAACCTCAAAAGACTGATGTGAAGATGAAATGAGATCGTACATGCAAAGAATTTAGCCGAGCACCTGCTTCACGCCAAGCGATCAGTAGGTGACAGGATTGTTGTCATTCGTAATTTGGGAGGAGTCCGTGTTCTGAGGGCAAACAAACCCGGAAGAAAATCACCACGCCCTTTTCTTGACTATCCCAGACTAGGTTCGAAGTCCCTGTTATGTGCTTTAACTGTAAGGCCTCGACTGGCCACCTGGCCTGCTGACTGGCACCACCATCCCCATCTCAGACATCTCACAGGTGCAGCTGAGGTGGTTGGATGCCCAGCTGGATACCCCTGGCCAGGCCATCAGCAGCAGTTAGAGACCTTGCCTTCCTATGGAGCAGGGGTGGGGGTGGGGGGGGGATCGTCCGTGGCCTTCTCCTCCTCCCAACCCTCACCTGCAGAGCCAAGGCTCCTGCTGGGTCTCCAACTCCCTGCTCAGTGGTGAACTGCCCCTCCCAGCATTCCACCCATGGCCCCTAGGCCTTGATTTTTTATCTAACGTGGCACTTAACTTTTCTTTTATGCAGCACTCCAGTCGCTGATTGCCATGACTATTTGTGTCCCTGCTCTGTCGAATTCCTCCAGGCACGGCCTGTACCCAGGTTGAGGAGAGCCACTAGCACGGGGACCCAGGAGAGCAGAGAGACCCATGTGTGTCCTGCAGGAGAAAGAAGCTAGGCTGTGCTGTGCTTATCTGATAAGGTGTGCAGCAAGCAGGGGCAGGCCAGGGGGTGGGCTCCTGAGCAGGCCAGAGGAGGGCTGCACAGGGGCGTGACTGAACAGAACCCTTCAGAGTGGATATGGGCTTACTGCTGGCAGGGACAGGGGGTGAGCGGGGATGGGCAGAAGCAGGACCTGTGACGATCTGCCCACATTCCAGAGACCATTCCGAGGACCCAGGCCAGTCGCTGAGGGACCTCCCAGTGTTCAAAACCAAAAACTGAAAGCAAGATGGCTTCCTTATGCTCAAAACTCCCTGGAAAGGGTTTAAACTCTTAGGGTTTCTGTTGACTCAAATGAAAAGAAAGTGGGAGGAAGTGTTGATTCAAAGAGAAACTTTCCGCTTCCACCTGAAAATGACTGGATCCTAATTCGGACTCCGGCGATAGTCTTGCCTACACCCAGCCAAGCTCTTTACTCCTCTGCCCTTATTTATGGTGCCTGTAATGGAGCTCTGGAATAATGACAGCAAGCCCCCACCTCGAGGAATGGGGGAAGCAGTGAGTACAATTTGTGGTTGTTGGTATATCGTGCCCACATATTCCAAACAGCACAGGAGACATGTTGCTGTTGATGTAATTGATTTATTTTATTTATGAATGTTTATTTTTATTTTTGAGAGGGAAGAGGAAGGGCAGAGAGAGGGGTTACAGAGGATCTGAAGCAGGCTCTGTGCTGACAGCAGCGAGCCCGATGCAGGGCTTGAACCCACAAACTGCGAGATCATGACCTGAGTTGAAGTCTGACGCTCAACCAATTGAACCACCCAGGTGCCCCAAATGTCAATGTAATTTAAAATGTTTTTATACATGTCAAAAAATGTTAAAAAAAAAAAAAAAGACACATCACACCCAGCAGGACAGCAACCACAGCAGGAAGAAACGAAGGAAGGAAGGAAGAAGGGAGGGAGGGAGGGAGGAAAGGAAAGGAAAGAGAAAAGAAAAGAAAAAACAAAAGAGAGGAAAAGAAAAGAAAAAAGAAAAGATCAAGTGTTGGTGAGGATGTGAAGAAACTGGAGCCCTTATGCACCGTGGTGGGAATGTAACATGGTGCATCCTTTGTGGAAAACAGTATGAAGGTTCCTCAAAAAATTAAAAATAGAACTACCATATGATCCAGCAATCCCATTTCGGAGATGTTCCTGAAAGAATCAAAAGCAGAAACTCGAAGAGATCCTTGCTCACCCACGTTCCTAGCAGCACTATTCATAACAGCCGAAAGGTAGAACAGTCCCAGGTCCATCTTTGGTTAAATGGATAAACAAAAATGTGGCGTATACGTACAATGGCACATTATTCAGTCTTAAGAAGGAGGGATATGCCACAACCTTGAGGACATCGTGCGAAGTGAAAGAAGCCAGTCACAAGAAGACAAATATCGCCTGCTTCCATTTATCTAATGTGCTTAGAATAGTCAAATTCACAGAGACAGAAAATAGAAGGGTGGTGGCCAGGGGCTGGGGAGGGGGATGTTGGAGTCACAGTGTCAGGGACACAGAGTCTCAGTTTTCTAGGATGTAAGAAGCTGTGGAGATAAATCATGGTGATGTTTGCACAATAACATGGGACTGTGCCCACCGCCGCTGAGCTGCACACTTGGAAACAGTTGAGATGATAAATCTGATGTTATGTATATTTTTCCACAATAAAAAAAAAAAAATGAAAAAAAAAAAGAACAAAATCTAGCATATGTTGTTGGAAAACCTCTCCAGGAAAGTGGTAATACTGAATATTGAACATGTATTTGGGTGTTTATAATAACCCTAATAATAGCTGCCACTTATTTTTAAGGAAGCATGTAGAGCACCGTGAATGCACTGTTTTTTCCCATCTTATAGATAAGGAGAATGAGCAGTAGGGAGATTACACCATTTGCCTAAATGTAGACAGCTAGGAAATAGTGGGTCCCAAGCACGCATGACTGCAAAGCTGGTTCTCTTAAACTTCTTCTCGGTCTCTTTTCTTACAAAGAATTCTCTGCTTTGTTCACCCTATTCCAGTTGCACTGGCAGCCTTGAGGTTCCTCTGGCCATCCTGCCTCAGGACCTCCCTGCTCATCACAGGGATGATGAGCTCTGCCAGGGATCATCACAGGGATGATGAATAGTCTCTGTCTATTCCAGACTGCAAGTTTCTGTTCCTGGGGGCAGGAGAGAGGACAGACTAGCACAGCCTCTGGCAGAGGGCAGGTCCTCAAATAAACCTCAAATAAATGTTGACAAAATGAAAGGGGAGATGGGAAGATGACCCAAGACAAATGCACCCAACTTCACATTTTTTTATTAAAAATTTTTTTAAATTATTTTTTAATTTTTAATTTAATTTAATTAACTTTTTAAATTATTGTTTTTAACATTTTATTTTTGAGAGAGAGACAGAAAGAGTGCGAGCTGGGGAGGGGCAGAGAGAGAGGGAGACACAGAACCTGAAGGCTCTAGGCTCTGAGCTGTCAGCACAGAGCCCAGCGCAGGGCTGGAACTCAAGGACCTGAGCTGAAGTCCGACCCTTAACTGACTGAGCCACCCAGGTGCCCCCCAACTTCACATTTTGAGGGCCAGTGCTGCACATTACAAATTGGTGCAATGTTTTTTTCTATGTCTTCTCTAGCTACCAACGCCAGGGCCAGCCCGGAGTCCTAGAGGTCACTCCATTTGATTTAGGACATATGTCCGACTCGAGAGAAATGAAGCTTTGCCCTGCAAAACCAGTGATGCTGGGAGCAGGCTGTCCTGCATTAGTTCTAAACCAGTGCAGAGGGTAGATACCAGCACCATGGGTGCCTCTCCCTGCCTCCCCTCCCTCAAATCCAGCAACTTGCAGCTGCACCTTTCTTGGACTAACTCCAGGGTGGGGGAGGTGGGGAGTTAGGGTTTGCAGAGGTAGGGGCCGAGCAGTAGCGGAAGCCCTGAGGGGCGGGTGAGCACCAACTGGGAGAGTGCGACCTTCTGTTCTGATGATTCATCTTTCCTCCAGTTCCTTCTGGTCCCCTGGGAAGGGCACGGGCCTGGCTGGACTGGCTTTGAGAAGAGCCAAAAGCCTGAGAAGGTGCAGCCTCAGTCACACCCAGAGAGAATCTAGAAGACTCTGTGGCTGTTTCTCCAGGGTTTGTTTTTACCATGCAGAACTGGTCCTCCTTCATTCCTGGCCCCAGGAAACTGATGGGTTAGCAGTGCCCCCAGGACCATCCCTCAGCAGGCAGCTCCCTAATTGCTGGACTCCTGTTCTGCTTCTGTGGTCAGGGTGGGGCCCCTGTGGGCAGCTTTAGCTTTGGCACCTACGCTTCTAGAACCCCTGGTTGAGACTGGAGCCAACTGTCTCACACTCACAGGCATCACCTGGAGGTTCCGATTAGGTAAATCTGAGAATGCCTTGAAATCTATTTCCAAAGCACCCCAGACGATTCAGCAAATAGCTGAGGAAAACCGAACTCGTGAGCATCTGACCCCTTCTGACCGATGGGGCCTCATTTCCGGAGCACGGGCCCTGCGCTTCCTGTGGTTGGCTCTGCCTAGAACGCTGCTAAGCTGGGCCTTTAGCCTGGGAAGCCCTTTCCCATCACCCCCAGCACCCCTGATAGAGTTAGATGTGTCCACTTCCGCCCCTACAGCGCTGCATGCTTCCTTCTCAGAACCTGTGCAGACAGGGTAGGTTGGACCCATTGCCCTTCCAAACTTGATTTCCCTTGGTTTCCTCCTCTGTGGAAGACCTGACATCTCACCTCCCTTGCGGCTGGGGGTTCTGGGGCATGGTTCTGGCCAATGTTGAAGAAGCACTAGCCCACCAGGGATTTCTGGAAAGAGCTCTCTCGAAGCTGGACAGCCACCTTCCTTCTTCGTGCATGGCTGTAATGGCTGGAACTGCCATCTTGGCGCTCAGAGGCAAAGGCCAAAGGAATGAGAGCCCCGCCCCCATGCGCCTCAGGTCACTGGGGTGGCTTTGACAAAATGAAGACTAACTCACAGGGCTGCTACTCTGAGTCGAGTATATTTTACACAACGCCAGGTGAAGGGCTGCAAAAGGACAGTGTGAGCACACGAACACCTTTCCTGAGATGCATTCTGCGTCCCCTTTCTCTCTCTCTCTTTTTTTTAATTTTTTTAAACGTTTATTTTTGAGACAGAGAGAGACCGAGCATGAACGGGGGAGGGTCAGAGAGAGAGGGAAACACAGAATCTGAAGCAGGCTCCAGGCTCTGAGCTGTCAGCACAGAGCCTGACTCGGGGCTCGAACTCACAGACCGTGAGATCATGACCTGAGCTGAAGTTGGACGCTTAACCAACTGAGCCGCCCAGGCGCCCCTCTCTGTCTCTCTTTTTTAAGATTTTATTTTTAAGTAATCTCTACACCCAACATGGGGCTTGAACCCACAGCCCGGAGATCACGAGTTGCCCGCTCAACCAATGGAACCAGCCATGTGCCTCCGTGTCCCCTTTCTCTTGCTTAAAGTGAGGACTGATGAGAAAGTCAGGCTCAGAAGGACAGGTCAGAGACTCTATCACTGTAAAACCGTCCGAGTTCCTTGCTATAAGCCACAGAAACTGAATGACTAAATTAAGAGAAGAGGTCTCAAAAAGGGGATGAGCGCTCCCAGGAGACTCAAGGACTGGGATCAGAGCTGCCAGGGACACAGCCCCAAACGGAGGAACCTTCCCGTGTGTGTCTTAACTAGTTCTGCTGCCCAGGCTGTGCTGGGAATCCAGACCTGCCGTGTTCTTCACCACCAGCAGTGGACATGCTCTGGGGTCCCTTGCTTGCCCCCCTACCACCAGCTACCCACCAAAGTCTGGTGCAGGCCCCTCTGTCTGGTAAGCCTAGACTACATGCCCTGGCCTTAGTTGCAAAGAGGAGAATAAGGAACGTAACTCTAGTGTAGCATTTTCCATTTCTCTAGTGAGAGGTGGGTGCCTCCTCCTAATAAGACAATAAAGTCAAGGGTCCTCCAGACATAAGAAAGGGGTTCAAATGCTAGGTGGTGAGGGGGAAAAAAAAAGAGAGAAATGTCCTCCATTTAATGGGACTGGGGCCCAGAGAAGACAGGACAGGTCCCAGAGCTGGCTAGGGTGAGAAGAGCTCTCAGCAGAGACAGGGGGCAGGTGGGTCTGGCCAATGAGTGCAGTTTGACTTTGTGGCAGGATAACGTGGTAGGTGAGGCATAACTCCACTGTCCCCATTGCCATAGGGTAAGAGTTGCCAAATGCAAGTCACATACTTGGAGAAATTGCAAACACAGGAAGGGAAATTGAGCAATCTCAAGGAGAAACGAAGTCTACATATGTGCCGGGAGGAAGGGAAGCCTCATTTCTCCCTACCTTTGTTGAGAGATCATTTAAGTGGGGAGGAGGAGGAAGGAAGGCTAACTCATATTAAGCACCTACTATCTTTGAGTGCCAGACAGGCAGGCACTGGACTATTGCCGACATAATCTGCTTTCCTATGGAGAAAGGAACCAACCTGGAGCAAGAAAGGGAAACCATACTGGGTCGCCTGGGTGGCTCAGTCAGTTAAGCCTCCAACTTCAGCTCAGCTCATGATCTCACAGGTCATGGGTTTCAGCCTTGCATCAGGCTCTGTGCTGACACCTTGGAGCCTGGATCCTGCTTCAGATTCCGTGTCTCTCTCTCTCTGTCCCCACCCTCAAAAAAATATATTGGGGCGCCTGGGTGGCTCAGTCAGTTAAGGGTCAGACTTCAGCTCAGGTCATGATCTCACGGTTAGTGAGTTCGAGCCCCATGTCAGACTCTGTGCTGACAGCTTAGACCCTGGAGCCTGCTTTGGATTGTGCGTCTCCCTCTCTCTCTGCCCCTCCCCTACTCATGCGTGCGCGCACGCGCTCTCTCTCTCTCTCTCAAAAATAAACATTAAAAAATTTTTTAAATAAAAATAAATAAATAAACATTAAAAAAAATTTTTTTAAAAAGGAAAACCATACAATCTCCATAAGCTGAGGGGTCAGGAAAGACTATTCCACTTGCCACGTTCTCTCAGTCTCTCCCAAAATAAATAAATAAACTTAAAAAAAATTTTTTTAAGTCATCAGTGATCATCCCATACCAGTATTTAATGCATGCGTAATTCTTTTAGTATCTGCATACTGTCCCACTGTATAAATGAAGCATAATGAATTTAACCAGTCCACTACTGTGGGATAGTTAGGCTATTATGAATCTTTTTTTTTTCTTTTTTTAAAGAGTAGAATCCAGCTCAAGCACTTCTAGCTATGCAACTTTAGCCAAGTTACTTCACCTCTTTGAACTTAAGTCCCATCATTTGTCAAACAGGAGTAATGAGAATCCCTCCCTCACACCTCACAGCATCATTGGGAAGATTGAACGCGATCAGTGTGTAAGGCAGCTAGGAGTCTTCATGGCACAGTGCTTGCTCAGCCTCTGTTCCCTTCCCTTCCACTGTCATGACTCCCCAGAGTCGGTTCCTGTCCTCTGGAAGTGCTTTCTTATTTCCAGTCCCAGGCCTCGGTATCCAGCTTTACCTCCTGGGTCAGTAAGCAGTCTCAACCAGAAGTAAAGGCCTCCTGTGTCCTATCCAGGGGAAGCCTGTGGAGGGGCTCTCTCTGACTGCTTCTCACGCCCTCATGTTGTCATGTTCTGAAATAGCCACGGGGCCAGCCTGGGCTGTTTGCCTTCCCTAACACTGACCCAGTTGGCAAGCACTGCTGAGAAGTGTCAGGCCCTGGACCTGGTGCATCCTCGGGATGTTACCGCAGAGCAAACATGAGTTTGCTGGCTGGGTGGATTCTAGTCAACAGGAAGATAAAATGGATTAAAGGCAAACAGGAGAGAAACCTCTGCTGTGGAAACAGGAAGAAGGCTGGAGGCTGGCTCTGTTTGGAGGTTTTTTTGCTTTGTTTTTAATGTATTTATGTGATATATAAAACAGCCTTATTGATATTATATAATTCACTTACCATGCACATACGCCCATATGCCCATTTAAAGTGTACAGTTCAATGGTTTTTACAATATTTAAGAGTTGTGCAAACATCATTACAATCAATTTTAGGACAATTTCATCACCCAAAAAAGAAACACTATGCCTGTTAGCACTCCCCATCCTGTTCCCACCCCCACCTCTTCAGTCCTAGGCAACTACTAATGTACTTCCTGTCTCTATGGATTTACTATTCTGGATATTTGGAATCCTATACCCCCCCCCCCCCAAAAAAAAAAGAAAGAAAGAAAGAAAGAAAAAGAAAAGAAAAAAGAAAAGAAAAGAAAAGAAAAAAGAAAGAAAAGAAAAGGAATCCTACAATAAGTGGTTTCATGTGATCGGCTACTTTCAATTAAGCATAATGTGGTGGGTTTATTTTATTTTTTTAAGTTTTTATTTATTTATTTCGAGAGAGAGAGCATGAGAGGGGTGGGGCAGAGAGAGGGAGAGACAGAATCCCAAGCAGGCTCTGCACTGCCAACACAGAACCTGATGCAGGGCTGAAACCCATGAACCATGAGATCATGACCTGAGCTGAGATCAAGAGTTGGATTCTCAGCTGACTGAGCCACCCAAGAGTCCCAAGCATAATGTTTTCAAGGTTCATCCATGCTGTGGCATGAATCAATACTTCATTCCTTTTTATTGCCAAATATTCCATCATATGGATATACTACATTTTGTTGATCCATTCATTAGTTGATGGACATTTGGGCTGTTTCTACTTTTTGGCTCTTATGAGTAATGATGCTATGAAGATTCATGTACAGGTTTTTGTGTAGACATGTTTGCCTTTCTAGTAGGTATGTATCTAGGAGTGGAATTGCTGATTCATGTGGTAACTCTATGTTTAACTTTTGGAGGAATGCCAGACTGTTTTCCAAGTGGCTACCCTGTTTTACATTCCCACCAGCTGTTTGTGAGGGTTCCAGTTCCTCCACATCTTCACCAACACTTGTTATTATCAGTTTTTTTCCATCCAAGTGAGTATGAAGTGGCATTTCATTGTGGTTTTGCTGATGACTAATGATAATTGAGCATCTTTTCATGTGCAATTGGCCATTTTTATATCTCCTTTGGAGAAATGTTGATTTAGGTCCTTTGCACATTTTTAATTGGGTATTTGTTATTTTTATTGTTGATTGTAGGAGTTTGTTATATGTCCTCATAAAGGGCTTATTTTAATCTTTTTGAAATTACAGTTTTCTCAGTCATATGTATACTCATATTAGAGTAGCAATGTGTGAGAGAGAAATGCACACACACAAGCAAATGATTTTCAATACCAAGTGAACAAAGATGTGTCCAAAGCATGCTGGGAGTGTGGAGAAAGAGGTGATCTCTTTTGTCAAGGAGGGATAATGGTGTGAAGAGAGACTGGGAATTATGGTGGCTTCATGGAGGAGATGATATTTCAGCTGGCCTTGAAGAGTGAGTATGAGCTCGGCAGGTGAGCAAGGAGAGTAAATAGAATGTGCAACATCATAGAGGTTTAAAATGAATAAGGGGTAAAAAAAGAGAAAGAGGGACAGAGAGAGAGGCAAACCAAGAAACAAACTCCTAACTGTAGAGAAACAAACTCTTAAATATAAACTGATGGTTACCAGAAGGGAAGTGGATGGGGGGATGGGTGAAATAGGTGGCGGGATTAAGGAGTGCACTTGTTGTGACGAGCACTGAGTAATGTATAGAAGTGTTGAATCACTATATTGTACGTCTGAAACTAATATTACACTGTAGGTTTACTAACTGGTATTTAAATAAAAACTTCTAAAAAACCACAGAGGTTTAAATAGGGCATGGTGAGCTCCTCTTTGAATGAATCAATGGATTTCTGTAGGACAGTCTGACTCCAGCCCTTCTTTAGGTTCCGAGTGGGTGTGGAATAGGCTAGGGAATAGAGTCCACCCCAAAGCAGAAGGGTGCTGTTTAAGAGCTCACTCTGATTTTTTAGTGTGCAAGGTCCACGCTGGGCCTGATCCGGCCCACACACAAACTCTCAGATGGTACAGAATTCTACCTCCTGTCAAAGAGTCTGCAAGAGGGACCGGTACCTGTGGAGAGGGGTGGGGTTGGCACCAACAAGGGGATTGGTGAGCGTGGAAGGGAGGGGCCCCAGAAGATGCACCCTGTTTGTTCTACAGCGCTGTTTGTCCTTACATCCTACCTAGTGTCTACACACTTGTAATGAGTAACTACACGAATGACGTCAAAAGCTGAACTCTCGGTGTAAAGCAGATACTCTTCTTCAGTTCCTAAGTGCCAGACCACATCCCATTGCCCCTGGACCCTTGTCCTCTGGAAGTTGGGGAGAGGCCAACCACAGTTTTTCTACAAGATCCAGGGGAGCGGCCAACTGGTTGTGAATTTAGTCCCTGCTCCTCTTGTTTGGGTTTGATCTGCTGCCCCAGGTGTGTGTCGCAGTGCGAGAGTGTGGGCTGTCCCTCGAGAAGCCTCCTGATGCAAATCACTGAAAGCCCAACTCAAAACGGCGTACACAACTGTGAAAGGAATCATCTCGTATAGCAAGAATTCTGGAGGTCAGATGATTCCAGTTAGTTAATTGACCAGCAAAATTGAGTCACTAAGGGCTCAGGTTCTTGCCACCTTACCTTCAGAGTACTGGTTTGTCCTTCTAGGCCAGCTCCCCACACGGTCCTAAGATGGCTGCTG
This sequence comes from Panthera uncia, assembly GCF_023721935.1. Classification (NCBI taxonomy): domain Eukaryota; kingdom Metazoa; phylum Chordata; class Mammalia; order Carnivora; family Felidae; genus Panthera; species Panthera uncia. The sequence goes on from NC_064814.1 coordinate 40,457,611, forward strand.
TAGCTCCGTGCTTCACACTGCAGACAGCAATGGCTAGAGTTAGAAGAGCGCTGTGTTTCTCCATTTATCTCTTTACAGAGGCAGAAAAGGCTACTTTCTTTTCCCAAAGCCCCCAGCCGACTCCCCCTCGTATCTTAACGCCTAGAATGGTTTCACAACCCTTTGCCTATCAACCACCGGCAAAAAGAACAGACAACCGGGATTGGTTTAGAGTTTGACCAATCAGGATTCAGGCCCTGGGGCTGGAGAGGAGGCGTGGCTCCCCGGAAGGAAGCTAAGATCCCCTGATGCCCAGGTAAAGCTGGGTTCTGTTGGGTGGGCAACTTACAGTGTTTGCCCCACACAGAGCTCTGGTGGGCAAGCACATGCTTCATTGGCTGTGTGAGAACAAACTTCCATTGGAATTCGCGCATACGTAAATATATTTTACTTTTATGAGCTCTCTTTGGTTCTTTCTGAAAAAAAATTTTTTTTAATGCTTAGAGAGAGAGAGAGAGAGAGAGAGCACACAAGGGGGGAAGGGCAGAGAGAGGGAGACAAAGGATCAAAGAGCTGAACTGGCTCCGCGCCGACAATAGAGAGCCCAACCAGGAACTCGAACCCACCAGCCGTGACATGACCGGAGCCGAAGTTGGAGGCTTAACCAACTGAGCCACCCAGGCTTCCCTGATGCTTTTTTACGTGTTTTTTTTTTTGTTTGTTTGTTTGTTTGTTTTGTTTTGTTTTGTTTTTGTTTTTAGAGAGAGAGAGAGAGAGTGTGTGTGAACGCGAGCTGGGGAGGAGCAGAGAGAAAGAGAGGGAGACACAGAATCTGAAGCAGGCTCTAGGCTCTGAACTGTCAGCACAGAGCCTGATGGGGGCTTGAACTCACAACCGCGAGATCATGACCTGAGCCGAAGTCCGACGCTCAACCAACTGAGCCACCCAGGCACCCCAACCCTGGTTCTTTTTTAAAACCCTTCGCTCTTTACTCAGAGTTTGAAGTCTCTCTTTTATTTCTCGAATGTTCCAGCTCTGATCATTTCAATATCTGGTGATTTTGCAAGTCGGATTCTACATTTGGGTTCTGTGAGCTCCTGTTTGTGATGCCTTGTTTCCTTGAGTGTTTACTAATCTTCTCAATTTTCATCTCCCTTTTCTTTTCTTAAAAAAAATTTTTTTTAATGTTTATTTATATTTGAGAGAGAGAGACAGAGTGCCAGCAGGGGAGGGGCAGACAGAGAGGGAGACACAGAATCTGAAGCAGGCTCCAGGTTCTGAGCCATCAACACAGAGCCCAACTCAGGGCTCAGACTCACAAACTGCGAGCTCATGATCTGAGCCGAAGTCAGACGCTTAACCAACTGAGCCACCCAGGTGCCCCTTCATCTCCCTTTTCTGTAGAAATTCTTTGAGTCCAAAGATAAAAGTGGGTTCTTCCAGAAAGGGTCTGTGCTTGATTCTGTCAGGCACTAGAGAACATTATCTTCCAGGGACCACTGTACATCCTCACCTTGAGGTTCTGAAGTTCAGGCTGCAGCCTGTGTGGAACCAGCTTGGGTTTAAGATTTCTTGTGGATGGAGGTAGAGAAGGAGTTCCCCCCATTCTCCGTGCCAAGATTTAAGATAGGCTACTTTCGGGGCACCTGGGTGGCTCAGTCCGTTGAGCATCCAACTTCAGCTCAGGTTATGATGTCATGGTTCATGAGTTGGAGCCCCAGGTTGGGCTCGCTGCTGTCAGTGCAGAGCCCATTTTGGATACTCTGTCTCCCCCTCTCTCTCTGCTCCTCACCTGCATTGTATCTCTCTCTCTCTCTCAAATAAATAAATAAACATTAAAAAAGAAAAAGGCTACTTTCTTTGTAGACTGCTGGAGGTGAGGGTGGTATTTTATTTTATTTTGTTTTGTTGTATTTTATTTGTTGTGTGTGTGTGTGGGGGGTGGTATTTTAAATTTATCTCTTCCCTGAGGGGTGGGCCTTCAGAACCTCATATTTGTGAGGGGATGTCCCATTAAAATCTTGACATTCTGCAGGCCCCAGGGCCTTGCTAGGCCATGAAGTCAGTCAAAGTTATCAGGTCTGGCAAAGTGCCTTTGGCACTCTTCTCTGGTCCTTGTCCAGGGATTGTTTACTTCTTCCCAGATCACAGATACATTCAAGAAGACACGTCTCATATTTCATCTGTCATAATTAGCCGTTCTCAGAGGGAGACTCAGTAGGGTTACCCAGTCTGTCATGTTACCAGACATGAAAGCCATTCCTCTAACTCCCAATTTATCAGTTAACAAAAACTGTGAAAGAAAGGTTTAAGGTGAGGGAGTCTTTTGGAAAACTCAATGTTTTTCTATTTTAAATTATATTTCCTAATTTTTTAAGTTCACTTATTTTTGCAAGAGAGAGAGAGAGAGAGCACGCGCATGCAGGGGAGGGGCAGAGAGAAAGAGAGACAGAGATTCTCAAGCAGGCTCTACACTGTCAGCACAGAGCCTGACTCAGGGCTCGATCTCACCAATCATGAGATCATGACCTGAGTCAAAATCAAGAGTTGGATGCTTAACCAACTGAGCCACCCACGCGCCCCTTTAAATATATTTTCTAATCGACAATTGATCCACATGATACAATACTGAAATGGTACCTCAGTACATGTCCTTAAAGTTTCCTTCTCACCCCTCACCCCCTACAGCTCCCCATTTCCCTCCTCTCTCAGAGAGGGGTAGACCTTCAGAACCTCATATTTGTGAGGGGATGTCCCATTAAAATCCTGTCATTCTTCAGGCCCCAGGGCCTTGCTAGACCATGAAGTCAGTCAAAGTTATCAGGTTTGGCAAAGTGCTTTTGGCACTCTTCTCCACACACGTAAATATTCTGTACATCCTTCCTCTACTCTATACCTTTTCAAAAACACAAATAATGGCGTGTTATTCTTCACCTAACAATAGATCTTTGAAATGGTTCCCAGCTAGCACATAAAGAGCTTTTCCACCCTTTTGTATGGTATGTATGTTCACAGTATTCTGTTATATGAATGACATAGCGTATTTAAGCAGATCCCTATTCATGGGCATGTAGGTTGTTCCAAAGTTTCTAAATAGTGCAGCAGTGAATAACCTGGCACAGATGTCATTTTTGCTGCATGAGTAGGTCTGTGGGATAAATTCATGAAGGGGAATTCCTGGGTCAAAGGCCATGTGCATTTGTAACTTTGATAGAAAGACCAAATTGCTCTCCATAGAGATTGTAACAGTTTATAACTTTCATCAGCAGTCCTATTAAATTGTTGATCTTTGTCAGTGGTTAAAAACAATATCCAATAAACAAGAAAAGAGATTGTTGACACTCTGGAGAAGTAACCAGTAGGCAGAGGGCCTGAGAAAATAGTGTGACCCTTGTTGTTCCAGAAAGCTAATCCATCAAATCAACTTTTGGGATCCCCAAATAGACTGGATTAAAATGGAAAAGAGCAAAGAATCCTAGCAAAAAAAAAATCCTCTCTGACTTAGAAGATTTTTTTTTAATTCTTGTCTTCCTTCTAAAACAAATTCTGATAAAGATCCCTACGCCTCCAAAGTCAGTTGAGTACAGAAAGTTTAACACAAAGGAATTTCCCTCTTGTCCTGCCCGGAAGAGGGATATTTACAATCTCTGCTCATGGCTAACATGGTATCCTAAGAACTAGTTTCCTTTGTTTTAAATTCCATTAGGTGGGAGAGCATAGGGATTTTCTAGACCAACACAGTCACAGGATTTTTCTGGGATGCTTAAAATGTTTTGTGTCTAAGTCATCTTATATGGAATCCCCAGCTAGGTGTGGCTATGGAGCCCTGGTAGTGTGGCTAGTGTGACTGAGGGATTGAATTTTTATTTCATTTTATTTTACTTAATTTAAATTTATTTATTCATTTATTTGTTTAAAAGAGAAAGAGAGAGTGCAAGCAGGGGAGAGGGGCAGAGAGAAAGAGAGAGAGAGAATCTTAAGCAGGCTTCATGCCCAGTACAGAACCTGAAGCAGGGTTCGATCCTGGGATCATGACCTGAGCTGAAATCAAGCCCACTGCTTAACTGACCACACTAACCAGGCGCCCCCTACTTAATTTAAATTTAAGTACCATATGTGGCTTGTGGCTACCACAGAGGATAGCACGGTTGTAGGAAACTAGTTCAGAGTGTTCTTTTGCTAAGAGAGACCCCCAGGCTTTACTGGGCATGGATGCTCATGACGACAACCTCCGGACACAACTGAGGTTGCTGCTGATAAAAAAACAGGATTGTATAGCATCCGATTTTCATAGAGATAAAAATAAATAAAATGATAAGAGTAGAGGACACCTTGCCCTCATTATCAGTCCACATCCACCCAATCTCTGGGGCTGAATATACACAAAAAAAATCAGGTGTGTTGGGTCGAGATAAACACTTCGCTGGGAAGGGGAAGTTCGGTAAGAGAGGTAAGGGAGGTGGAAGGCCTGAGCTTTCTTGGATGTCTTGGATGGGTTTTGCTTCACCACTTTGACCCTAATATCACAACAAAATTCCTGAAGGGAGTACTTGCCAGGTACAATTACATGTTATTTTGTTAAATGTCCACAATGGGCTAGCAACTGCATTGAACATAGAAATAACAGTCCCCATTCTTCGGAACGATATTACCCAGTAAGGTGGGTTAAAAAATCACCAGGGAGGGGCGCCTGGGTGGCTCATTTGGTTAAGCATCTCACTTCAGCTCAGGTCATGATCTCACGGTTTGTGAGTTCGAACCCCGCATTCAGCTCTGGGCTGACAGTGGGGAGCCTGCTTCAGATCCTCTGTCTCCTTATCTCTGCCTCTTCCTCTCTCTCTCTCTCTCTCTCTCTCAAAAATAAACATTTAAAAAAATAAATAAATTTTAAGAATTAACATAAAATCACCAGGGGAGATTGAGTAGAAGTAAAAGATATGATGATGGGAAAAAAAAAAAAAAGATGGATAAATCAATGGTATGTATAATTTTCTCTAATCATGGATTTTTAAAAACATACATACTTTTGGGAAAGCAAGCTGGTGCAGCCACTATGGAAAACAGTATGGAGGTGCCTCAAAAAACTAAAAATAGAACTGCCCTACAACCCAGCAATTGCACTACTAGGTATTTACCCAAGGGATACAGGTGTGCTGTTTCGAAGGGACACATGCACTCCCATGTTTATAGCAGCACTATCAACAACAGACAAAGTATGGAAAGAGCCCAAATGTCCATCAATGGATGAATGGATAAAGAAGATGTGGTATATATATACAATTATATATTACTCGACATTACTCGAGTATTACTCGGCAATCAGAAAGAATGAAATCTTGCCATTTGCAACTACGTGGATGGAACTGGAGGGTATTATGCTAAGTGAAATTAGTCAGAGAAAGACAAAAATCCTATGACTTCACTCACATGAGGACTTTAGGAGAAAAAACAGATGAACCTAAGGGAAGGGAAACAAAAATAATATAAAAACAGGGAGGGGGACAAAACAGAAGAGACTCATAAATATGGAGAACAAACTGAGGGTTACTGGAGGGGTTGTGGGAGGGGGGATGGGCTAAATGGGTAAGGGGCACTAAGGAATCTACTCCTGAAATCATTATTGCACTATATGCTAACTAATTTGGATGTAAATTTTAAAAAATTAAAAATAAAATTAAAAAATACATACTTTTGTTTTTACCCTCCTAATTATAGAAATATTTGCTCATTAAGAAAAAATGGAGATGAACATATAAGCACAAAGAAAAGAATTACTGACTGCACATATCCTAAAAATACTTCCTTAACTAACTTCCTAAATCATTATTTTTAATTGTTGTGTCTTTTATCTTATAGATATACTATAATTTATTTGATCAATGTCCTGTTGTTTCTAATTTTTTGCTTTTATAAATAACTCTGTGATAAAATACCGTTAGACATTAAACTTTGAGCACACATCTGATTATTTCCCTAGCCCATTTCCTAGAAAGGGAATTGCAGGATCGATAGGTGTATTAGAGTCTTACAAGTGACAAAAAGCTAAGTGGAACCTAACTGAGTAACAACAGCAAAAGGAAGGCATTGGCCCACATGGCTAGGACCTTGGGGGTGAGGAAGGTACATCTTGTTTCAGGAATGACTGGATCCAGGGGCTCAAACCATGCTGCCTGGACATCGTCTTGCTCTGTCTCTGAGCGGTACTGTCTCCAGGTAAACTTGAACTACAATCCACCACCTTAGCAACCTTTCTTTCTTGATGTTTAAAGCAAAAGTTATGTGGAAGCTTTCTTTCTTGGTGTTTAAAGCAAAAGTTATGTCCTTTACTGACCTGAGTCTTTTGCTTATCCCTGGGGTGGAGGTGGGGTGAGTGGGATCAGCCCCACCTAAAGCATGTGGACTATGAGAGAAAGTTGGTGGTTCCTTATGGAAGTATCAGAGTACCATTATCAAAAGAAGAGGGGGGGGGGTGCCTGGGTGGCTCCGTTAGCCAAGCATCAGACTCTTTATTTCGACTCAGGTCATGGTCTCACGGGTCATGAGATGGAACCCTGAGTTGGGTCCTGTGCTGACAAGGCAGAGCCTGCTTGGGATATTCTCTCTCTCTCTCTCTCTCTCTCTCTCTCTCTCTCTCTCCCCTTCTCTGTCCCTCCCCCACTCACTCAAGGGCTCTCTCTCTTTCTCTCTTTCTCAAAATAAATCAAATACATTTAAAAAAAAGGAAGACAAGGCAGGGATGCCAGGCAGGCATGGTCACTTCCCCGGCAGTGTCCAGGAAGGTTCATCTCCCCAACAGTCATCCTCACCAACAGTCTTTCCTGTTTTCCAGTTAGGTAGGTAACAATGACATCCTGCTTTATTTTGCATCAAAAACTATTTGTTTATTGGCCAGTTGCAATCTTTCTTCTGTGAACTGCTCATTTAAAAAGTGAGCACCTTCACCTTCTCATGTTGATTTCTTAGTGTGCACTTGTGTGTTGAGTGTCACACACAAGAATCTGTCTGACCTTTCAGAGCTGCCCGGGCAAGTCTGCCTGGGTCACTGAGGCTTTAGGACACATTTTAAGATCTGCCACGCAAGCCCAGCTCTTGGTGACTGTCAATGTGTTTTATTTGGTTATTTTTCCAGATATCTTGTCAAGTTCCGAAATAAAAATCCCCTTGTCACTCTGATTGGAATTATATTAAATTTATAAATGTATTCAAGGCGAACAGCCTCTTGACAATATCCAGTCCTCCCCCCAAGGCATACTCTTTCATTAAAGGTTTGACATTTTCTGTTTATGTTTTTGTTGCTATTATTAGTATAATACATTTATATAACACCCATTTTATGTAATCTGGGTTTTTTAAACTAACATTTTGAAGCTGTTAATTTTTTTAAGTGTATTTATTTTGAGAGAGACTATGCGTGTGCTTGAGAAGAGGGGAGGGGCAGAGACAGAGGGAGAAAGAGAATCCCAAGCAGGCTCTGGAGCCTGATATGGGGCTCAATCCCACAAACCATGAGATCATGACCTGAGGTGAAATTAAGATTGGGACGCTTAACCGACGGAGCCACCCCAGTGCCCTTCAAAGCTATTGATTTTTATATACTGATAACTGACCTCTTTACTTGTTTTTTATGTAAATGATCATGTGATGTGCAAATAATAAATTCAACACCTTTCTAATAGTCCCGCTTTACTTCTTTTTCTTGCTTTGCAATAACTGGAATTTGAGGACCAATGTTAAGTAGTAATGGTGATAGTTTTGACCTAATATTAGTGGGAATACTCTAAGCAGTTTTGAAGATACTAGTTTGGGATAGTTAAAACAAAAAAAGCAGTCTTCTAATTCTTAATATAATAGGGTTTTGTGTGTGTGTTGTTGTTTGTTTTGTTTATTTATTTTGTTTTCAATGTTTATTTATTTTTGAGAGAGAGAGAGACATAGTGTGAGCAGGGGAGGGGCAGAGAGAGAGGGAGACACAGAATGTGAAGCAGGTTCCAGGCTCTGAGCTGTCACAGAGCCCGACATGGGGCTCGAACTCATGAACTGTGAGATCATGACCTGAGCCGAAATTGGACGCTTAACCAACTGAGACACCCAGGGGCCTCTTTTCCTCCCCAACTCTTATTCCGCAGAGAGGTTTTCCTCGGGAGCTATGTTCCCTTCTCTTCATGTCACAGAATATTTTAATGGTTCCTGTGTTGTTGGTTTTTTCTGCCTTTCCACCTTTGAAAATTGAGAGATAAGCATCTTATTAGGCCCTGAAACAAGGTAAATGATGACTCTCTTGGGATCCTGTCACCATCTCCTCCTGTCTACCAGATGCTAAGATGCTCTTCTCCTATCTTAATTTCAAGGCCTCTTTGACCCTCAACCTCAGGGAAAAAGGAAGAGCTCAGGGTTATCAGCTCATGAGCAGACACTGTGACCCCAAGTGTTTGATGATGCACCTGGGCCAGCTTTCTCTGAGGCCCGTGAGACTAGCCTGGGGGGCCCCAAGTCCCTGGTATAGCCTCCTTTATTGCTGTACCTATTCTCAGAAAGGGTTCCCCTTCCCCATAGGGGACTCACTTGTAACTATGGGCCTCCTGTACAACTGTTTTTTAAAGGTAAAAGAGATTTCAAATGTAGTGATTACCCAGGTCTATTTTCACCTTTCATTTATGTTCTTCCTAAGTGAGTGGAGGGTGTGGGTGGGGGGGGTGGCGCCTGGGTGGCTCAGTTGGTTAAGCGTCTGACTCTTGGTTTTGGCTCAGGTCACGATCTCACAGTCCATGGGATTGAGTCCTATGTTGGGTTCTGCACTGGCAGTGCAGAGCCTGCTTGGGACTCTCTCTCTCCCCTCTCTCTCTGCCCCTTCTTGCTCACGCTCTCTCTCTCCCTCCCTCTCAAAATAAACAAACATTTAAAAAAAAGAACATATTAGTGGGATCCAGGATCTCCTATAATTCTTCTAGAACTCTGCTTCCTGGGGAGAAGGCACGTCAGGGTATCCTGGACCTCTTCCTTCAAGATGGACTACTTGCTATAGTCCAGTAGAAATTCTTCAACATACATTTATTTATTTATTTATTTATTTATTTATTTATTTATAAAAAAGAGAGAGGTGGGGGGAGAGAGACAGAGAGACAGAGAGAATCCCAAGCAGGCTCCACACTGTCGGCACAGAGCCTGATGCGAGGCTTGAACCCACGAACCGTGAGATCATGACCTGAGCTGAAGTTGGCCCCTTAACCGACAGAGCCACCCAGGCGCCCCTCAACATTTCTGAAATGTGGCATTGATGCTCATTACTGTGTTTTATTCCCTTCTTTCAGGAACTGGAGGCACAAGGTGGGGTGGAATTCGATGTTAGCATTCGGAGTCGCTATCTTATACAAAAGTACTAATCATTTCTTACTTCTTTTTCTTTCCTAACTTACAGAAAAGGTCTTTAGGTTTAAATCATAGCATTAAAGATCTTCATAACATTTTGAGTTCTGAACATGTCTGGAGAAAGGGCCTACTCACATAAATACACTATCCTAACCTAATTGCTTCAGCACACAGGGAGACAGACAGAGTAGCATTGCCTCTATTTTTGTTAAGATAATCTTTGGATTTCTTTACTCCTGTTCTGTTAGGGGGGAAAAAAATCAGCTCAGAGAAATCTGAACGCTTCCCAAAAATAATACCCAGCTGAAAATTCCTTTTGCTACAGTTGTCTCAGGAAGCAGAGCAAAAGGCTTTCCATTTCCTAGCAGGTCCCTCGAAGGTCAAAAGCACAGGGAATGTTTTTCAGGCCATCTTGTTTGCTTTTGTTCTCACTCGCCCTCAGATCCCCCTGGGAACGCCAGACTCTAATAAGCAAAATAATCTAAGGAGTGGAAGAAATAGCAGACACCTTTCAGAGAGGATGCACAGCAACCAGAACACTGACCTTGGGTCAGCCCTGTGCCCAGTGGCTGTTCTGAGCTTTGAAAAGTTCCATCTGTTTAGTCACCAAAATCCAGGGGGAAAAATCGACTGCTCCCAGTAAATGCAAATGAAGTGGCGTTGCTAGAGAGATCTAGATAAGATGAGGTTTCCGTTGGTAAGCCAAGTACCACACATCAGGCAGAGTCCGCAATGGAGTGGCACATGTGGTTACACGTATGGACTAAGTCACAAGAAGAGTTCCAGAATTCCACGCTGCCACAGGCATCACAGTGGTTTGGGGGTTAATCTAGAAAAGCTTTCTTCGTATTTCCCTTGACGGTCCTTTCCAATACAGTCACTTAACCTCCGTGTGCCTCGGTTCCTTGACTGGTCCCACCTGTTTTCTTACTTCCTTCCGTAAATTTGCTAAGCAAAAGTTGGAATTGTGAGTTCTGGTCATTTCTGCTTCCTGTTATTGCATAATTTGGAAAACTGAGGGTAGAGGGAGGGAGGAAGGGAGAGAGGGAGTGTGTGCATGTGTGTCTGTGTATGTGTGTGTATATCAGATAACAAAAAATCCGGGGCGCCTGGGTGGCGCAGTCGGTTAAAGCGTCCGACTTCAGCCAGGTCACGATCTCGCGGTCCGTGAGTTCGAGCCCCGCGTCAGGCTCTGGGCTGATGGCTCGGAGCCTGGAGCCTGTTTCCGATTCTGTGTCTCCCTCTCTCTCTGCCCCTCCCCCGTTCATGCTCTGTCTCTCTCTGTCCCCAAAATAAATAAAAAACGTTGAAAAAAAAATTAAAAAAAAAAAAATCCAACTACCTCTAGCAAAAAGACCATCAGAAGAGAAGTGTCAGGGCGCCTGGGTGGCTCAGTTGGTTGAACGTCCGACTCTTGATTTCAGCTCAGGTTCTTGATTTGATCTCATGGTTCGTGAGTTTGACCCCTGCATCGGGCTCTGCGCTGAGAGCGTGGACCCTGCTTGGGATTTCTCTCTCTCACCCTCTCTGCCCCTCCCACATTCTCTCTCTCTCTCTCTCAGTAAATAAATAACTGGAATTGAAATAAAACCTTTAAAAAATAAATTTTAAAAATGTTTTAAAAAAATTTTTTAAAAGAAAAGAAATGTGTCACCCTGGGATGAGCAGCATAGCTGGTCTACGTGGGTCTCTGTAAGATCTTTATGTTTCCCCCACCCCAATGCATAAACAAGAATATTTTGTTTTGCCATACTCTAGAACATTAATAAGTAAATGTCATCATGCTTGATAATACCAATATGTTACTAAATAAGCATATTTTTAAAATTTAAAGCTAACACTGCAACTTGAAAATATACGTGAAATCAGTTCTGTCCATACAACAATTAAGTGATCTTACAATAGCCTGAAGCATGATTTCTTTGGCAAAATCATCCATAAGTTTTGCAAATTTCAGTCGTTTGAGCTACTGTGTTGTAGGAATTCTAACAATTCTAACAATATCTACGATATTGTTGCCCTTCCTTATCTCCCCCCCAGACTTCCCTGATAATATGAGTCACCTGAAGAACATAACCAGTGCCTGGATCACCCAGGATCTGGTGCTCAGCATGGCAGAGAGCAATCTGTAATTCTCAACATCCACCAATGCTGGTTAAGCCCCTGTGCGTTTGTCCTTTGTTCTCAATACAAAAGGTGGCTGAGAACAATGCCTTGCAGCGTGTGAGCTGGGCAGGGGCTGGCATTAAAGACGATGCATCCTGGTGGGCAGGGAGAATATTTAGGTAAGAGAGATACCAAGCTGGTTAATTTGTCAAATCCTCCCTCCTACGGCTCAGCGTGAGCATAAAAGATTTTTGCCTATTGAGCTATCATTTCTCAGGAGGGCTGAACTCCATTTTCCTTTTTTTTTTTTTAACTTTTTAAATGTTTATTTATTTTTGAGAGACAGAGCACAGGCAGGGGAGGAACAGTGAGAGAGGGAGACACCGAACCTGAAGCAGGCTCCAGGCTCTGAGCTGTCAGTACAGAGCCCGACGTGGGGCTCAAACTCACGAACCATGAGATCATGACCTGAGCCGAAGTCAGACGCTTAACCAGCTGAGCCACCCAGGTGCCCCTGAATTCCATTTTCTTACATCTTCTTTGCGTTTTAATTTGTGGTCCTGGAGGTACCCACAAATTAACAAAATAGCACAGCACTCAAAACAGTTGTGCATGCTGACTGGGAAGGATTTTGCAATACTAAACAATTCAACTCTTCAACTACACCTGTATACGGAATATTCTTTTCAAAGGCACTACGTGGTGTTATTCTAGAAATGCACAGATTTTTTTAAAAATAAAAATAGTTAACAAAATTACGCTGAATTTTCAAAAACAAACATTTTGGCTTTACTTAAGTAATTTCCATTTAACGTTTGATATTCATTTACTAGATTTACATTGCCAGGGTGCCTGGCTGGCTCAGTGGGTGGAGCATGTGACTCTGGATCTCAGGGTTGTAAGTTCAAGCCCCATGTTGGGTATAGAGATTACTTAAAAATAAAGTCTTTAAAAAAATATACTCGTGTTGCCTTTTAATTGTGATAGGTAGTGTTAAGTATTTTAGAAGTAAAATTATTTTGAAAACATGAAAAGTAATTATTTTGATTTTATATTTAGTTTATTTTTTTGACAAACTCTATTCAGGGGTGCCTGGCTGGCTCAGTTGGTGGTGGGACAATGGCAACTCAGGATCAGCTAGATGCCCCCAAGGGACTGGGTCCTGGGTCTTATTGCTACCAAGGAGACTTGGGTAGCAACACATTAACCTAGCAGTCGTGAGTGGGCCCCTGAGTCCCAGATGGGGAGGATATACTAAAGGGTATTTTAGCATCTGCCCATCTATCCTCCTCTGGGGGACTCCCGCTCCCAGATCTAGCCGCTCCTGAATGATCACGTGGTATACCGTATGACCCTGAGTTCCCTGGCCATAACCCACACGGTCAGAGATAGACCTCAGGCCCAAAGGCAACTAATTCCTGGCCTGGTCAGTGACCTATGACTTGTGGCTTGAAAATGTGGCTTGAAAATCTGAGCTGGGCCATCAGATTCCTCTTTGAAGATACATACCACACACACCCACACCACACACACACCCCACATACCACATACACACACACCACACACACCCATACACACACACACACACACACCCCACATGAACCACCCGCACATAGAGGTGGGGCTGAGAAAGAGAAAAAGCTGAGGGGGAGCAGCCTCAGTCTCTGCTCTTCTTCAAACCAACGCTCAGGTTTTCTCCAGGGATAAGCCTTTGATTCTAGGGACCCATGGACCCTTGACTGGACAAGCAGGTACATTAATTGCTCATAATCTAATCCTGAATAATCTGACACTGTTGATGCACAGTTCTTCTATCTTCTATTAGTACTGGCTCAGACATTGGGAAGACTGAATTTCGGTGGGAAAAGAGAATATTTCTGACGACTGACATTTGGTATTTGGACACTCGGTTTAGCACTCAAATTTAGTCTAGAAATTATCATAGCATGCCTTATTTCTAACTCTTTGGTTTGTTTCCCTGTTTTTGTTTTTTTGTTTTTTTTAAATTGGAGGAAAACGTTCAAAAATCCAGCAAACTCAGATTAGAGGTATTGCTAGCCAAGTATTTATTTCAAGTTTAGATTATCAAAATCAATTTTGCTAATAGGATCTTAATATTTTAACATGTTAGAGAAGATTAATTAGGGAGGTTTAAAATAACACTGCTGAAGCCGTCTTGGCTGGAACCTGTGTCCAGCACTGGGCTAGTTAGACAAGTTTGGCCATGGAGTGCGAGGAGGCTCGAGTAGGGGACCTAGAGGAGTCTGTCCCTGGGACTCCATTAGTATAAAAGTTGTTGCACAAACATTTCCCCTACCAGAGGACAGGGTATTGGAAGCGGAGAGTTTATTTATTTATTTTTTTCAGTTTATTTATTTTGAGAGAGAGAGTGAGCAGGGGAGGGGAGGAGTAGAGAGCAAGGGAGAGAGAGGATCCCAAGCAGGCTCCTCAGGCAGTGCAGAGCCTGATGTGGGGCGAACCGTGAAATCATGACCTGAGCAGAAATCAAGAGTCAGATGCTTAACTGACTGAGCCACCCCCTTAGTGCAGTGTTGATCTGAGCGCTGGGGAGAGAGGGACTTCTAGAAGATACTGAAAGAGCTGTTGCCCCTAAGAAGTCTGAAACATCAGGGCATAGGCCCATTGTTTTGATGCTCAGGTGACATGAATGGAGACAGAAAATGGTGCAGGGGTTCCCCCACTACAGCACGTGGGCCTCTGGGCACTGAGGGCAACAGGATCCCTCAGGTACCTCAAGCCTCGTGGGCTGCCCAGGTTGTTTTAAGCTGGTTCACTAGCCTCTGTGTCACGTGACCTCGCTTTGTCCACAGTCTACACATCTAAATGCTTGTCCAACTTGTTCTTTATTTTTTTCAGCTCCTACTGTCACACATATCCCAAAATATTACTTCTCTACTTACTGCTGTGATCTCTTATCAGCCTCCCTGCTGCCGTTCATGCCCTCCTACACTCCATGTTCACAATAATAACCAGTAGGAACTTTTAAAAATGAGGGGCGCCTGGGTGGCGCAGTCGGTTAAGCGTCCGACTTCAGCCGGGTCACGATCTCGCGGTCCGTGAGTTCGAGCCCCGCGTCAGGCTCTGGGCAGATGGCTCGGAGCCTGGAGCCTGTTTCCGATTCTGTGTCTCCCTCTCTCTCTGCCCCTCCCCCGTTCATGCTCTGTCTCTCTCTGTCCCAAAAATAAATAAAAAACGTTGAAAAAAAAATTTTTTTTAAAAATGGAAACCTCCCAGGGTGCCTGGGTGGCTCAGGCAGTTGAGCATCTGACTCTTGAATTCGGCTCAGTTCATGATCCCAGGGTTGCGGGATCTACACTGAGCATGGAGCCTGCTTAAGATTCTCTCTCTCTCTCCCTCCCTCTCTCTCTCTATCTCTCTCTCCCTCCCTCCTTCCCTCTCCCCCACTCATGCCCTCTCTCTCTCTCAAATAAAAAAAAATAAAAGTAAAAATAAAAATGGAAACCTCCCCTTAATATTCCAATGTCTTCCTGTCTTCCTGTCATCCTTAGCAGGAACTGAAGCCCTCACCCTGCTCTATAAGCCCCGTGTGGTCAGGCCCCTGCTGAGCTCTCCCATATCACCTGCTTGAGCTCTCCTTGCTGGTTTCACTCCATCCACAATGGGCTTTCCTTCTCTTTCTCAAATACCCTGAGCTCCCTTCTGCCCCAGAGCCTTTGTGGAAGCTAATCCAGCTGCCTAGACTCCTCCTTATATCGACTCAAATCCTACTTCTATCGTTAAGCCTCTTGTGACCTGTCTAAAGTGGCCTGCTCCCTGCTGAAGCCACTTTCTATCACCTCACTGTGTTTTATTTTTTCATTAAATGTGTCACCATCTAGAATCTCCGTGTGTCTCTTTCTCATGTGTTTATTTCCTATCTCTGTCCAGTACAATGAAAACTTCATGACAGCAGAGATTTGCTGCTGTATTGCCAGTACATAGAATAAGTTTTGGGGCCACAAGAGGTGGTCAATAAATATGCACTGAAAGCACAAATAAGTGAACTCCCTCTTATGTCTATTTCCCACTGGATGCTAAGCCTGCGTGTCTGCATTTTTGCTCCTCTGGCTGTGGAGTTTCCCTCTTCACTTACACTTCCTTCTGGCAATTCTTTTTTTTTTTTTTTAAGAAGAAGCTTACACTTTAAGTTTATTTATTTATTTTGAGAGAGGGAGAGAGCATAAACATGAGCAGGAGAGGAACAGAGCCGGGGGGAGAGAGAGAGAGAGAGAGAGGGGGAGAGGATCCTAAGCAGGCCCCATGTTGTCAGCGCAGAGCCCAACACCGGACTCAATCCCACAAACCCTGAGATCATGACCTGAGTCAAAATCAAGAGTCAGATATTTAACCAACTGAGCCACTAGGCACCCCAATAAATAAGCTTAAAAAAAAAAAAAAAAGAACAAAGCCGAAATGCTGAGGGAAGTAGAAATGGAATACCAGAGGGTCTAGGAGGCACAGAGAATGACATCAGAGCCTGGTCCTAAAACAAAGTCTTTAAAAACAACCACCACTACTGAGGCGTGTACAGTATCATCCCATTTATGGGAGGGGCACCTGGGTGGCTCAGTTGGTTGAGCAGCCTGAGCATCCTGAGAATCCGACTTCGGCTCAGGTCCTGATCTCATGGTTTGTGAGTTCAAGCCCTGCGTCGGGCTCTGTGCTGACAGCTCAGAACCTGGAGCCTGCTTCTGATTCTGTGTCTCCATCTGTCTGCCCCTCCCCCACTCGCTCATGTGCATGCTTTCTCTCTCTCTCTCTCTCTCTCTCTCTCAAAACTAAATAAACATTTAAAAAATTAAAAAAAAAAAAACAAAGGGGAGAAAAACAAGCCCATATACGAGTATATTTGTCTAGGCAAAGGCTGGAAATATATACACTAGGAGGTTAATTGTGGTTATCTCTGGGTAGTGGGACTACGGATGTTTAAAAATATTATTTTTGCTTATCTAAATTTTTAACTTTCTACCATCAACAAGAGTTAGTTTAAGGGGGAAAAAGGCATTTTTATTTTCAATGTGTGGCTTTTGAAATCAGGCTGGGAAACTTCTCAAATGCTTCACATTTTTAAATGATGCAAAATGTTCCCAGTTACATTTCAAACCTCTGATGTGGCAGTTATAGCCCTGCTGCAGAAGTGGAAACGCAAAATTTGTGAGATAAGGTCATTTTTTTTTCTTTTTTTAAATGGCTATTTATTTTTCAGAGAGAGAGAGAGAGAGAGAGAGAGACAGTGTGAGCAGGGGAG
This sequence comes from Panthera uncia, assembly GCF_023721935.1. Lineage (NCBI taxonomy): Eukaryota > Metazoa > Chordata > Mammalia > Carnivora > Felidae > Panthera > Panthera uncia. The sequence goes on from NC_064814.1 coordinate 40,474,331, forward strand.
GGGCAGACAGAGAAGGAGACACAGAATCTGAAGCAGGCTCCCAGCTCTGAGCTGTCAGCACAGAGCCCGACATGGGGCTTGAATTCACAAACTTCGAGATCATGACTTGAGCCAGAGTCGGAGGCCCAACTGACTGAGCCACCCAGGGGCCCAGAGATAAGATCATTTCTGACGAATTATTCACGAAGCCCCATTATGTCGAAGGGCCTCTGAAGTCCTCTCAAATTCTAGAAGTTCCATCTGTGAGCTAAAACCTTCAAGCGGTTGCCCTCGTCATCTCTGAGCCTGCAACTAAGTGGAAAGGGTTGTGCTTCCTGTCGTTCTCAAAATGTGGGCTGAAGGAGTCACTTGGGAGGGTCGTAAAGATGCAGAATCCTGAGGCACACACCCCACTATGCTGACCCCGGGTCACTAGGGGTAGCACCCACAATATGACTTTTAAACAACCCAGTTAGGTGATTCTGGGACACACTCACCTGGGAGTCACTGTGTTGTTTGTGGCCAAATATGCTTAGTTCCTGTCCTGGACAGGCCTCCTGGGACCCTCACATCTGATCAGCTGATTTCTACTTCAGCTCCACCTCTGCTCCCAAGACTGGTCATAACCTTAGACAGAAGAGAACATGACTGGTATGTAACTGGCATTAATCTCGTTTTGTTTCAAGTAACTACACGTCCTTTGCTTTTGCAAGTCTAGTCTCTCTTGGGAATCTGAGCATTGCCCCTGAATCTTGGGCCTTCATGGTGTCTGTGCTATCTGGAGACTCCTTGATGCCTCCCCTATTACGTCCCACCCAGGAGTCCTACTGTCTTGCATTGCCTGCTTCCTTGGAGATTCTGCTAATTTGATGACTATCCTCCAGACTAAACCTTCTTTATCTGTGCTCTTATGCAGATCTTCCCCTCTTCCCCACTGGTTCACCCCTACTCATGGACTTTTTCTGTGCTGGTGACTGGGTTTATTTCTAGATGCAAGTCCCATTCTGCTGACTGGATCCCAAAAGATGATGTGAAGGAGATTGGCTGTAATGACTTAGGTTTCTCTTGGGCTGATTCCTCCAAGTTCAACAATGGAGGTTGAATTCATTGGGTCTTATCATTAAGACCTTGCAGTTGTGTCTAATTAGTCTTAGATTAGGATTTTCTGGAGAAGGAGAAGAGGAAGAAGAAGAAGAAAAAGAGCAAGAAGAAGGTGGAGGAGGACAAGGAGGATGAGGAGGAGGGGAGGAGGAGGAGAAAGAGGAAGAGGAAGGAAAAGAAGAAGGGGATTTTCTGGGTATTATTTTATCTGTACTTATCCTGTTCTCATCTCTTTATAAAATTTTGACTATTACATTCATTGAATTTATCCTCTTGAATAAAAATAATCTGTAGAAAAGCATTTATTACTATAATGTCTATGTCACATTGAAAATCCAAAAGGTGTTTGTTTTGTTTTAAAAGTCAACTCAATCAGGGCACCTACGTGGTTCAGTTGGTTAAGTATCTGAATTCAGCTCAGGTTATGATAGCACAGTCGTGAGTTCTAGTCCTACATCAGGCGAGCACAAGCCCCGCTTCTCTGTCTCCCTCCCACTTCTCTGCCCTCATGGGATTCTCTCTCTCTCTCTCTCTCTCTCTCTCCCCCAATCTCTCTGTCCTTTGATCACTTGCACCCTCCCTCTCTCTCTCTTTCAAATAAAATAAAAGTCAACTTAATCAAAGTCTACTACTTTGGAGTCACTAGCTTCTTCGAAATCACTGTAACACTTAAATATGGCTAAAACTCAAATATAGACATTTTGTTCTTTGCAAAGTAATAAATTTCCAACTTGCCAAATAAACTTACCAAGAGCAAAATTTAGGTTTTTTTCCTACAAAAATACAGCACACTAGAATTACCAATACTAGAAAGTTGTTAAACGTGGCTCAGTCAGTCAGGCATCTGACTCTTGATCACAACTCAGTTCTTGATCTTATTGTTGTGAGTTCAAGCCCTGAGTTGGGGCTCCACTTAAGAGAAGAGAAAGGAAGGGGACCTGGGTGGCTCCGTCGGTTGAGCGACCGACTTCAGCTCAGGTCATGATCTCATGGTTTGTGAGTTCAAGCCCCGTGTCGGGCTCTGTGCTGACAGTTCAGAGCCTGGAGCCTGTTTTGGATTCTGTGTCTCCCTCTCTCTCTGCCCCTCCCCTACTCATGCTCTGTCTTTCTCTGTCTCAGAAATAAACATTAAAAACAATTTTTTTTAAAAGAGAAGAGAAAGGAAGGGAAGGGAAGAGGAAGAGAAGAGAATAAGAGGAAAGAAAAGAGAAAAGAAAAGAAAAGAAAAAAGTTCTTAGAAAATTTTAGAGTTCTGAGGTATGGCAGATTGGGTTTTTCAAAGATGGCATGCCCTCCCCCTTCAAGAGGTATTGTCGAATTCCCCCTCCCCTTAAATCTGGGCTGGCCTTCCTGACTTCTTGAACAATAGAATTTGGCAGAAGTGAAATTCTGAAACTTTCAAGGACAGGTATAAGAAGCTTTGCATTTCCACCTGGCTCTCTTGCAAGGCACCCTCTAGGGAAAGTCAGCCACCCTGTAAGCAACTTAACTCCCCTGAGACAGCCATGTGGTGAGGAAGCCCAAGCTAGGCCCCCAAAGGAGATGGTGCTACTGCCCAGCCCCGAGCTGTTCCAGCCATGCCAGCTGGGTACCAGACACATAAGTAAAAGAACCATCTTGATCATGAGGTAACAAGAAATCAAAGCATATTTTGGACAGTTTTCCTGTTGTTCTTCCCAGTTAGAGATCTGTGTCAAATTACACCACCACGGGAAGTTATGGCCTTGATGAGAATCCTGACTCTCTGTGCACAGCACATTTTTTCAGCTGAAGTGTTTTGATATGTTTCCAGCCCCTTCAAGAGTCTCTGTGCTGAGCCACTCCTGGTTGGCTTGACAGAAGCTGTTTCTGCACATCCAAGGCTGGTCGTCAGGGAGTTTCAGATGCCAGTGAACATCATGGCCTGGAAACTGCTAGCCAACCTTCCACAACAGGCATCCACCTTTGCGTTGGCCCTTCTAGGGTTCTCCTCTGCTTTACCATTAGCTATTTTGAACTCTGCTGAAACTCAAACCACAAAGCGGAGAAAGGGCCAACTGAACACCCAGAAGAAATCCCACTGGACTAGGAAGATTCCTGATACTCTGATTGAGATCACGGAGAGGCTATCTTTTTTTTTTCCTCCTTTTTTTTTTAAACTTGTTTTATTTTTTATTTTTTTAAATTTACATCCAAATTAGTTAGCATATGGTGCAACAATGATTTCAGGAGTAGATTCCTTAGTGCCCCTTACCCATTTAGCCCATCCCCCCTCCCACAACCCCTCCCATAACCCTCAGTTTGTTCTCCATATTTATGAATCTCTTCTGTTTTGTCCCCCTCCCTGTTTTTATATTATTTTTATTTCCCTTCCCTTATGTTCATCTGTTTTGTCTCTTAAAGTCCTCATATGAGTGAAGTCATATGACTATTGTCTTTCTCTGACTAATTTCACTTAGCATAATACCCTCCAGTTCCATCCACATTGTTGGAAATGGCAAGATTTCATTCTTTTTGATTGCTGAGTAATACTCCATTGTATATATATACACATCTTCTTTATCCATTCATCCATCGATGGACATTTGGGCTCTTTCCATACTTTGGCTATTGTTGATAGTGCTGCTATAAACATGGGGGGGGGCATGTGTCCCTTTGAAACAGCACACCTGTATCCCTTGGATAAATGCCTAATAGTGCAATTGCTGGGTCGTAGAGTAGTTCTATTTTTAGTTTTTTGAGGAACCTCCATACTGTTTTCCAGAGTGGCTGCAACAGCTTGCATTCCCACCAGCAGTGCAAAAGAGATCTTTCTCCGCATCCTTGCCAACATCTGTTGTTGCCTGAGTTGTTAATGTTAGCCAACTTTTCTTGTGTTTTCTTAAGTAGAAACCAGCACAGGGCTTGAACTCACCATCCTGAGATCAAGACCTGAGCTGAGATCAAGAGTCAGATGTTTAACTAACTGAGCCACCCAAGCACCCCTAGAAGCATTTCTTTCAGCTCTATCTGGCTTTACCTCTTGGGATTACATGTTGAGGATTCACCAGAGCCATGAAAGAAACAAAAAGAAAAATACTAATTTCCTGATTCAGAAAGAACTACAGAGGCATCACCTGATGCTTCTATTCCCACTGGTCTAACACAAACAACTTTGTAAAGTAATATCCTCTTGCTGGTTAAACTGCTGTCAGCTGAGGAGGCTGGGCTGTTAAATTTTCAGGAGAGGGGTGTCGAATTAGTGGCTTCATCCTTTTTTTTAATTTCTTTAGCCTTATCCTTTAGCCACTACTTGAGGCAGTTGGTAAGGATAAGGATAACCTCAGGGATACTTTTTGCCTCAGTTGGTTAAGTGTCTGACTTCGGCTCAGGTCATGATCTCAGGATTTGGGAATTTGAGCCCCGCATCTGACAGCTCAGAGCCTGGAGCCTGCTTCAGACTCTGTGTCTCCCTCTCTCTCTGCCCCACCCCCACTCGTGCTCCGTGCCCCCCCCCCAAAAAAAAAAAAAAATAAGAAACAATTTTTTAATACAAATAAAAAAAAAAAAAAAAAAACCTTCATTCCTAGCTGCTAACAGTATCCACCGGGAAGACTGTAGCAAATAGAGGCAATCTCTAGCCAGCAGTTTCTTGGCTTGGGGACTCAGCTGGTTGGTGAGTAAAGCAGTAATGGAGTTGGCAAAAGTGGCCTCCTCCTCCAACTGTCTAAAGCCAAATAATTTATGAAAATTGACACCCAAGCTTGCTCACCTTGGGGACTACTCCTTGCTGCATACATTGAAACTTTCATTCATCAGAGCAAGAGAATGCTAGGGAGTGAGAACTATTATCATCTTGCCTTGTTTTTCTAAGCCTCTGTTAACAAAGCCCCTAAAGACGGTACCACATTTTAAGGGTGCCAGTGTAAATATTTAAACGCAATTACACAGCATGCTCTTCTAAAGAAGCGTGTCTTGCATTTGAAGACAGGTCAGGGGCGCCTGGGTGGCTCAGTCGGTTAAGCGACCGACTTCAGCTCAGGTCATGATCTCACGGTTCGGTTCGTGAGTTCGAGCCCCGCGTCGGGCTCTGTGCTGACGGCTCAGAGCCTGGAGCCTGCTTCGGATTCTGTGTGTGTGTCTCTCTCTCTGCTCCTCCCCCACTAACGCTCTGTCTCTCAAAAATAAATAAACATTAAAAGAAAAAATTAAAGGGGCGCCTGGGTGGCTCAGTCGGTTAAGCGTCCGACTTCAGCTCAGGTCACGATCTCGCAGTCCGTGAGTTTGAGCCCCGCGTCGGGCTCTGGGCTGATGGCTCAGAGCCTGGAGCCTGCTTCCGATTCTGTGTCTCCCTCTCTCTCTGCCCCTCCCCCGTTCATGCTCTGTCTCTCTCTGTCTCAAAAATAAATAAACGTTTAAAAAAAAATTACAAAAAAAAAAAGAAAAAATTAAAAAAAAAAAAAGAAAAGACAGGTCAGCTTAGAAAGTCTAAAGAGAAACATGTCCCTGTGTCATGATGAAACACAGCAGGCATACAACGCACCGTGTATGTGAAAGCGAGCAGGTACCACATATTAAAAAGAAAACAATGTGCTGGTTCATGGCATCCTGGATAAGAATTTTAAACAGAGTTGGTTTTAGCAAGTACAATGAAACAACTCAGGAACATATGCAGAAAAGTGTTTGCTACTCTTTTGCCTCCCCTCCCCCCCACCCCCTTCTCCCTGCCCCCCACCCCCACCCCAAGTAGGGATGAATGGAAATTCTGGCTATCATAGAATTTGGAGGTTTTCCATAAGCGCCTGCTGCTGTTCTTTTCTCTTCCCATCCCCAAATAAATGGGACTACTTTTTTTTTTTTTTGAGAGAGAGAATGAGAGAGTGGTGGAGGGGCAAAGGGAGGGAGAGAGAGAGAGAGAGAGAATGAGAGAGAGCGGGGGAGGTGCAGAAAGAGAAAGAGAGAGAGACAGAGAGAGAGAATCTTAAGAGAATCTACACTCAGCACAGAGCTGGATGTGGGTCTTGATACCACAACCCTGAGATCATGACCTGAGCCGAAATCAAGAGTCAGACACTTAACCGACTGAGCCCCCCAGGCGCCCCAGAAGGGTGAGCTCTTTAAATCTAGGAGTCTAGTATCGGTATGCAGTTAACGTTCCTCATGCTCCATAAGGTGAACAGTACGTGGATAAACGAAAACACTGGTTCCTTTTTTTGTTTTAAGATTTTATTTTGTTTAAAAAATTTTTTTTTACTGTTTATTTATTTTTGAGAGAGAGAGAGGGACAGAGCGCGAGCAGGGGAGGGGCAGAGAGAGAAGAAGATGCAGAATCCGAAGCAGGCTCCAGGCTCTGAGCTGTCAGCACAGAGCCCAACGCAAACTAGAATCCATACACTGCGAGATCATGACCTGAGCCAAAGTCAGACACTTAACTGACTGAACCACCCAGGTACACCTAAAGATTATATTCTTTAAGTAATCTCCACACCCCCACATGGGGCTCGAACTCACAATCCCGAGATCAAGAGTCATGCACTCCATTGATTGAGCCAGACAGTCATCACTGAAGACACCGGTTCTAGAGGAAGGTATTGCTGAGGCTAGAAAACCTATACAGGACAGTTAGAGAAATGGTGTGAGGAATGTCTCCCTGCCCCCAGGACTGATGAATCCCTAATGGTATTCATTACAAAAAGTAGAAAGACTCAGAGATAAGGGTCTGCCGAAGCAGAGTTCACTGACATAGAATGATCGAGTAATACATTAACACAGGAAGATGAACTCACTGAGAAACTGAGCCATGTGGCTAAGCCCTGCCAGAACACCCCCACCCCCACTAAAACAACCCAAACAAACCGGGAAGGCAAGAAAAATGGGGGCACATCTTAGGAGCCAGAGAAAGGATCTGTGAGATCCTGTTTGTCAACAGCATAAACACTGGAAATCTATTTTTAAAACTTCCTGAAATTTAAACATCTGTCTCTGCCTTTGTGACACAATTACTATAATTCTTTGTTATCCAGTTTTCATACAAGGTACCAGACTGGGAGAGAACCATTTTACAAGTTAGATGGATTTCCTTTATACAGTTTACAGCTTTGTGGTGCCTGGGTGGCTCAGTCGGTTAAATGTGGACTTCAGCTCAGGTTGTGGTCTCACAGTTCGTGAGTTCAAGCCCCGCATTGGGCTCTGTGCTGACAGCTCAGAACCTGAAGCCTGCTCCCGATCCTGTCTTCTCTGCTCCTCCCCCACTCACTCTCTGTCTCCCTCTCTCTCTCAAAAACGAAATAAACATTATACAGGTTACAGTTTTGCTTATTGTTTGTTTGATGTGATCAACTTCAGCTAAGTTCTGTTTTACAAAGGCATAATTTATTTCTGAAGAGTTTTCCCTTAGTGGAGCTTTTTATGACTATCACATGGAGAAGGCTGGGGAGAAACAGATAGTTGTTGTGGGTGTTATGTTTTCTTTTGTTGGTTTTAGGTCGGTTGCTTATATGCCATGCCATTACAGTGGCAAGAATGATAAATTTCATCTATGGATAGCTTAGGGGAAAAATTATAATTTTTTATATTTATAATTTATAGCTAAAATTTAGGTAGTGTCTGACCTTTTATATAACTCTCCATGAAAAAAGAGTTATACTAAATGGAAATGGTTTGCTCATCTAAAAACTTTAAAATATTTGGCTCCATGACAGCACTTTCCTTAGTACTAAAAATTTACCCTCTGCTGAACAGCCTGCATTGTTCTTGCTTCTGGAACAATATAAAAAGCAATTTTTAGATTCCACTGCGATGATGAGAGAGAAACTTGAGCCTACCTACTTTAAAGAAAGGTAAAAACAAAATTCAAGTAAGTGCCAAGACTACAGAGATGACTCATTTGTAAGCTTTTTGTTTGTTTTCTTTAAAATAAGATGATTGGAAATGAAAGGGCTCTGACTTAAAAGCCTAGCTCTGCCAGGTTTTGTTGCTTTCTGGGGAACACAATTTCAGAAACCTTGGTTTATCCAGCAGTTATATTTGGGCAGTAGAAAAAGGAGCTGGCCAAATATCCTTGATGATGGACTTCTAGGTAATTTCCAGGGATTAAATGCCATTATTCTTTTTTTCTCTTACAAATAATTCTTCCTGAAGGGCACATGGCCCCAGAAACATTAGGTGCTTTCTAATTGTTCTCTTGCTAAGGGGGCAGAATGGGCACTTGAATCCTTAACTGTTTATTTGCAGAAGAAAAAAAAATGTCTATATACATGTGTCAAATTGATATGGAGCCCACTGTGGTTGCTTTATAATGTGCACTGAACTACATTTCCCAGAATTCCCTCCCTGCATGTTTCCGCCTAAGGTGGGCCACAACATTCTTATGCAGATGTGGGGCTTGGAAGGGAACCAGCAGCCATTTTGTAGCTCATATCATTGCTTATCTATTGCCTTACTTCACTGGCAAGGGACCTACCACTGCTCCACCTTCCCCTAAATCCTTCTCCAGCTTTTCCAACTCCTGGGCTAGATATATGATGAAGGAGGACAGCCTCTCCTGTAGGATCTATACCATCAAGGTAAGAGGCAGTGAGAATTGACATGGTTTCAAGTCTATCCTCCCGAGTTCTAGATCATAGCTGTAGGTTCCAGTTTATAGCTGCTTTTCTGTACTTAACACATATCTTCCCTTCCAGACTGCCTTCTCTGAAGTCTTCAAGCTCCAGGATTAGGTATGAAGACAGTAGCCTTACAGAGGCAGCTTAAACAGTTCCCACAACTGTGTAATACTAGATATGATATATAGGATATGATATACACCACACACACACACACACACACCTCCTAGTGGGTTCTGCATCTGTGATTGAATCCTGACTGTATTACATGGATTTTATAGTTGGATAAATGCCTTATCTTCTTTGGGTTTGTTCTTCCAAGAACTTTACCATTCAGGATAATGTATCATAGTTTGGTTATGTCAACGTTGTGCTTTGAAGGCTAACCAAACTCAATACCTGAATTCTGAAGAACAATAAACTTGATCAGATGAACAGCTTGTTCACATCTCTAAGCTATTCACAATTGCCTAACTTATAAAAATTGCCAAGTGACAAAATGAAAAGAGATACTATACACATACTTCTTAGACATATGGAGACAAATGTCAGAAGCCAGAAGAGTTCAATTTAACCTGCTGAGGCATCAAGAAGCTGTTGCTTTTGGCATAAGCTTATTTTTTTTTAAGCATTATTTGCCTCCCTAAACTAGTTGCATGGACTGTTTTGATAAAAATAAATATCAGGTACAAGAAAGTTTTAATAAGCAAAACCCATACCACCTATGTATGATAGGGCAGGCAAGAAGAAAGGAAATAGGAAAAGTTATCCTTTGAGTTGGACAATAGAATTTTGTTCTGGAGGGACTCCAATGCAAGTTGAAAGGAAGGTCAAGTGTAGGGAGGAATATGAAACAGTACATTTTAAAGAGATAAGAGGGGCGCCTGGGTGGCTCGGTCGGTTGAGCGGCCGACTTCGGCTCAGGTCATGATCTCGCAGTCCGTGAGTTCGAGCCCCGCGTCGGGCTCTGTGCTGACAGCTCAGAGCCTGGAGCCTGTTTCAGATTCTGTGTCTCCCTCTCTCTGACCCTCCCCCGTTCATGCTCTGTCTCTCTCTGTCTCAAAAATAAATAAACGTTAAAAAAAATTAAAAAATAAATAAATAAAAAATAAAGAGATAAGAAAATGAGCTCTCCATCAGTAAGAGCCACTTGCAACAAAAAAGAAAATCTTAGCAACATATTCTTGGGCTTCTCTCTCCTCCTTACGTCTGCCTTCTTTTATCTACATGTAGTATCCTGAATGAATCCAAACCCAAGAAGTTATTGAAACAAGAGAACAAATTGAAGCAGCTCCTTTCAGGGCTATGTTTCACAGACTGGAGGAGTCTTGGGTTCTGGGACTGGTATAGAATGGCCATAAACCATGATTTTCACTTAAGGAAAACTGATTCCTCACATGGCTTGATTTATATGTTAGCCTCATTCATTTCCTTTCTGTGACTCAGCTATCTGGATTTCAAATCCGTCCAGTTCTTCTACATCCCCTACTTTCTGTGAGCATTTGTTATTTTCCTTCCAAGTTCATATACAGCAATATGATTTGAGAATATTTGGACTCATTTAAGCAAGGCTATGGCGAGAGAGTGTTAGGTAGTTAGTCCTTCAACAATGCCCCGCCCCAAAGAAGTAGATGGATGAGAGGTTTCAAAAAGGAGAAAAAAGATAAGGGTTGGAGGAAAACAACAAGAAAGACCTAAGGAAAAGTTCTGGGGGAGTGGTTCTATTTTGGCAGAAGAAAAACAAATTATATATTCCCGCAGTGTTGCTAGTCCTATTACAAAGCAATGAAATAGTTAGGTGTTATCTTCCCAATTCACTTATACCCACTCTAGAACTGCCTGTTGCTCCATAATTTGTAGTTTATTCCTTAAATCATTTGGTAATTTCAGCTACGCAACTATCTAATGAATTCAGTGAAGTCTGAGAGATAAATGAGAAATATAATACTACGCCTACCTTCATACACAGTTTTGCCTTTTAGAGACATAATGCATTTCACAGACATCTTCTCTTGTATTCACAAAGCATTTCTAAGACCGCCACCGAAAGCTCTGTACCCTAAGTCATGCAGATTGTCAGCGAGAGAGACAAATTCTAGACTTCAAGTTCTTTTTTTTTTTTAATGTTTATTTTTGAGAGAGAGAGAGAGAGAGAGAGAGAGAGAGGAAGAGACAGAGCATGAGGGAGAAGAAGTAGAAAGAGAAGGGGACGCAGAATTCCAAGCAGGCTCCAGGCTCTGAGCTGTCAGCAGAGAGCCCGACGCAGGGCTCGAACTCCTGCATTGTGAGATCATGACCTGAGCTGAAGTTGGACGCTCAACCCACTGAGCCACCCAGGCAGCCCCCAGACTTCAAGTTCTGATCTTTTGCCCTCACCTCTGCCACTTCTCCAGACCTAACGATGTACGTTCCAGATGGTACTTCCTTCTGACTGATGACTATTCATTCATCTTCCTGATTTCTAATTCCTCAAGGAATCTCTCATAGAGTGTTTCCTCTAGTTTGGTTTCATTCCATCTGTCAATCCCTTTGGGCACAATTCCTCAACCAATTACAAATTCAGTTAACACCTGTTATTCCTGACATCTCAAGGAGTCTCTACCCTGGCTTTATGATCACATTTGTAGATTCTTTTAGAACCCTGGGTTGGAAATTGTCTGGGCCTGAAGACAAGTTCCTCTATGAAACTATATATGCTCTCTTTTTTTTTTTTTAATTTTTAAAAATATTTATTTTTGAAAGAGACAAAGTGTGAGCAGGGGAGGGGCAGAGGGAGAGGGAGACAGAATCTGACGCAGGCTCCAGGCTTTGAGCTGTCAGCACAGAGCCTGATGCAGGGCTCGAACCCACAGACCGTGAGATCACAACCTGAGCCGAAGTCGGACACTCAACAAACTGAGCCACCCAGGAGGCTCGCTCTCTCTCTCTCTCTCTCTCTCTCTCTTAATGTTTATTTGTTTTTGAGAGAGAGAGAAGAGTGTGAGCAGGGAAGGGCAGAGAGAGGGGGAGACACAGAATCCAAAGCAAGCTCTAGGCTCTGAGCTGTCAGCCCAGAGCCCTGTGCGGGACTTGAAACCAAGAAATGTGAGATCATGACCCGAGCTGAAGTCGGGCGCCCAACTGACTGAGTCACCCAGTTGCCCCATTATCTATACTCTGTTAATTCCTTCTCACTTACCTTGAGCTTTTTTCCCCTTTTTCCTTTTTTTAAGTATAGCTGACATGCAATGTTACATTAGTTTCAGGTATACAACATAGTGATTCAACAAATCTACATGTTATGCTATGCTCACCACAAGTGTAACTACCACCTGTCACCAAACAACACTGTTATGTTGGCACTGACTATATTCCCTATGCTGTACCTTTCATCCCGTTGACATTCATTCCATAAGTGGAAGTCTGTATCTCTCATGCCTCTTCACCTATTTTGTCTGTATCCACCCTCCCTTCTGGAAACCATCAGTTTGTTCTCTGTCTATGGGACTGTTTCTGCTTTTTGATTGTTTGTTTATACATTTATTTATTTTTTAGGTTCCACATATAAGTGAAATCCTACAGTATTTGTCTTTCTCCGTCTGACTTATTTCACTTTGCATAACACCTTCTAGGTCCATCCATGTGGTTGCAGATGGCAAGATCTCATTCCTTTCTGTGGCTGAGTATCTTGAGCTTTCACTCCCTTTTAGAGATGTTTGTTTGAAACCACTTTTGGTTTGGAATCACTTTTTCCAAGAGAGCAAGTCAAGAGCTTGGCAAACAATGAGAGGCTTTGACTGTTGTCTCTGTTGCTGACTCAAGGACTTCCACTATTCCTTGCTCTGTGGCTTGGAAATAATTTTTGTGTTTTCGGGGGTGCCTGGGTGGCTCAATCAGATGGGCGTCTGACTTCAGCTTAGGTCATGATCTCCCGGCTCATGAATTCGGCCCTGTGTCGGGCTCTGTGCAGACAGCTCAGAGCCTGGAGCCTGCTTTGGATTCTGTGTCTCTTTCTCCCTCTGCCCCTGCTCCCGCTCTGTCATCTCTCTCTCTTTCTCTCTCTCAAAATAAATAAACATTAAAATATTTTTTAATTTGAAAATAATTTTTGTGCTTTCAAATTGCATATCAATAAAACTGGAATCTCTCCAACGGCAGACTAATTACCAGTTTTAAAATATTATAAGACATCGATATGAGGGAGAGTCCCTGCATCTTAAATGCAATTTTACTACCCACTATCTTTATGTTTATTGACCAAAAAAAAAAAAAAAAAAGGAAAGAAAAAAGAAAAGAAAGGAAAATGATTAGGTGTGTGTGTGTGTATGTGTGTGTACAGTAGGTTGTGTTGGGGGTGAGATGAATGATAGGTGAATTATCCAAAATCGATGATTGCGAGGTGCCTGGGTGGCTCAGTCAGTTGAACATCCAATTCTTAATTCTGGCTCAGTTCATGATCCCAGGGTTGTGAGATCAAGCCCCATGTCGGGTTCTGTGCTGGGCATGGAGCCTGCTTGAGATTCTCTCTCCTTCTCTCCTTCTATCCCTCCCCTATGCTCTCTCTCTCTTTCCAAAAACAAAGAAAAAGAAATCTCAACCAAATCAATGATTGGATCAGGCAAGCCATTGAGAACTAAGAGGGATATGTCAACTTGCTGGTTCCAAATGTGATATGAGTCCATTAACTTTTAGCTATGTTTCAATAAATAAAGTTGAAAGACAGGCCCCTTTTTTCCCATTAGAAAGTATTCCCCAGATGCTCTACAAAACTTATACGTTAAAAAATATGACCCAGTGGGCCATGGAGGTGGCAGACCACGGCTTGGACAGGGTGAGAACTGCAGGATGGGGGCTGAACGAGGCAGTGTCTATGAATGACCTGCTGAAATGTAAAATGAAGATGACGCTGCTCTCTAAGGCACCAGGCTGCTGAAGGAGCTGCTGCCCAGAGGGAGCAAAACTGAGCAATGCGGCTGTGTCCTCTACCGGGCTGAGGGTACTCAGCTGAAAAGAACATGAGAAGCCCTAAGATATACACAAGGGCTGGGGCGCCTGGGTAGCTCAGTTGCTTAATCATCTGACTTCGGTTCAGGTCATGGTCTTGTGGTTGGTGAGTTCAAGCCCTGCATCGGGCTGTGTGCTGACAGCTTGGAGCCTGCTTTGGATTCTGTGTCTCCTCTCTCTCTCTCTGCCCCTCCCCCACTAGCAGGCACACTCTCTCTCTCTCTCTCTCTCTCAAAAATAAATAAACATTAAAAAAAATTTTTTTAGTAAAAAAAGATTTGGACTGAGCCACCCAGGCACCCCCGGAATTTCAATTTTTAAACCAATTTCTCAAATTTTGCCATTGCTCAAATAATGTAACCATACGATACAATACAAAGTAAGAGCCAAATGGTACTTCCGCAGGTACTTGCGCAAAGAAGAGAGATGGAGTGAGAGGCCTACTACATGAATCTACTTGTGCCTCTGTGTGAGGTGACAAGAAATCTAAAGGAAGCCCATGACCAGACAAAAGGAAGTAGAGATGATAATGACTCAGGATCCTTTGATCTGTCAATCAGTATAATGTTTCAATTTGGTGGTGAAATCAGTCTAGAACCCAGGTCTCCAAATTTATAATCTCATGACGTCAGAGATAGACATTTGAATCCTAGCTCTGCCTCCTATTGTATGTGAATTTGCCAAGTTATTTAGCACCTTTGAAACTGTTTCTCTGTGAAATGGGGATGCATTTGTCAGGAGGATTAAGTGAGCTAACCTGGCAAGGGCCAGAGTTTGATGAAAGTTAGCCTTCTCCCCACTTTCTTAGTCCTTTGTCTGACAGCTGGAGCAAACCTGGGTTGCACAACCCTTACGTTCCCAGATCACATTACAGGGAGGAAAGTGGCCAAATCCTATTAGGAATTTAAGCTCCTAACTTATCTGCCCCTGGCTCAGCCATACTTATCCCTGTGCTGGGATAATTCTCAAAACCTCTTTGGAACTCAGAACATTCTTCTGTGGGATGAAGAACTAACAGTCTGTGCCCTTAAGACATAGATTAGGTAAGAGCCAGTTAACATTTATAAAATACCATGTTACCCAGGGATGAAAGCGCAGAATCAAAACACATTTTTCAGTAGATGCTACTATGGAATAAAGCGGTGTTTCCTAAAATGTGGCTATGAATTGCCAGTGGTACACAAAATGATTTCAGGTGGGAATAAAATGACAAAATAGAGAGAGGAAGTCATTCCCTTTTAATTGTCTCTGATTATATCAAGACATAATTCTCATCTTGGGTCGTTAACACTTGCTTATTCCTCTCTTTAAAAAGAGAATAGTGGTACCTGGATGGCTCAGTAGGCTAAGCTTCTGGCTCCTTGATTCAGTTCAGGTAATGATCTCAGTTTGTGGGATGGAGCCCAGTAAGTATCAGGCTGTGTATCAATAGTGTGGAGCCTGCTTGGGATTCTCCCTCTCTCCCTGCCCCTTCCCCACCCATACTCTCTCCCTTTCAAACTAAATAAATAAACTTTAAAAAAATAAGAAAAAAAAAGGGGTGCCTGGGTGGCTCAGTCGGTTCAGCATCCAACTTCAGCTCAGGTCATGATCTTGTGGTTCGTGAGTTCAAGCCCCATGTCGGGCTCTGTGCCGACAGCTCAGAGCCTGCTTCGATTCTGTGTCTCCCTCTCTCTCTGACCCTCCCCTGTTCCATTCTGTCTCTCTCAAAAATAAATAAGCATAACAAAAAAAATGAAAATATGAAATGAAAATAAAAAGAGAATAAACCTCAGGTTCTGCACCTTCAGCAAGAGGAGTTATTAAGCAGAATTTAGAAATATTTCCAAAGTTTTAATATTTATGTTTATCTTCTAATCATAGCAAACAATACTGGTTTTCCATTTATGATAATGGCAAATAAAATTTCTTTCTTTTTTTCCCCCCAGTGAAGTGAGGCTTTAATCAATGTTCTTGCAAGAGCAGGTGTCTGATGGATAGGCACACTCAGGGCAGTTACAGCAGACAATGTATCTCCTGGCGTGTAGGTCCCTCCCCTGATTCCTCATTGGCTGAGTACTACAGAAGTTACAGCCTTACCCAGAAGTCACCTACACCCATGTAAGGCCCCAAAGTAGTCTGAATGGTACAAATGTACCTTCCTTGAGGTGACACAGAGACTTCAGTTCTTTGGCACATGCTCATTGCAAAGCCTAGGAAAAATAAGCCCACGAAACGGAGAGGGGAAGAAGAACCAGGAAGTGAAGTGTCTAAGGTTTTGGGACTCCATGGTGTGTGTGTATGGGGGGCGGGGGGGAGGTACATATTTCCAATAGGTTGTAAACCTATTTTAATGAGACAGCATAACTTTTATTTGGTGTTTCTGAAAATGAATCATCTCAATTCTCACAATCCCTCCTCTTCTAAGTTGATTCCATTTTCATTTATAGGTTATTTTGGGCACAAGGCACAGACATTTGTTTCTTAAGAGGAATCTTACACCCAAGGGGGTTTGCTGTGGTCAGAGGCTCCCAGCATTGTTCCAAAATATGTGTGTGTGTTTTTCCACCCAGAGATCTCAGGTCCTAACCTTTCCCTCTTTGCCTACTGAATCCCATCTTTTCTTATCATATTCCCCTCTTTGAACACGTGACTCCTAATTGCCTTTAGGAATCGGGACAATGACCGATCTTTACTGCTTCCTGCTGACAGGGGACGCTGTCACAAGTATGGCAGTCAGGACAGGTTCAGAGGTCGATCCAGAGGCCCCAAATAAAGGGAGGGTATTTGGAACATCTGGGCTAGCAAAATTTTCTTATTTTTCTGGCACATGCAATGATTTCTACAAATGACATACAGACAGAATATCAGACCAACAAGTATTAATATTCCAAATGCAATGCCTCCTAGGGAGGAGGTCATACCATGGGAAGGAAAGACGCATTGTAGCCATCCAAAATCTCTGACCTGTCTTTTCATTTTTTTTTTTTTTTCAACTTAACTAAAGCTTTTCCTCCCTCTTCCATATTTATTTGGATCTTGTGATAGTGTCACTTAGAATAATTAAGCATTTGAATTAGTTTTTGGTTCTCAATCCTCAAATCTTCCTTTGGCCATCCAATTTCCATAGGAACAACTCCATGAGGCATATTTAATTTTACCTCAAGAAAAGATTGATCTTTGATATCCAGATTACTATAAGTTTAGGCAATAAACAAATTTTCTTTTTAAAACAAATTGGAGTATGAAAATATAGTTCATATTAGAATTTTTAAAAATTTGTTCAATGTTTTGTTATTTATTTTTGAGAGAGAGAGAGAAAGACAGAGCATGAGCAGGGGATGGACAGACAGAGAGAAAGGGAGACACAGAATCCAAAGCAGGCTCCAGGCCCTGAGCTGTCAGCACAGAGCCTGATGCGGGGCTCCAACCCATGAACCGCAAGATCATGATCTGAGCGGAAGTCAGTTGCTTAACGACTGAGCCACCCAGGCTCCCCAAGAAAAATTTTAATTATAAAGAATAAATTGACAAAAATATTAAGTACTAACACAGATGGTAGGTGGATTCAGACAAGTTGAAATGTAGTTTGCAAATGACTGAAATTTAGGAAATACTGGCCTTGTGGATTGGGAATTAGGATATCAGGATTCTAATTACTTACTGTATCAGGATTCTAGCAACTTACTGTATGACTTTGATGAAGTCTCTTTAACCTCTCTGGGCCTCAGCATCTTCACCTGGAAACTAACAGGGCTTGCTTAAGCGGGTTCTAAGGATCCTTGTGGCTCTAATATCCTCTAATTTGCAGGACATAATTACAGCATTTTGAGTTCTTTTGGCTAAGAATCCATTGCTCTGTGTTCCTTTTCTATTCACTCCATACCCCTCCTTCAGGCATTTTGACATCTAATGCAGAAGAAACGTGGATCTCCATTTTATTGACACTCATAAGTGCAACTAATGCTTATGTTATTCCAAAAATGCAAGAGAGAGAGATGCCTGGGTGGCTCAATGCTTAAGCTTCTGACTCTTTTTTTTTTTTTTTTTTTGCTATCTTCTCTGTAGAGAAGTGTGTGTGCTGCTGAAGCGAGCACTAAGCCTCTGACTCTTGATATCCGCTGAGGTCTTGATCTCAAGGTCGTGAGTTCAAGCCCTGTGTTGCATTCCTAGCTGGGTGTGGAGCCTACTTAAGATTCTCTTTTCCTCTCCCCCTCCCCGCACTGTCTCTCAAAAAACAAAAACAAAACAAAACAAACAAGAAAACCCACCAAAATGCAAAAGAAAGAAAGGAATTCTTTGTCACAGAAAAAATATTGGATTTTGAGGGAGACAATGACATTCATTCTAGCCCTTCGTCACTTCCTGACAACATGATCTTAAGTAACCTTAAGTTCCCTTTAGCACTAAAATTCTATGAAATGCAAATGAACCTATAAAAAGGAAATAGACCAGCTGAGAATTCACTTCCTTTCCTTTCTGAGATATTTAACACCTCACAGTAACATTTTAATATAGACTCAAAGCTACATGGAGATCTGCATTTTAACTCTCATTTAAATATTAGCATGGTATTCGGTACATACCAGGCAATAAACAAATATTTAACGATAAATAAAGGTAAATAAAGAATGAACATGTGGCCAAGAAGAATCACATTTCACCAGGTAAGAATTTAATTTGAAGGGAGTTCACTGAGCACCTACCATTTGGGAGCCACATTTGTCGGGTGTTATACCTTTTATCTTCTATAAAGAGCAAGATGAAAAAAAGATATGACCTCTGTCTTCCATTAACTTTTGGGGGAGATGGAATGTATACCAATAACTACACCCTGCTAAAAGAGCTACAGTGCAAGAGAAAAAGTGCTGGGCTCTTTTAGATTTTTTAAAGTTTACTTATTTTTATTTTTTGAGAGAAAGAGAGAGAGTGCTCGAGAGCAGGGGAGGGGCAGAGGGAGAGGGAGAGAGAGAATCCCAAGCAGGTTCCATACTCAATGCAGAGCCCAACTCCAGGATTGATCTCACAACCCTGAGATCATGACCTGAGCTGAAATCAGGAGTCGGACTCCACTCAACCAACTGAGTCACCGAGGCGCCTGGAAAAAGAGCTGGGTTCTTATGGGCAGAACTGGGTCTCATCCCCATTTTCCCACCACCTAGTTGTCCGAATGTGAGAGAGTCATTTGTACAATTGGACATCGGTTTCATCACCAATACACCTCGAAGCTGGGAGTCTGAAAATGATTCTGTGCCTCTGAAAATTTGTTTAAATGCTTAGTCTTTGGGCAGCTGGGTGGCTCAGGTCAGTTAATCGTCTGACTCTTGATTTCGGCTGAGGTCATAATTGCTCAGTTTGTGGGGTCGAGTCCCACTTTGGGCTCTGCACTGACAGCACAGAGCCTGCTTGAGACTCTCTCTCCCCCTCTTTCTCTGTGTCTCCCCTGCTCGCATGTGTGTGTACTCTTTCTCTCTCTCTCTCTCAAAATAAATAGATAAATATTTAAAAAACAAAAACAAAACAAACAAAAAATAAATGCTCAGTCTTAAAGATTCCTAACTATATATTGGGGACAATCTCTTCATTACACTTATTATCTCATGTAAAACTAATAAGCAAATTCACACAATAGGTTTTTTTATTGGTTTCCATCTAAAACTACCTCAACCTTTGACCTTTCCTACTAGCAAACTTTCTAATTGGATTTCCCTTCATTTTTCTAAAGACATTCACAGGAACACCTGCTTTCTAAATTAATCTCCAACACCCTATGAGGAAGGTAGATGAAAGATACAATTTCATTCCGTTCAACAAACATTTACTGAATATCAACCATGTGCCAAGTCCTAAAAATCTTTCTAAGATATAAAAAGGTCATGGCCCTAAGAAACCTATAAATCCAAGTCAAGAAAATGAAACATTTCCATTTGTCAAGAGTTTTCATTTCACAGAAAGGAAAAAACAAATTCGGAAAGTAAAACAACGTGGAAGAGAATAAAATCAGGGACGTGGCAGTGTGTTGAAGATCAGCCAGAAGTTCCTTGACCTAAAAAAGCCCTGACTTGTTAACCAGCAAGTCAAGGCATCCGTAGGAAGATCCTGCGTTCAAATCCATCACACAAGGGCAAGACCGTCAGACAGGGGCCAGAGGCTCCAGTGGAGACAGCCTGGGAGCTCTCCGCAGGACTCTCTGGGGTCCATGGAAAAAGTCTCAAATTCCAACTGATGTCATTGCCCTCCACCAGACGGGAGAAACAGCGGACTAAAAATCTGGCTGTCCCTAAAGCCAGGCAACTGGAAATAGGAGGACTCAGGAAGAATTTCCCCAACAAGAAACAAGAGAATAGAGAGGGGGACAAGGAAGAGAAATCCTTGCATTTTGTGCAGTTGGTGAAGGGTACTTTTCTTCCCCTCCTAATGTCTGGAATGGTCACAGGCAGAAACACTTAGAAAAATAAAAATGCAAAGTTCTATCAGAGGAAGAGAAAAATGATTGATAGGAGGAAAATCTCCATCATGGCATGGAATATTCCATTTTACACAGATTTCCCCTGAAGGTCGAGGACTGAGCTAAAGGACACAGCCTGCATGTAAGTGCCCAGAGTTTGGGGGTAAGAAGAGAAAGTAGTAGGTGGAGCTGGGCCGGCTCAGCAACAAGAGTAGGGAACTCTACAGAACACCAGAGAAGGGGCCTCCTGCTTACCCTTTTAGATATAATACAATAGTTTCCTATAAGCTGCCAGGAGCATTCTGGCTCACAGATGTGGAAACATCTATATGGCTGTACCATTTCCCACACTTTTGAGCCATTCTGGGTATAGTTGTAAACTAAGATCAAATTATACATCTTTGAAAACTCGCTGCTAACATTCTGCTCATACCACACTGTGAAATCAGAAGGAAGAGTGAAAACTAAGATAAGGTAAAACTGGGAATGCTATTAGACGTTTTGTCCCCAGCAAGACTACCACGGCCAAAAGCAGTTGCCTGCAGGATTTTCCTCTGGCTCCGATCATTTTCCCAGCATGCTTCACATTTTTAGATGTATCTATTACTATTCTGTTTATTGATGCCCATGTTGATGTGTATAAATTATGCTTGTCTAGCTAAATCCGGAGCAAATTCCACATTCTCCGTCTAGGATCCCAGATGCAACTCCACAAATCTCATGATTTGAAACTCCTTACCTAGCATCCAAGCACCGAATAAACTTGGATGAATTCTCAGGCTTAGCCTGGAGTAATAGTTGAGAGGTCCAAAAAGCAAAAACAAACAAGCAAAGGAGCAACTCTCCTATTGCTTCAACAATGCAGGCTTTCCAAACTGCTATTAACTTTTTTTTTTTTTTTTTTTGGTCATGACCATTACAGAGTCAAAAAACTATGGTAATCTTTTTCATCTCTGACATTTAACCACACTAGGGAACAATAAAATATTTGGCATTTTGATGTTGGTTTTTTTTGTTTTTCTCCTTTCCTGGTGGTGGTGGTAAGCTTCAAACCCCTATTGTACAATTTATCAGTTCTTGGTTGTTTTTTTTTTTTTAAGTTTATTTATTTATTTTGAGAGAGACAGCAGGCACGTGAGAGCTGGGAGTTGGGGAGGGAGGCAGAGAGAGAGGGAGAGAGAGAACCCCAGACAGATTCTGAGCTGTCAATGCAGAGCCTGCCGCAGGTCTCAAACCCATGAACCATGAGATCACGACCTGAGCTGAAACCAACAGTTGAAGCTTAACCAACTAGGCCACCCAGGGGCCCCTGTTTTTTGTTTTTTTTTTGTTTGTTTGTTTTTAACTCTTAGTCACGTTTGGTTGTTGCTCTAAGTAAATATTGCTTCCTTTTAGTTGTAGGAAGGGGATACTTCTTTTTTTTTTTTTTTAACGTTTATTTATTTTTGAGACAGAGAGAGACAGAGCATGAACGGGGGAGGGTCAGAGAGAGGGAGACACAGAATCTGAAACAGGCTCCAGGCTCTGAGCCGTCAGCACAGAGCCCGACGCGGGGCTCGAACTCACGGACCGCGAGATCATGACCTGAGCCGAAGTCGGCCGTTCAACGGACTGAGCCACCCAGGCGCCCCGGAAGGGGATACTTCTACTCTCACCAAGATACAGGTTCTGAAATAAGATCCTGTAGGAATCCTCCCCAATTTAAAGCTGATTTAAGAAGTTTGTCTGTGGGGCGCCTGGGTGGCGCAGTCGGTTAAGCGTCCGACTTCAGCCAGGTCACGATCTCGCGGTCCGTGAGTTCGAGCCCGGCGTCAGGCTCTGGGCTGATGGCTCGGAGCCTGGAGCCTGTTTCCGATTCTGTGTCTCCCTCTCTCTCTGCCCCTCCCCCCCGTTCATGCTCTGTCTCTCTCTGTCCCAAAAATAAATAAAAAACGTTGAAAAAAAAAATTAAAAAAAAAGAAAGAAGTTTGTCTGTAACTTTGGAGACCAGTGTAGACACATAACTGCAGCCATTTGAATTACTCTAACCTGGGATGAGTACGTATTCTCTAAAAACAGTCCACAATTGTGAACTGGACATATTCATGACATGGAGGGAAATATACCTACAATGTCCATATGAGTAATGAAAAGTTAATTACGGAAGAAGCCCACCTTTCCATGCTATTAAATAGTATGTATTCTGGGGGAGGAAGGGGAAAAGTCCACTCCAAATGAAGTTATGTTTACCTACGATGATGTGGTACAAAGTTGTGTGTGTGTGTGTGTGTGTGTGTGTGTGTGTGTGTGTGTTTATCAATATAGGAAAATAATTTAGAATAGGAAAGAAAAAAAGGCAAGACACAAAATTTTATAGTGTAATCTACTCCTAAATTCTAATTATTTACATCTGCATGGTTATATTTATTCTCTTTGAACAAAAGAACATAATAATTATTGCTCCCCATCTTTTATACTCAGGTACCCCCCTGTCAGCATAAGCAAATACCGTAGAAAAATCACACCCTTAAGAGGTATAATTACATTGGGGGCACCTGGGACGCTCAGTAGGTTGAGCATCTGACTTCAGCTCAGGTCATGATCTCACAGTTCATGGGTCCAAGTCCCACAACGGGCTCTGTGCTGACAGCTCAGAACCTGGAGCCTGCTTTGGATTCTGTATCTCCTCTCTCTCTGTCCTTCCCCAACTTGCACTATCTCTCTCTCTCAAAAAGAAATACACATTAAAAAAATTTTTTTTAATAATTTTTTTCTTTTGTTCTACTCTAAATACTCAACAACTAGCCCCCCCCCCGCCCCCCTCCTCCCGTGCCTGGCACAGGGTAAGCCGTCCATAAGTAGGTTAACGAAAAGAAAAGTGGTGGTGGTGGGGGGGGGGGGTGCTTTCTTTTACCTGCTATTCAACATTTCACTGTTGGAAGAATTGTCACGCAAAGAAAAAGTAGTCTTGCCTTTTGTTGTCATTTGACATTTCTCAAAAGAGTTTGACTAAGGCAGCTCCTCTCTCCCATCAGTATCTGCCACATATTTGAAATTCCCAGGCTTAGATGTCCTCCGTTGGAACAAGGTTGAGAGAGTCCAGAGAAGGGCCCAGCACAATGCGATTGTGTCATTTGTGATCAGGAACCAACGTGGCTCTGGCAGACCGACACTTTCATCAGCCCTGCTGTGTGAATAGCTAGCAGCCTCCAGAAGGCCCAGACCTCGGGGTGAGCTGACAGGGCGGGGTCTGTCTCCGCTGAGGCCGGGACCGCGCCGACCACCCGCCCGGCGAAGCCGCGGGGGTGCCTGACCCGCCAACACAAAGGCAGCGCAGGGAGGCCCCGGGGCGGGGTGGGACCTCGGCCCGGGCAAACACCCGCCGCCCACGTCGGGACGACGGCCCCCGCAAGGCTGGGGCGCAGCGACGATGTTCATTCTCGTCTTTTTTTTTTTTTTTTTTTTTGCATCAAACACGTGGGGACTGGGGAGGTGGCCGAAGCGGGTTAAAACCTTAAACGTCTTTTTTATTCTTTTCGGTTCAGTCAGTGTAAATTCCATTTTTTTTTTTTTTAAATAGGGTCCACACCCGACGTGGGGCTTGAACTCACAGCCCTGAGATCGGCCCTGAGATCCAGTCACATGGTCTGAGCCAGCCAGGCGCCCCAATTCCATGCCGTCTTTAAGCGGCGGGCTAACGTGTATTATAAACTTCTCCGCTTGCCTTTTCCAAGGTACTTCAACTTAGATACACAGACAATGCTCCGGTCCCGGGGCTGGGGGTGGGGATGGAACGAGACCCAGCCGGACGCACAGCTCCTCCTCAGCAATCCAGCCTCGCCTAGGCTGGGGATGCAGCCCCTGCTCCGCCTCAGCCTCTCCCCTCTTCCTGTCCTGGCTGGTGGTTCCTCACAGAAACAGGGCGGGGCGCCGAGACCAGGCCGTCACGTCCCGAGCGTCGGGGGGCGGGAGCTCGGGTGGCGACGTCACGAGACCCCGCCCGCGCCGCCCTGCTATCTCCCGCGCCGCCCGCCATTTTGTCTCCAGTGTCTGGTTTGCAGTTGGCGGCGTCGGAGGAAGTGTCTTGGTCCGTAGGCTTGAGGCAGGGAGCGGGGTCTATTGTCTGTGTTTGACTCCGTAGTTTGGTCCGAAGCCTTCCGGAGCTTTCCCGGGGCAGTCGGCAGAGGCTGCCGCCACCGCCCCCGCCCCTCCCCTCCGTCCCCCGGTCCGGGAGGGACCGATCCCGCGTCACGCCCCTCAACGTTCGCGGATCCCTTCTCTGTCGTTGCGTCCGCATCGCGCCCCCGGAATCAGACGGTGCCCCATAGATGGCCAGCTTTCCCCCGAGGGTCAACGAGAAAGAGATCGGTGAGGAATGGGACGGGGGGGGGGTGAGGGGTGCTGGTGAGCCCGCGGGGGTTGCGGAGAGGCAGGGAGTCCCTAGAGGAGGAACAGTCTCGGAGTCAGAGGGAAGTCGGGTGAGCCGGGGCCAAAGCCCTGGAGCGAAGAGGAAGGAAGCGGCCCCGCTGGTGGGTGTCGCCGAGGGGTAAATGGGGTCAGCGTTGATGGCTCGGCGAGAGGCAGTGGGCAGAACTTAGGGTCCAGGGAAACCTGGGCGCCGAGGGCCCTAGTGACCGTGTGGCCGGGGGCGGCACCCACCCCTGGGGACCCAGTTTCCTCTAAGGAGGTCTCCGCACTGCCATCAACCTGTCTCTACGCTGGACGACTGGGGCGTCTAGTGGATGGGATAGGCGAGTGCTGGGCGAGTCTCGCGGACTCGAAATTTACGACGGGAAAAGTAAACTTGTGTGTTCTGAGCTGTAATGGAAGGGGAGGGGTCCTCATGTGTATCAACCACTCTTAAAGGAGAAATGCGACCGAAGAGGTGCTATCAGCCTGGAAAAAGCAGTGTTTAAAAAAAAAAAAAAAATGGCCTGGCGTTAAGAAAGGCGTCGGGTTCAGGGGAGGAGACTCAATTATCTTTCCTACACTGAGGAGCAGGGAGGAGCTGAATGGTTGGGTGGAGTGAGCGAGGAAAAGCTGTTGGATGAAAGCGCAGCCTGCAAAGGCTGCCTCAAAACGGGGCTGGAGACTAGCCCTGCCACACTGAGGTCTGCGCAGTAGACACTGAAGGTTGTGTCGGCGGCTCGGTTCAAAGCACCTCACGTTTAAATTCTCTCTTGGGGTAAAGTAACGGGAACAACTAACGGGGGGAGTTGGTGCTGTGCATTGATTGATATGCCTAGTAAACACCGAACTTACCAGGTCACGTTATACGCCTTAAATATGTCCAGTTTTTATTAAAAAAAAAAAAACCAAAAACTGAACTTACAGTGTTAATGAAGTGAAAATTGGTGGGGCGCCTGGCTGGCTCAGTGGGTGGAGCATGTGACTGGATCTTGGGGTCATGAGTTGGAGCCCCCATGTTGGGTCTGTAGATTACTAAAAAAAAAAAAAAATAAGTAAAAAAATTATAAAAAATAAAGTAGATGAAAATTGGAGGTGGCTACTTAGCAGAGAGCCTTTGCATTTCTCCGTTGGTCGGCTAAATGGATGCCTTAAAATAGATGGAGGAGGTATTTCTAGAGAAAGGGAGAAGCTGAAATAGCCAAAAGGCCCCTCTGTCCTGTGTGTGGGTTGAATTTTTACATCTAGAGACTGCTATCTTAGAATTCTGGACTTTTGTTCTCTTAGAGATAAGGTCGAATGGCAGGTTAGGAGGGGACTTTAACTCTGGTTTTAATAACTATTTTAGATATACAGAGGAAACAAAATCCATGCCCCATTTTTATTTTAACTGTGCTTTAAGTCTATTAAGTAGGTCCTGAAGTGGAACAGAGAACTCAGAAGTTCTTATTCTTAGTCCAGTGGGCTGCACCCCCGCCCCCATAATATCACAGATTTATCTTTCATTTATCTGTGTTTTACTTCATCTTGATGAACTATATTGAAAACTTTCCAGTCCTCTCCTAAGGGATGGATAGAGCTTCTGAGCATACGTGCATAAGGTAGAACCGTCCACTAAGCAGCCTTTTCACTTAAAATTTTTGCATATTTAGTTAGGTCCCAGTGTTATTTCCTGGATATAATATAATATTACTAGCTAAGTGCCAAATATCTAAAAGAACTTTGGCCTTTTCTTAAGCTTTTTTTAAAAACCCAGTTTTTGTTTCTTTGTTTCTTTGTTTCTTTCTTTTTGAAGTACCGTTTGGATACAGAGTTAAACACTGCTATCTCCGTGTAGCTCTGTATCTATCAGTAGGGACTTAACTTTTCCCCTTTTTTCTTGGGTATTAATTATAGCTCTTTGGTTTCTCAAGTACTAAAAGAAGAGGCAAGATTCCTTGAGTGATTAAAGAAGTGCGATGTGACAGGGAGTGAGTGCCTGGAGCTACTGCCCTCTTTCACAAGGCACTACCACAGATCCTCCCTTTCTGGTTTTGAAATTGCAGGCAGGAATGTGAAGAAGGAGCTAAATCTGGTTTGCTTGGTTCAGCAGTGACTCAGTGTGTTACTACTACTGTACAGATAATGTAGTCTTGTATTTTATGGCTGAATTCCCAGGACAGGCAGCTTTTCCCTTATATAAAGTCATTAAATCATGGATTTCTTAGGATACTAACATTAAACAGATGCAGATAATAAAGATTTAACCTAAAAACATTTTTTAAAGCACTTCATTACAACCTTGTGCTACTTGATAATATTTAAACCAGTGCTTGAATCATTTGATGCAAAGATCATTTAATATGCCTGTTAACAAGCAAGGAAACACCAAGGTAATTATTCATATAATACTCGTGACATTATGGCAGCTATTTATTTGGCAGTTTTAAAATAGTGACCCCAGGGGCGCCTGGGTAGCTCAGTCGGTTGAGCATCTGATTCTAGATTTCGGCTCAGGTCATGATCTCAGGATTGGTGGGATCGAGTCCCCGCATTGGGCTTCTCCAGGCAGTGCACAGCCTCATTCTCCCTCTCTGTCTCTTGCTTGCGCGCATGCACATATTCACAAGCTCTCTAAATAAATAAACTTAAAAAAAAATAGTGACCCCATTTCTTGAATTTCTGAATATTTAAGAATAAATTCACTTATTATTTCATGGTCTTTGTTATTTGAACCAGTTTTTTAGTTGTTAATTTCCAGCCTTTATACAAGAGGAGTTTTGTGATTGTCAGCAAGGTAAAAGAAAAATAGAGTGATCTTAAAATATAGACAAAAAGAAATGAGTCTTTTGTGGGAAAGTTAGTCTTGCTTATGCTTGCCAAAGGAGTGGTGAGGTATAGTCTAATTAACCAGATGTTTTTGAAGTTGAATGCAAGGGCCAGTCCTCTGTTGTTTGAGTTAACACGAGTATACTCATCGAATTTAGCCAGGGACTTTCTCTTTACGATAATGTTTGGATTTTTTGGTTGAAATTTTTTTTCCCCAGTTGAATTTTAAAACTTGTTTCTTGGGGCACTTGTGTGGCTTAGTCGGTCATGATCTCACAGTTCACACGTTCTGGCCCCATATTGGGTTCTGTGCTGACAGCTCAGAGCCTGGAGCCTGCTTTGGATTCTGTGTCTCCTTCTCTCTCTCCGCCCCTCCCCTGCTTGCACTCTGTCTCTCTCTCAAAAATAGAGAAAAAAAAATTTTAAATAAAAAAAGTAAATAAAATTTTCTTCCCTTATTTGTGAACTTTCATTTTTCCTCCTAAAATTTATGGATTTTTTTAAAGATAGGTATGATTAAACAGAAACCTAGGTTATAAAAAAGGATTTAGGCAGCAGTTGCAAATTCAGGGGCCAGGCACAATGAACTACTGTGGTGAGATGTCCAAGTATGACTGTGGGCTTGGAGGAATATAAGCAGCAGCAAGCCCTTTCAAAAATCACTTGTATGTTTCAAAAAAAAAAGAAGAAGAAGAAGAAAGAAAAGAAAAGAGAAAAGAAAAATCATTGTGCAGGCATATGAGGGTCACTGGTTTGTGGATTTTGTATTAAGAAAGTCATATAACTGCCTGTGAAATTAATGTCACCTTATGCTGTATTGATACAATCGAGGCAGGGGTAGATGGGGGTTCTGCTGCTTCGATTCAACCACACCTAAAGTATAGTGTTTCGTTCTGGGTGCCACTTTTATGAGGACCATAACTAACTGCAGTTTATCCAGAGAAGTGATGGAGGCGAAGGTGGGAAATGGACTTGAAATCATGTAATCTAAGGAATGATTGAAAGGCCTGTGGAGTTTAGCCTGGTGAAAAGATTTAGTTGCTGATGTCATGGCTGTCTTCAATATATGACTATCATGTGAGAGAGGATTAAACTTATTCTCTTAGGTCACAGTCAGGACTGAGTGGATGAGTAGCAAAGAGGAAGGTTTTTGAGTTATTAAAAGGGAAGTTTTTGGTAATGTCGGCTGCACAAAAATAGAAGAAGCCTTTTTAGGCATTCATATTTATGAATATCTTAGAAAATTTGGTCTCAGTTTTGTTTTACTTTTTAAACCATAGTTCGTGGGTAAATGTATCAAAGACTTGGGCAAGGAAACATTGAAATCAGTAAGAATGGTAACTTCTACATATGCTTTCATATTCATTCAATAAATATTTACTGGTCACCTGTCATATACCAGGTGCTCCACTGGCTATTGGCAGAGCACGCATTGAGACGTGAAGTGACACCTGAATGAATACATTTGAGGGGGTTGTATGTGTAAGTCTGCTCTAGCAATAAGTAGAAGTAGGGTTTTTTTTTGTTTTGCTTTCTAAGTGTATTTATTTTGAGAGGAAGAGAGAGAATCCCAAGCAGGCTCTGTGCTATTGCTCCATCCCACAAACTGTGAGATCATGACCTGAGCTGAAATCCAGAGTTAGACACTCACCTTACTGGGCCGCCCAGGCACCCCTTTATAAGGATATATGTAGTTTAGTTGCTGGGAAGTTTAAACCAAAAGCATAAAAATACACTGTGTTGACCAGACAACCAATCACAAAATAGGGAAACAAAACTGGTAATAATTTATACCTAAAAAGGGAGAGTAGCAAAATTTGAAATCAAGACCAATCCAAGAGAGCATTGGTGATACACTGATAAAGATTCTTTTCCTCAAATTGAGGAAATTCTGGCCAAATTTGCTTGCACACATGAACAGCAAGAGCTTGTTGATCATGCTTCTTGTTAAATGCAGAACAAAAATTCTCTGTGTACTCTGGTAATATGCCAGTTTTTGTTACGAATGCTAAATTGAAGTACTCTTAACTAAACTTAAAATATATGAAATTTGTCCTTGAAAACCAAAAGAATTATTTCCAATTTGAGGTCAGTTTGTGACCACTAGTAATATGCTTGAGGACCACTATTTGAGAATCACAAATGTAATGCATTTCCTTTCTTTCTTTCTTTCTTTCTTTCTTTCTTTCTTTCTTTCTTTCTTTCTTTCTTTCTGGCAAGCACAAGTTGGGGAGGAGGGAGAGAGAGGGGCACAGAATCTAAAGCAGGCTCCAGGCTCTAAGCTTTCCTCGCAGAGCCCAATGTGAGGCCCAAACTGATGAATGAGATCATCACATGAGCTGAAGTCGTACGTCCAACCGACTGAGCCACCCAGGCGCCCCACGAATGTAAAGCATTTTAAAGCACTAGTTGGGAGGTTATACTAAACCTATAAGTCCCTTCTAGTTCTAGAGGTTTTTTGTGTGATTTTTGTGATGTGGTCCTGAAAAAAAAGAATATTCACATTTAAATAGACCATTTAATAGAGCTTTCCTTTGAGTAATGATGTAATACTGTATTTTATAGTGGTTTGTGATTTTTGAAAGCTACAAACTTTTGGGTAAGTTTGTTTAGTCTGTTGCATTTTATTTTATTTTTATTTTTTATTTTAGAGAGGAGCGTGCCCAATAGCAGTGGAGAGGGACAGAGGGAGACAGAGACAGAGAACAGAATCCTAAGCAGGCTCCATGCTCAGTGTAGAGCCCAATGTGGGGCTCAATCCCACGACCTGAGCCGAAATCAAGAGTCAGATGCTCAACCAACTGAGCCACCCAGGCACCCCTAGTCTGTTGTATTTTAAATGTTAGCAATTTGCTGAAAACCTAAGGCAATGCAAAAGTCAGGACTTAGTAATTGTTAGCTCTGATATATTACATTATTATCACTTAACCAGTTTTTTTTATTGAAGCTTTCTAAAAAAGCTTTTGGGTGAGGAAATGTTGGAAAATCATTTTATCAAAACTTGAAGGTAGTTGTTATCATTAACGCGTCTTCACACCAAGGGTCTCCCTTCAGATGGTAGAAAGCAGAGCTCCTTATACCTTGTCTGCATAGAAGCTCAACGGAGTGGAGAGTCTCAAATTAATATGGAGGCAGTCTCCATTGTTGGTTATATGTGACATCCTATATATATGTTTTTTTCTTTTAGTGAGATCACGTACTATAGGTGAACTTTTAGCTCCAGCGGCTCCTTTTGACAAGAAATGTGGTCGTGAAAATTGGACTGTTGCTTTTGCTCCAGATGGTTCATACTTTGCTTGGTCACAAGGACATCGTACAGTAAAGCTTGTTCCGTGGTCCCAGTGCCTTAAGAACTTGTAAGACTCTTTCCTTTTTTGTATTTTGTATCTCTTGGTAGGATTTACTATTTTCTGTGTGTGGAGTAATAAAAAGATATTGATAACGTAAGTTTTTCCTTGGTAGACTATTATAAATATGTCTTAATCATAAGCTGAATATATGTATTGGAAAATTTGTAGGAAGAATTATCTGACCTTATACAGTGTAGAATATGTGTATTAAAAAGCAGAATCATGGTTCCTTGGTAGTGTATACCTTGTGTTGTGCTAGGGCAGGTGACCTTTGCTATGTGACACTTTTCGGATTTCACAGCATTTTATTAGATAACATGTAATTGATCATGTAATTACTTCTTATGTACTTAAAATTCCTCTGCTTGGATTTATTTGAGTTTCAGTATTTTTGTTAAACGTTTTTCTAAGATGTATCATATACTAAATTTAATCTCTCCCTGCTTTTTGTGTCTACTTGACCTTCATAGTTATATTCATTAGTGTCATAGTTACATATTGCTTTAGGTCTAGAAAGTATGGGAAACTACTGATTATTATGGGTTATTTTTAAGGTAATTTTCTGGTGTCAGTTTTATAATTATCAGGTTTTTGTTTTGTGTTTTGCTTGTTTATACTCGTTTTAGGTTAGCTAAAGGAGTCCTAATAGACATAGTGGTTTTGAGGAAAATTTTGAAACAAATAAATTATAAATTGATTATTGTTGAATTTAGTCTTTTTTTGCAACTGAGAATTTCTTTTGATCTGATTTTATTTGGTCACACCCTTGTGACTAATAGCAGCTTTCCCCCTTCTCATCTATAGGAGTCTATTGTTATTCAGTGTCACTGTGACAAATAATGCTGAAGTTATTTTAACAAACATTTATCATTATTTAATATCTATAGAAGTTCAGAGTAAATAATAACTAGGTTTCAGTCTGACCTTTTTTTCCCCTCAGTCTCTTGCATGGCACCAAGAATATCACCAATTCAAGCAGTTTGAGATTGTCAAGACAAAACAGTGATGGTGCTCAGAAAAATAAGCCTCGTGAACATATTATAGACTGTGGTGACATAGTCTGGAGTCTTGCTTTTGGATCTTCAGTTCCAGAAAAACAGAGTCGTTGTGTCAATATAGAATGGCATCGATTCAGATTTGGACAAGATCAGCTACTCCTTGCCACAGGATTAAACAACGGGCGTATCAAAATATGGGATGTATATACAGGTACAGAGCCATAGTTTTAAAAGCAAACCTGATTGTTTTATGATGCAGGGCATCTCTAGGCACTAGAAGATGTGATTTGAGGGTTTTAACTTACTGAAAAGCAAGTATTGATGCTATGAATGTGTCTTTATAATTGGCCTGAATATCATCTTCAGCTCGTGGTTTTAATTTAAGAAAATAGAGTTCTTACTGCTTGATCACTCTTCAGAGAATATTACAGCAGAAAAGGGCATGTCTAAGGAACATTTAGTTAATTATCATTTATAAACTAGTAATTTAGTTTATGACTCAAATAGCAGGGTGTTTTCTTATATACTTTTTCAGTGATAGCTTGGAGGCTTTCAAGGCAAATGTGGTTTCAGCAATCATTGTCTAACCTTTGGAAGGTTTTAGTGACATTTTATCTGAAGTTTAACTAGATAGGTTGAAGTTAAATTCTTTGGGCAATTAAAAGTGAACATATTGTTAACTGACTAACACAGTTTCTGACTGATAGTATGTACTCAAAAATTTGAAGGTTTTTTTAAATGAGCATTAAAACAATATGGTAGAACACGGCAAGTGATACCAATATTGAGTGAGGATAATGAGTCAGTAAATTTGATTGGATTCTTGAAAAAAAAAAACTTAAGGAAAGCACATAGATTTTCATAGAAAACAAAACTCTTTCAAGTACATTTTTTCACTGATTATCTTTGAAAATTTAGATGGTTATTTGATAACATTTATCTTCTGGGGAGCTTGACATTCTGTTAGTAATCCAAAGCCAAGGGAAATTTTGACTTTATATTTAAAATCATACTCTACAAAGATTAAAAATGATAATTAAGCTTTCCTGATAGTAAATTAACTGATTTACACTTCAGGAATTCCCTTTAAACTTCCCTAAAAAATTTAGGCTTTGCTTTCCTGGAAATAATCCATTTTAAAACAGTATAAAAATAGAGACTCTTTAAAGGTGATAGTAAAAGTGCTAATAAGTCACCTTACACTTGATAAGCTAAGGAGGTGCCAAGGATTTCTACTTTAGATTTTTTTTTTTTTTTAATGGTGAAGAGCCCTATTTTAAAAAAATAGAAGCTGATAAAATTACTAACATTGTCTTTTTCCCCTTTTCCATTGCATTTAGGAAAACTCCTCCTTAACTTGGTGGATCATACTGAAGTGGTCAGAGATTTAACTTTTGCTCCAGATGGGAGCTTGATCCTTGTATCAGCTTCAAGAGACAAAACTCTGAGAGTGTGGGACCTGAAAGATGATGGTATGTCTTTTTTCCAGCCTGTGAAACATAATGAGTTTCTGGAGAGGTGGCGATCATCTAGGGCATTTGACTTTCAAAGTGGCATACGATCAAAGTTTCCTTTTCTCTAATCATTTGGTCCCTTTCTCTGTGTAGATCAAGCAAAACCATAAATGTAATCCAGAATAGGAGCCAGCAGTTACTCTGAACAACATATTATTCAGAAACTAACCACACAGATCTGTATCAACGATTTGAGGACAAAATCTGGGTCAGTTTTAGGATTTGGTATGAACTGGTCTGTGTTGGTTTATTTCTTTCATCTTAGGGAAGGTTATTAACTTCCTTCATTTGCTTAGCAAAAATTTAAGTAGATTTTGAAGTTACAGACACATAATTTAGTAATCAAATCAAATATAGATTAAAATGTGATTTATACACTGGAATCTGTAATACCTAAATGCTAATAAGCATTATAGTAAGTTGGATAGGTTAAGTAACAAATTATCAAAAGTAAAAGACTTGCTCTCCAATATAATAAAAGGTATGTTAGTGTTAACTACTCAAGTTTTTCTGAAACTTTGTCAGTTGCAGTGCTTACAGAGTTGGAGAGTTCTATCTTATTTGAGAGGACCAGAGATGAGCATTTCTTCCCCCTTTTTAGCTGCTAATGAAAGACATTACAGTTTTGGCTAACACCTTATACTTAAATAATATGTTTTAGGGCTCTACCAACCTCAAGCTGGAGGTCAAGGTCTTGCTCAGAGGTGTTGCAACTTAAATGTAGTGGGAGACAAAACCCTCAGGTTTGGAGACTCGTTCCGGCTGATGGGTAATAACCATTGCCTGATAAAAATCATATGCTAATGTTACCAAACCATGACGGACCTCCTCTGCATTTCATCATTTGCTGACTGCTCAGCTGTTGAGAGATGAAGAGATTTCTCAACAGTTGTAACAGTAATTAAATTTTTATTTTGTTTTGCATATTAAATACTGCTTGCTTTCTCAATACATTTTCAGTGCATATGTTTTAAGAACATAGACTCAGTAAACTAACCGTAAGCTCAAGAGAGTAGGGACTTTGTCTTATTCACAGCTGTATCCTCAGTGGCTGACATACAGTAGGCATTCAGTAGGTATTTGTAAAATTAAGAGTTAAAATCTACGTAGACATAGTTGTGTGCTTTAGGTCTAATGCACGGGGGCTTTTGAGCGGAATGTAGTTATCAAAAAGGAAGAAGGATGAAAGGTATTTTGAAGGTGTTTCTCAAGTCTCAGCCTTGAAATGTTTCATTTGTAGAATAAGGGGCTTAGACTAAAAGAATTCTGTCTTCGTAGATGAAGGGTCAGGAGACTTTTTCCTAAAGGGCCAGATGGTAAATATCTTGGGCTTGTGGACCATGCCATCTCTGCTGTAGTTCCGTCTGCTGTTGTAGTACAACAGAAACAGATGGGCATGATTGTGTTCCAGTAGAACTTGACAAAGACAGGCAACTGGTGTAGTGTCCAACCCCTGTTACAGATAAATCACTGCCACTGTAGAAGCTTGCGATTCTGTGATTCTGCCATTTTTGAAATGCTACTCTTTGGAAGTGAACTCTGGGGTTAACACCAGTTATTTCTTTTTGTTCAGGAAACATGATGAAAGTATTGAGGGGCCATCAGAACTGGGTGTATAGCTGTGCATTCTCTCCTGACTCGTCTATGCTGTGTTCAGTGGGAGCCAGTAAAGCAGTATGTATCAAAGTTCTTGGACATTCATTGTGAATTGGATTATAATGTGTGCATAATCACTTTAAATCTAAGTAACCTATTAAGTCTGCTCGGTGTCATGAATATCTTAAATGTTTTATTTCATTATGGGGAAAATTTGCATGAGGGAAATTAAATATAGTTACTGATTGTGGAGTGAGAAATTGGATTGCTTTTAGTTAGAGGTAATATTCTTAAAGTAAGGGATATGTCAAATTTATGTTTTTCTAAGATCTAGGAAAGTTTATGCGATATAGAAGAGATCTAGTCCAAATGTTAAGACATTCCCGCTAATTATTTTCTTCTCTGTTGTTCTATTTTTTTGTCCAGTTTGCCGTTTAAAAAGTTTTGAGTCCCAGCTGGTCCTGGACATTTAACTGAAAAAAAGTAACTTAAAAATCTAATAATAAAAATAGCACTCGTATATGTCTAGAGTGAATTATAGATGAATTGACATGGTCTATCTTGCATAGCATACCTGTAGACAGATTAAGTATGAAGTGACTTGAGAGGGTTATGCTTATTGATGAACTCTCTTTTAGTTGTCTACCAGCTCTGACTTAGTATAGTGCAGGAGATCTTATTTAGCTTCAGATGTTTATGAAAATTGTTGAAGTCCAAATACATGTGATATTCACAATACACTGAGTTAATGGGGGGTGGGAGGCTGGTTATAAATGCATTTTATTTAGCCAAGAAGTATGTTAAAATGATAGTTGCAAATGTTGGAAGTTTAGAAAAAAAGTATTCAGTTCTTTAAAAATCATAAGAAGAACAAAGCTAGATATTGACATTGCTATTTTAGGCTGTGTGTTTTCCATATGCTTCTTGCTTTCCCTGTCACAGGTGGTGGCAGCAATATTGGTGTGATTGAGGTTATGCTGGCACCACTCGCACACAGGCGCACAATGGTGTTAGCTGGGCAGAAAGAGTGGCATCTCTGGCTACCGGGCTGGGGGCGACCTTTACCGTAGGATGAAGTAACCTTGCATTCGGCTGCAAGGTGTACTGTACGTACACAGGTGCTGGTCGATGTCCACTTTCTGCTTTTCTTTCTTTC
Source organism: Panthera uncia (assembly GCF_023721935.1). NCBI lineage: Eukaryota > Metazoa > Chordata > Mammalia > Carnivora > Felidae > Panthera > Panthera uncia. The sequence goes on from NC_064814.1 coordinate 40,510,191, forward strand.
TTTTTTTCTTTTTTAAAGTAATTTCCCCCGCAGTGAAACCCACTGACTCCTCCAAGTAAATTGATCTTCCGGTCTCAAGGAATTGGGAGTCTGACATGTGAAACCAATTTAATGTAATGTCATTGGCGTTCAGATGGTTTCTCTGTGCTATTTTTTTGGAATTCTTTGCGATGTTAGAGATACCTTAAGTCTTTGATCCAACTTAAAATTCGTATTTATTTTTCTCTGGAAGTAATGTATTGTGTCTGTGCAGAAAAAAAAGTAGCAAAAAGGATTGCTTTACTCCAAGAGGAGAGATTGTCTTATTAGGATCGTTCTAAACCTCCAAGCTCGCATTTAATGTAACTAGACTGAAGTAAACGTTTGAATCCTATTCAGAGCTATTCTGCACAGTCTAAGTTCTGGTCTTATACAATTGAAAAGTATATGTAAACTTGTACTAAAGTAATTTAAATGTTTTATAGTTTAAATGTCTAATGATTGTGGTCGGTTTGGGAAAAATAAGATTGGCAAATCTTGATTCACAGACATGTTGTTAATTGTAATATTTTCATAAATTAGTTTTTTCATTTCATAATGTGGTTTAACATCCTTGTTGTTTGCCAAAGAAATTTCATTTGGCTGTGAAAATTCTCTTTGCTTGCAGTATCTGTTTCTCTTCCTAGGCTCACGTTGGTGACCCAAGCCTATTGTAAACAAGTGATTATCTCAAAGGGAGATGCCAATGGAGTAACAATTTGTTAACATTACATTTTCTGTCTGTATATTTTTTACAAATTTGGTAGTTTCTGGAAAAAAAAAAAGAAGGGGGTTTGTAGTACTTAACCCTATTTACTTCTGTATATTTTAGTTAATTAGTTTTTGGAATAAATGGATTTCAGTATAACTTTGTGGTTAAGGTTAAATTGCATTGCCTTTTTTACATTTAGGCTTATTTTTAAATTAACATTTAACAGAAACATTTGAAATAGAATTTGCATGTCTACTTTAATTAACTTAAAGACTGATTTTAATCTGACTATGACACTGAGCATATTCTTTTAATTATTCATAATTTATAATGTTTAATTTAATGTAATGTTAATTAAGCGTAGCAGTTGTAGTTTAAGTTGTGCCATTTTGTCCTCTGTGTGTCTGAAGGAAGCTATAACATTTGCCTTTTTATTGCAGGTTTTCCTTTGGAATATGGATAAATATACCATGATACGGAAACTAGAAGGACATCACCATGATGTTGTAGCTTGTGACTTTTCTCCTGATGGAGCATTGCTGGCTACTGCATCTTATGATACTCGAGTATATATCTGGGATCCACATACTGGAGACATTCTGATGGAATTTGGGTGGGTGCAGCATGCATCAATTGTAGTCTGTAATTCATCTCTGGCTGTCCGTATAGCTTTTAAGAAGTTACATGAATGATTGGAATCACTAACATGTTGAACCTAAAATTGCATTTTGCCATAATTTTTAAGTTGCAGTATTATTTAAGTCCTTGAATAATGCAAAGCTGTAGATACAAATTCTAAAAATAAATTTGGCTGTCTTGATACAGATCGTGTTATTGTCATGTAACAGCATATGACTCTGTAGAAGTGGTCATTATATTTAGAGTTTCATGTCAGGGAAAATAGTTGAAACTGAAGTTGGAGTTAATCTTAGTGATTTAAACCGCATTGTAAAAAGGAGATTAGTAATTCTTCTAAGGTTCCTTTCATTGAATATGAATCTATCAGCTCTCCCCAGGCTCCTCAGTTGTGTTCGTTGAGGCCACTTTAAACATTCAAAGACAGATGTACTCTGTACCTGGATAGTTTTGCTTCTTGAAGTGACCCTCATTTCCACTGAATACATGTATTTGACCTCAGGCACCTGTTTCCCCCGCCTACTCCAATATTTGCTGGAGGAGCAAATGACCGATGGGTACGATCTGTGTCTTTTAGTCATGATGGACTGCATGTTGCAAGCCTTGCTGATGATAAGTAAGTGTGTGAATTACAATTTGACCTATTTATTATTGTCTTTTAAAGATTTCCTTTTATCTTTCTACTTAATGAAAACATTTTCAAAGCTTAAAAGAAAAAAAAAAGCCTTTCTGCAGTGTGGGTTTTAGTGTCTCTTTCTCTAAACAAGACTTGGGGAGATGTTGTGTGTCTTAAAGAACATTGGCCTGAACTCAGGTCTTGATCTCTCAGTTGATGAGATCAAGCCCCGCGTCAGGCTCTGTGCTGACAGCATAGAGCCTGTTTGGGATTCTGTCTGTCTGTCTCTCTCTCTTTCTCCATCCCCACTTCTCCCTCCCTCCCTCTCTCTCCCTCTCTCTCTCTCTCAAAATAAATAAATAAAACATTAAAAAAGAAAAAAAAATATTGGCCTGAAGCGTATCCAGGTGCACTAAAGGTAATGCACGCCTTCCCTGTGCGCCATGTTTGTTAACCAGTGTAAGCAAACTGGGGAGATTTTTTTTTTTTTTTTAATTTTTTTTAACGTTTATTTATTTTTGAGACAGAGAGAGACAGAACATGAACGGGGGAGGGTCAGAGAGAGAGGGAGACACAGAATCTGAAACAGGCTCCAGGTTCTGAGCTGTCAGCACAGAGCCCAACGCGGGGCTAGAACTCACGGACCGCGAGATCATGACCTGAGCCGAAGTCGGCCGCTTAACCGACTGAGCCACCCAGGCGCCCCTGGGGAGATTTTTAATGAGCCCACAGAGATTTTTTTTTCAGTAATACCTTGTAAAGGTTGAAGCAGAAAGACGTTTTCAAAGTGGAATAAATGGTAAAAATGGTGATTTGTGTCCACTGCAGTTGAGGCTACAAGATGAGATGGCAGACGAGCGAGATGCACTGCTGATTGGTACAAAGCAGAAACTAGATACAGCCATTCCGTTTTCTCATGCTTTTATCATGCAGTGTGCAAGGATGCAGCAGTAAGCAGTTTCAGAAATTCAGAAAGTGACTCATTATCATCTTTCCAGGACATTAGCAAATGTACAGGGAGAGTTTTTTGGGTGTTTTTTTTTTTTTTTTTGGCCAGCAGTCACTGTTTTTCTGTTTGTTCAGATTTTGAATGTCAGGTCTCTGCTGTTTGTAGACACACTCTACCTATGTGAAAAGGCTTTTTTTAATGCCTTGGAAAGAGAGTAAAACAGATCAGATATTAATTGAGTGTAAAGAGAAAGATTCCGGTTGTGACCATTTTAGATCTGAATACGTGGAAGGAGAGGTAGCCATGCATTATAGTCCCTTAAGTGTCAGTTGGTCCAAATTACCAATTGGTATAGGCTAGAAAATATTTGATAAAACAAGTTACAGTAATTGCTTGCTGCAGTGATGTGATATGTGCATGTTGTGTGTATTTTGTGACTTGGAACAGAGTGCCATTTTTATCTGAATTATAGAAGTTGCTTTTACTTTAAATTTCCTGTTACTCACTGTACAATTTATTTCCTTTCTAGAATGGTGAGGTTCTGGAGAATTGATGAAGATTATCCAGTTCAAGTTGCACCTTTGAGCAATGGTCTTTGCTGTGCCTTTTCTACTGATGGCAGTGTTTTAGCTGCTGGGTAAATAGAATTTTCTATTCTCTTTAAGAGGCAATTTAAGGTGGCTTTTGGTCAAAGCAGCCAGTATTTTATTGTCATTAAATCTTCCAGAAGGGCTCTTTGTACTACTGTTACTTTGTCATAGAGGAGATCGTTGGTTAGGTCTTCTTAATTAGGTTTTAACATGGGGGCACCTGGGTGGCTCAGTCTGTTAAGTGTCTGACTTCGGCTCAGGTCATGATCTCATGGTTCGTGAGTTCGAGCCTGCTTCAGGTTCCATGTTTCCCTTTCTTTCTGCCCCTACCCTGCTTGCATTCATTCATATTCTCTCTCTCTCTCTCTCTCTCTCTCTCTCTCTCTCTCTCTCTGTCAAAAATAAACAAAAACATCAAATTTTTTTTAAGTTAGGTTTTAATGTGTAGCTTATGACTCTCATACACAGCTTTGAATGATAGTTGTTGGAGTTGTAGGATGTTTAAATACATGTACACGTGTGACTGAGCTAATGATTTCTTTTGTTTCTGTTTAGGACACATGATGGAAGTGTGTATTTTTGGGCCACTCCAAGGCAAGTCCCTAGCCTTCAACATTTATGTCGTATGTCAATCAGGAGAGTGATGCCCACCCAAGAAGTCCAGGAGCTGCCAGTTCCTTCCAAAGTGTTGGAGTTTCTCTCCTACCGCATTTAGAGGGCTCTGTCTTCCTGGTGCTAGGGACTGACCGAGCACACGTGACACAAACCTCAAGCTTGACTGACTTCAAGTATCTGTTTTTCAAGGTTTAGAAGATTTATTTAATTTGATACATTCTTGTAGTGCATTTTGGTCATTTGATCATATTAAAATATTATTTATAGACTATAGGAGAAGTATTTCCAAACATATCAAATGTAAATTTTTTTTTAAAGTTTAACTGTGAAAACATATACATACATGTATATATTTAGATATAAGCTGCTATGTGTTGAATGGGCCCTTTGCTTTTTTAACTTTTAGTTCCAAGATGTATATATTGCTTCAGTAGATCCACAATGTATATCTTAGCTGTAAAGTGGAAGGATTTTTTTTTTTTTTTATTCTGGGCCACTGAGTTAGATGGTAAATATTGGCTGAAGAAAGCTGAATTTCCTCATTAAAAAATGCAAATTTGGTTGGGGGGTGGAGGTCAGACCTCCGACCTACAAGTAAAACCCCTAGGGAAACGATTTTGTTTTCCTTAGGAACGTTATCCACGAGGTAGAATTTGAATATGACATAGCCAGGGTTATAACTAGGAAAACGATGTGTGTGTCCTGTCATGGCCCCGCCCCCATAACTATTGTTGTGGGCCTTAACTTTGGAAAGCAGCTTGCTACTTTAACCCCGTGGTGTAAAGTATTATAAATTTTAGTCCATTTGAAAAGTCCATCTACTGTATTATTGCTAAATATTTTGTTGTTTATACTAAGGGACAATTTTAAGACCGTGGTATTGCTTTTTTGTTTGTTTTTTGTTTTTTTTTTTTTTTTACATGTATCATATGTTTCTGCAGGGGGTGATAATTGGTGATTTGCCAAAGAGAAGCAATACAGTATATCTGCTTTTGCCTTCTGTTATTTATCGTACCTGCAGATATTAAGAATGTATGCATTATGTAAAATGCTTGATTATATATTTTTGAGTTTTTTAAATTAAAGACTTGTAAAAAAAAAACCACTCTCACAAATGTTTCTTCTGTGTGTGGGAAGGTTCACTGCTTTTGTCTGTCTCCGTCGGGAGCCTGATGAGGCACCACAGCAAATGAAGCAAGGAGGCTGATGAGTAAATAGTACAGGTACCATCCCTGTGCCAGTTCATGCCTCGGGGACGCAGCAGCTTTTATGTTGATGTGTTCTGGGAGAACTGCTGTGATTATTAATGCTTTCTTTAAAAGCACAGAAAAGCTTGGGGCGCCCAGCTGCTCAGTCGGTGGAGCGGGAGACTCTTGATCTCTCAGGGTTATGAGTTCAAACCCCGCTTTGGGGGTAGAGAGTACATAACGTGCATACATACAATTTAAAAAATAATAGAGAAAAGCTGTAGAACAAGGGAAAATAACTATTGAGCAAAAGAAAACTATAGTCTTTTAGGGGGAACCAACAGCCTCATAGTAAGTCTATCTCGTTAAAGTAGCCAAAGGAAAGTCTAGTGACGTGGGCCTTTTGAGGAGGTGAAATAAGCAAAACTTTTATTAGCCACGTGTGCTCTCGAAGACTTGTTTGCACCGAGAAATTATTTGAAAGTTCTTCCAGTTGGCTCTGTGAAGGGTGGAAGTTATAAATTTGAAAGCCAGTTGAAAATGTGCCCAAGTTGCTTCTTGAGAATCACCTATCTTACAAAAAGTAGCACAGAAGCATCTTATCTTTAAACCTGTTGTGATTTTTTTTTTTCAACGTTTTTTATTTTATTTTTGGGACAGAGAGAGACAGAGCATGAACGGGGGAGGGGCAGAGAGAGAGGGAGACACAGAATCGGAAACAGGCTCCAGGCTCCGAGCCATCAGCCCAGAGCCTGACGCGGGGCTCAAACTCACGGACCGCGAGATCGTGACCTGGCTGAAGTCGGACGCTTAACTGCGCCACCCAGGCGCCCCCCGTTGTGATTTTTTACTTCAGAATGTGTCTGCTTTATAATTTGAAAATGATAAGATACCATTTCTTATTCTTGACAACATTAAATGATTTGCTCTCCAACCAATGTATGTGATCAAGTAAAAGTCGCATTTTTGGAAGATGCATTCTCTGAGAAGGCCAGATTGCTTACTACCTCTTCATGTGAACGTCACAGCGCCAGGGTGAATGGAAGATTGCGGAATGTAAGTCACGTAGAAACAGACTTAAATTTTCCATTTATCTGTGGAGACAGATAATAACAGGATGATACTGCTTCAGACTGAGTGACCCAAGGAAGGTAGGGAAGATGTGGTTGGGTCAGATTCTAGCGATGCTATTTTATCGGAATGATACTGCTTTCTCCCATTTGCCAGAAGCATGCCATTCGGAGAACTGGCAAGAGATCATTTATGTTCAGATGTGATTTCCTATCTTAGTGCCCACAGGGGTGCCTCGCAGTTAGCAGCCATGCTATCTTTTCACAATTTCAAATGATTTAAAGCGACACTTGAAGACCTGTAACTTGATCTTAGGTCTGCAAATCTTGACTTTATGATGGTTGATGTCCTCTGCCTACTTGTGCCAAAGTAAAGTTGGATTCAGCTGGTTTGTACTGTCCTCAGGGCAACAAGACAGCATTACGGCAGGAGCATGCTTCTGGGTTGAGGCAGTGGCCGATGGGTACAGAGGACTTGGCTCTCAGCCAGCCAGCACAGGGATGAGAAAGAGACTGAGAAGCCAAATATCGCCTCTCAAGCCAAAAACCGGAGAGTGAATCCAGCCATCAGATTCATCAGAATGAAGGTTTGCGGGCGATAAAATTCTGACCAGTTTCTGGCCTAACAATGCATTTTAACTATAGAATGTATAGATTATAATATACAAGTAATATCTACAATAGAGTTAAATATAGTTAATTGTATGTCAGTTTCAAAATCAGGTAAAGCATCCATTTGGAGTATACTGGTTTTTTTTGTTTTTAAATCCCCTTGGAAGAGCTGTCAGCAATAAAGTGCAACCTGGAGAAATGGTCATCATAACTTTAGCTTCTGTTTATGATAAGATGTTTAGGAGAAGTGAAGATTTGTAGGCAATTTCATCCTGTGCTTGGCTCTGTAAAGCTTGCTTTTAGCCAAAAGCAAAAAGCTGGCTTGAGCAGGGTGTAAATTGATGTATTTATATTACAGGTAGCTGGGTAGCTTTGTGTGGTTGTGATTTGGCATTTTGTGGGTTTAATAGTTGAGTCAGAGAAAAAGACTGAGGCTGGGATTGAGGAAAGAAGATCAATTTTAATTCCACTTTTACCAACTCTGGCATTATTCTCCCTATTAGAGCCTACAACTCTGATGACCCTTGTGGTTTCTCTTTTAGAGATGATCGAAAGCTAGGAACTTTCTTTACCTGTACTACCATGGGAAGTTGTTCTTCTGTTCTGAAAATAAACCCTAGACTTTGGCTAGGAAAACGTGTAATACAGTGATGACAAAGGACTGTCCTCTGAAGACAGGTGAAGCGGTGACTCCGGTAAATTGTTTTGTGTAGATCTTCCAATTGATTAATAATGGAATGTTCTTACAGAAAAATAAGGATGAATATTAAAAGATAGCTGAGAAAGAGATAATGGTATGAAATACAGCAAGGAGTGAGGCTACTATAAAATGGAAACCATAAAGACCTAAGTTTGCACTCAGCTTTGGGGCGCCTGGCTGGCTCAGAAGAGCATGTGACTTTTGATCTCGAGGTCATGAGGTTGAGCCACATTGGGTGTAGAGATTACTTAAAAATATGTAGAATGTTAAAAAACAAAAACAAAAACATGTTTGCACTCAGCCTAATTGGCTCAAATGCAAAATGGGAAGTTCACCCAGTAAGTCAAGTGATGCACTGGGTCTGTCTCATACCATCATTCAATCCTTTATTGTTGAAGAAAGCACAGTTAAAGCTTTCTATAGGACCAGCAGGAATACTTCCTAAATGCTTTTTTTTTTTTTTAAGTTTATTTATTTATTTTGAGAGAGACGGTGTGAGCAGGGGCAGAGATAGAGAGAGGGAGAATCCCAAGCAGGCTCCATGCTGCAAGTGCAGAGCCTGACATGGGCTCAATCCCACAAATCGTGAGATCATCACCTGAGCTGAAACCAAGAGTTGGACACTTAACCAACTGAGCCACCCAGGCCCCCCACTTCCTTCATGTTTCTTAAACAGATGGAAACTGCCAGAGCACACAGGTATCCATTTCCTTGTATTCCCCAACTGTCTCCCCGACGTCTAAAGCCCCTAAGACAATTTGGCAGAAATTCTAGGCTTCAAGCTTGAATGATACCAGTTGAGCTTAGAAGAGGAAGCAAACACCCCTGTGGGCCTGTGCTCCAAGCGCCCGCAGCCCCACATCAGGGTGTCTCTACCATCACCTGCTTTGGGACATGAGCCTGTTTCACTGGTTTTACTGAATTTCATGACATTCCAATTCTTGCAGATATTTGAGTCTCTGACCATTACGTCGATGGCCTCTTCTTGGTGGTCACAGATATGCTGCCCCAGCACAAAGTGGTCTTGCCCTTTTGTCTTTCTCAAATCATCAGTCTTAATTTCTACACCACTTCCTTGGCCTATGCCCTGTTGCCTGTCACTGCTCCTTAGGTGTTGCCGCCTCATTAAGAAGGCAAATGCCTCCCCCGAGGGGGTCCTGTAGCCTCGGGGCTCTGCCCCTGGCTGGCCTGTGGGTCACAGTGACAGCTCTTTGGAACCATGGAGAGATGAAAGACTAGCCCTTGGGTTGCAGGCATGGAAGTACCCCTGTGTTGGGGAATTTGGATGAGAGGCCCAGAGCCAACTGACCCAGCTTGTGCGACCTGGAGAGAGCACCTCCTTCAGAATGTCTGGGCCACGCTGCTCAGCACCTGGCAAAGACCCAGCCTTCTAGGCTTGGCCCCATCTGGCCCATCAGGAGGGTGTTCATATAGCAGATTGGCCTCGTTTCTCACCCCAGGGCCTGTTGCCCAGAGGACTTTGCAGAAGTGTTGGCTGAGGCTGCAGTAGTCCCAAGGTTGATTGCAGACCCTGCCACTTAACAGCTTGTAACTTTTGGAGCTTCGAGATCTATCTATCTATATAAATGCTGTAATAATGCCTCCCCTACACAAGTAGTGTTTATTTTGTATCTGTCTGTACAGTGTCAGGTACCCAGTAGGCATTCAGCATTTGTTACTACCATTCCTTGAGCATTGGCCAAGTGCTCAATGCTATTCCTGGTACTTTCCAGCAACTCAAGTATTATTACAGAGCTGTGGAGGTTCAGAGAGACCGACTTACTGGTCAAGGCCATACAACTAAGAAATGACATCCAGGATTTGAATTCTATTTCCTCTGTCTCCAGGGCCGTGGATGAGCACTCTTCTTTAGGCAAGGCATTCGGTCAACATAGACACCTATGCTAGTCCCTGCCTGTGCCTCCAAGCTCTGGGGTCAGCATGCTGTCAGGCCTAACTTTTCCCCAACACGCCCCACTTTTCCCTGAATCACAGAAGACATGAACTTACAAGGAATGACTCCAAATTTCATTTGGAGATGGAAACCTACACAGACCAGGAAATGACTGCTGAGCTCTGCCCTTTGCGTGCTGCCTGGGGAAATTACACTGGACGTTGGTCAAGTTTTTTCTTCCGCGCTGCTCTCCTTAGGAACTTATCTCAAATGAATCACTTTTATTACCCACGTGAACAATCGAACGCACAGGCCGAAACAGGAAGCAGCAGAGCAGTCACTGGAGATGACAAGGTCAGCTGACCCGACAGCCACTGGCTTGGGAGATCAACACCAGTTCTGGTTACCAGGTGCCTAACCTAGAGGAAGCTTGAACCTCTTGCACCAGCTGAGCACCAGGGTTAGACTCACTTGCCTGGAGCCGACCCAACAGGAACAGCCACGAGAGTGGCTCTGCGCCAGGTGGGAGACTTCTCCAGGTCAACCGATACAGATGCCATCAAAGCAGCAGGGGCAGTTCATAGGCAGGAAGGGGCCAAGTCAGAAATAAAGGACCAGAACATCCCTAACATACTCCTGGATTAAAAGCTAACACTCTTATCCCTCCGCATTTGAACAACTCTGAAATTAGCATGTACTTTAGAATCAACACTGTCTTTCAATTTTTTTTCTTAAGTGGTACACGCTCATGGTACAGATTATAAGCAGTGGCATCTATAATTAAGAGTTCAATGGGATGTTATAGATCATGTCAAGAGTAGAAGACATTAGGGGCGCCTGGGTGGCTCAGTCGGTGAAGCATCTGACTTCGGCTCAGGTCATGATCTCATGGTCTGTGAGTTTGAGCCCCGCGTCGGGCTCTGTGCTGTCATCAGCTCAGAGCCTGGAGCCTGTTTTGGATTCTGTGTCTCCCTCTCTCTGCCCTTCCCCACTCACACTTTGTCTCTGTCTCTGAAAAATGAATAAACCTTAAAATAAAAAAAAAAAAAAGAGAAGACATTGGCGACAGATGAATGGGGTGCAAGGTAAGAGGACACAGGTGAAAGGGTCTAACAGTTGTGAGCCCTTCCTGAAAAACGGTTTGACAGTAAAAATCCAGCCAATGAAAATCTATTCCAATGGAAAAATGGCTAACATTTACAGACACTGTGATGTAGCCACTCTCCTAAGTGTTTAAGCTGTATAATCCTCGCAACAACCCTATGAAGCAAGTATTGTTATCCCCATTTTATAGATGAGGAAACTGAGGCATAGAGGGCTTGCCAAAAAGCCAACTTGCCAAAAAGCCACCTGATAGTAAAGGATGGAGTCAGGATTCAGGCCAGCAAAACAGTTGCTCAGTCTGCAGTTGAGCAGAGTTCGACTTGGAGCTTCCTGGCTGGCAGAGCAAAGTAGGATCTAGAAGTAAATACATGCCTGGGGCGCCCAGCTGGTTCTGTCGGTAGAGTGTGCAACTCTTGATCTCAGAGTTGTGAGTCTGAGCCCTATGTTGGTGTAGAGATTACTTAAATAAAATCTTAGGGCTGCCTGGGTGGCTCAGTCAGTTAAGTGTCCGACTTTGACTTAGGTCTTGATCTCACAGTTCGTGAGTTTGAGCCCCATGTTGGGCTCTGTGCTGACAGTTGGAGCCTGAAGCCTGCTTCGGATGCTGTGTCTCCCTCTCTCTCTGCCCCTCCCCCGCTTGCACTGTGTCTCTCTCTCTCTCAAAAATAAACATCAAATAAATAAAATCTTAGAAATAATTAAAAGTAAACACATGCTTAATAAATAAAAATCTCCACATGTATTTTTAAAGTAATGTCTTCATGATTTTATTGTTTTTAAAGATAAATGCTCATGGCTTTTTAAAGTCAAGCCATATGGAAAAGTACAAAAAACTGCATACTATTCCTTCTCCCAGAAACAACATAGGCGATCCCATCTCTGATATCTTACTTTGCAAATGAAAGGGAGGAAAAGAGGGAAAGAGAGAGAGGTAGAGTGCCTCTGTGGAGCTCTTCTGGGTCACTCTAGCTTGTTTTCTAGGCACTAAATACTGAGAGGCCAAAGACACATCCTCAGACAAGGCCAAGGCGGAGTCCAGTTACACACTTGTAAGGCCGTTAGCTTCAGAGTCGAGAAATACTTGGTTTAAAATCTTTGCTCTACTTAGGCACCTGGCTGGCTCAGTTGGTGGAGTGTGCGACTTTTGATCTCACAGTCATGAGTTCAAGCCCCATGTTGGGAGTAGAGATTATTTAAATAAATGAAACTTTAAATAACATAAAAGATTTACTCTGCTTTGTAGCTGTGTGATCTTGAACGAGTCCCTTTCACCTCCAGAAACTCCTCTTCCTCACCTGTGAAGTTAGACATCATCCTAGTATGTAAGGCCTAGGGTTATCAGGATTAAATGAGATCAAGCCAGGGCACCTGGGTGGCTCAAGCAGTTAAGCGTCCGATTCTTGATCTTGGCTCAGGTCATGATCTCACGAACCGTGGGATCAATAACCACGTGGGGTTGTGCGCTGAAAGCGTGGAGCCTGCTTGGGGATCCTCTCTCTCCGCCCCTCCCCTGTTCATGCCATCTCAAAATGAATGAATGAATGAATGAGAGATCAAACCCCAGAAGCACTTAGCATAAGGCCTAGCCTAAAGTAGGGAGCTGTTAGTACTCTGCCTAAGGGGAGCACATCTCTATAGCAACAGGGGTGTTTATCATTATCCCCTACCCCAAACAAATTTGAGGCAAACCAGAGAAAAACTTTTTAGTGTATCAGCCATTGCTTCAGTGTTTAATTTCTGAAATAGATGCCAAAGGCCTTAAAAACAGACACACCCCCTCTCAGCCTCCTGTGAGCAGGCAGATGATCAGGGAAGGATGAATAGGGAGGCGGAGAACTGGATGGAACTGAGCCCCGCTTCCTGCCCCCAAAATGCAAGCCTTGCAGCGCAGGGTCCTTCCACCGGAGGGGAAGGCACAGAGGCTGCAGCCCAGGGTGGGCAGAGGTTTTTGCCGGAACCAGTACGAGGGCCACCTCCCTGAGCTGGGCTGTGTGCAGGCACTGTGTCAGAGGACACTGTTTAGCTGCCCCTTGGGTGTGCACCCATCAGGACGCATAACCAGCCTCTCAGGCCTGCCCACCTCTGCCCAGGCAGTGGCCAGCCTACCCTGGCTTCCTTGGCATCCAGGGCCTCCCTCTACTCCAGCACTTGTCATTCATGCACTCATTCATTCATTCATGCCTGCCTTTGTGCATTCATTCTGTTAGCTAGGATGCAAGGGGAAGTTATTCCAATCATGATGGCTGAAAGCTATCCATAGAAGGGAGCTATCAGTAGAAGGGACACAAGCAGGGAAGGAATGTGTGCTGTTTTGCAGAACAGGGTTAGTTTTGCTTTTCGGCTACATGACAGCTCAGAAAGAACATACTAGAGAGGGCAAGGTAAGAGACGGAGAACAGAGAGGAGTGATTACATCATTCATATCTTCTCCACTTTGCTGCACAGTATTAGTTACCTTTTTTTTTCTTTTTTCTTTTTTTTAATATTTATTGAAGCAGTCTCTACACCTAATGTGGGGCTAAAACTCACGACCCAGAGATCAGGAGTCACACGTGCCCTTAGGTACCATTCATAATCGCCCCATTTTGGTTTGTTCGGTGATTATAACAGCTGATATTTCTACACACTTCTGCTTCACATAATTTACCTTTTTATGCTCATAATAATTCCATGCACTTGGTCCCGCTCTAGTCAGCATCCTCGTTTTACTGGAAGAAACTGAGGCACAGGGAGGTGATACAACTTTTAAGGCCACACAGCTTAGTGGCAGAGATGGGCCTTGAATCAGGCAGGCTGGCTCTCTGACCACCACACCACCCTGCATCTCTTGGCCCCCTGGTTTGCAAACATTTAGCCTACTCTGGGCGGCAGCCTCTGGCAGCCCATAGGCCCAAGGAAAGGGCCCTGGAGCTTTCCATCTAGTGAACAAGCTCTCGCTGGTTAGACATTTAAATAAGATTGCTCCCTCTTTTCTCCTATTAAAAATAGCTCCCCAAGGGCACCTGGGTGGCTCAGTCGCTTAAGCGTCCAACTCTTGATTTTGGCTCAGGTCATGATCTCACGGTTCATGGGATCGAGCCCCGCGTAGGACTCTGCACTGAGCGTGTGGAACCTGCTTGGGATTCTCTGTCTCTCTCTCTCTCTCTCTCTGCCCCTCCCCTGCTTCCTCTCTCTCTCTCAAAATAAATAAATAAAAACGTTAAAAAAAGAAAAAAAAAAAAGGTCCCGGAAGGAGGAAGCTTTTGTAATGCCAAAGATGGGTTGGTGGGTCAAAAGTTACACCTTGTAGCTGTTGTGCACTTGGCCTGATTGCTTTCCTGAAGTGTAGAGTCCATCTAAACCACAGTCAGCAGCACATGCAGGGGTAACAAGTTCCCCACAGCCTCGTCAGCACTGGGTATTATCTTACCAAAAACGATTTGGCACTCGATGGGAGCAACAAAGGCAGAAGAAAAAGAAAATAAGTTTCCTTATAACTTACAGCTCACTGACAAGTCCTTAAGAGACACAGAGACGTGGAGCGACGTCCCTCCAGGAACTCTCCTGCCTCGATGATGACACTGTGCTAGGGGCAAAAGAAAATCTTAGCTTAACATCATCGTGACCCCCCCGGGGGGCCTGTAAATCTATTTTAACATATAAATATTCCTTTGGAAACTTCCTTTCTCTCTCCCCCCGCAAAGATATATGTTGACAATCATCCTCCAAGCTTATGGCCCCTGATGTACATCTGAAGGGTCTCATGACCGAGTTTTTACTAAACAGTAATAAACGACCTTTTCCAAACAGCAGCTAGCCCCTTTAAGGTCCTGGAAACCTTGCTTCCAAAATACCTTAGAGACTTCCGCTATTTCTTAACCCCCTCCCAACTTGAAGATTTATGATCACTCTTCACAACCCCAGTCAGTGGAGCTCTTTTTTTTTTAATTTTTTTTAACGTTTATTCATTTTTTGAGAGAGTGTGAGTGGGGGAGGGGCTTAACTCACAGAAGTCAGATGCACCTCACCCAGGTGCCCCCAGAGCAGCTCTTTCTGCCCATGGGTCCTGTCCCCATGCTTTAATAAAACCCCCTCTCTCTCTGCTCCAAAGACATCTCAAGAATTCTTTCTTGGCCATTGGCTCCGAACCCCAACACTCCAAACCACATCAGCACATAGCTTGTAAAAGAGGCAGTTGCTGCTGCTGTGGGTTCCCATCTCCAAACTAGTCCCTGAATGAAGGAAAAGCTCATGAAAGGTGGATGACTTATTAAGGTATGGAAAGGACAGAGGATTTGTGCAGGCCTGTGGAGCAGGCCAGAGTCCCAGGGTTTCAGCATTTCGACTGGGCTGGTTACAGTCTTTCTGCTGCCTAATATAAAATTGTTTCCTTGAGGGGTGCCTGGGTGGCTCAGTCGGTTGAATGTCCGACTTCGGCTCAGGTCACGATCTCACTCACGGCTTGTGGGTTCGAGCCCTGCGTCCGGCTCTGTGCTGACAGCTCAGAGCCTGGAGTCTGCTTCGGATTCTGTGTCTCCCTCTCTCTCTCTCCTCCTCCCCTGCTCATGCTCTGTCTCTGTCTCTCAAAAATAAAAAAACTTTTTTTTAATGTTTCCTTGAGGGAAAGAAGGTAGACTGGGCACCCCCCAGTGCCTGGCTCAGAGCTGTGTGTGTAGACAGGTGCCATGAAACTCCACTGCTCGACTGGCCCACACCACTCACCAGACACCCCCAGAGTGGACCCCAGACCCCACATTAAGACAAGCAGACACCCTATGAGCAGATCTAGGCCCAGCTCTGAGGTAGTGGAGACGGCCTGATTTGCTTTTGGAGAGAAACAGTTTCTCTGCCTTTGTCACTGCCTTAAAAGGAGGGGAGAGGAGGATTTGTTACCAAAGCTAGTGCACAGAGCTGCTAAGCTGCAAAAGGGAGACTCTGGGAGTCCATGGCTGACTGGGCAGCATCAGCCCAGTTGATGGCAAATAAGGAGGTTGTGCCCTGTGTGTGTGTTGGGGGGATGGGTCAGGGTTGAGAGAAGCACCCCAGAGACTCGTGCACAAGGGCTTCTAGAAGCTTTAGACTGAGCTGCTTCCTGGCTGGGGGTGAGGGCCAGGCCAGGGAGCAGGGAAGCAGGTGGTGAGGGAGGGATCACTGGAAGGCGACACCTGAAACTGCTCGCGGGGTGGCTCCATGCAGCCTGCCCTGCCAGGGCCTGACAGTCCCTTGCAATCACGAGCTTTTATTTTATGTTTTCTTTTTAATGTTTTATTTATTTATTTTGAGAGGGGGCGGGTAGGGAGGGGCAGAGAGGGAGAGGGAGAGGGAGAGAGAGAATCCCAAGCGGGACCCATGCGCAGCGTGGAGCCAGATGTGGGGCTTGATGCCATGAACCTTGAGATCATGACCCCAGCCGACATCAAGAGTTGGACCCTATGATCTCGCGGTTTGTGAGTTCGAGCCCCGCGTCGGGCTCTGTGCTGACAGCTCAGAGCCTGGAGCCTGCTTCGGATTCTGGGTCTCCCTCTCTCTCTGCCCCTCCCTTGCTTGTGCTCTGTCTCTCTCTATGAAAAAAATAAAATGTAAAAAAATTTTTTTAAAGAGTTGGACGCTTAACTGACTGAATGAACCACCTAGGTACCCCAAATCAGAAGCTTTTTTTTTTTTTAATATTTTATTTATTTTTGAGATAGCGCCATCGGGCGGAGGGGCAGAGAGAAAGGAAGACAGCATTTGAAGGGGTCTCTGCACTGACATCTGAGAGGCAGATGTGGGGCTCGAACTCATGATCCCCATGAGATCATGACCTGAGCCAAAGTCGGATGCTCAACGGATTGAGCCACCCAGGCGCCCCAGACCAGTCACAAGCTTTTAAAGAAACTAGCAGACACACGAATTTCCTTTGTCTCACAAGTTGACTTTTAGAAAGTTACTCCCCCAGAGATGTTGCCCCAGGGCACCAGGGATGTGTACCTGTAAAGACAAAACCGGAAAATTCCCTAGTCATCCATCTGAGAGGGCCAGGTTAACCATATGGTGGGATATTAGGAGCCTTCTAAGAAAGGGACAAAGCAAGAGAACCGAGTAAGCTCTAGAACGGTATGCTCAAATCTATTTATTTGGTCGTTTGTCTGTTTGGAAAAGCTTGGAAGGATTTATACCAAACTGTTAACAGCGAGATGTGACCTGGAAGAGAATCAGATTTTCATGGGGCTTCTATTTTATACACTTCTGTATGGCTTGGACATTCTACAGCAGACATTAAAAAAATAATTTAAAAAGGCTAAAGACAAACGGACACCTTCAAAGCTATGAACAGTCATCCAGCAAAGGCCCAGGGCACCTACTTCCCACTTGGTCCGGCCTCCAGAGTGGAGAGCTTGGGGCCTGGAGTTACCTGCCCCTCTCCCCTCCCACCTCCTCCCCCCCACCCCTCTGCAGTGTTTCCTGGCAAGTCATTTAGCCCTTCTGAGCCTCAGTACGTCCACCTGCAACGCAGGCAGAGCGGACTCTGATGTTCTGGAAGCTGTCCGGAAGCAGGGAGGGGGGCTGGGCGGGGGCGGGGTGAGCCGCCATTGTCAGCAAAACAAAGTGTAAGCGGCAGCAATGGCCGTGTCACTTCAGTGTCAGACTCGACCTCAAGTGGGGACCTGGGGGCTGCAGGAAAGAGGAAGGAAAAAGAGGGGAGAAACAGCCGGTTTCCTCGAGACTCAGCCCCTCCTCCATTTGACTCTCTCGCTGACCTTCCTCCTGGTACATAAGGTCTTTGTGCTGCTCAAGTTCGCTGCTTCTTCCTTCCCCTATGCTTCCTCCTCCTCGGCCAGAGAGGCCCTTCCTTTCCGGGTCTCCAGCTGCACCACCACCCCCACCCCCCCCCCCCCCCCCCCCCACCCCGCCTCCAGCTCACAGCCCTGGTCTCTACAGGTGGCTTCCAGCTTCCCTGAGGTCCAGGAGCTCACAACGTAGGACCAGGTGACAAGATAATCCTCTATTTGCAATAGGTGAAAATTTTGGGAAGTGTTAAAAAAATAAAAAATAAAAACCACAGGCCCCAAATGGTGTCACTTCGGCTGAGTCCCCAAACAAGGGCTTAATACGGAATCTAACTGCAGTTTCAACCTCCCTGAGAAATGCAGTCGTAACCAGTCAGTCAAGAATTTTCCTACCAGGGCCAAGGAGTCTGCCACAGGGGCTCCCCATCCTCTAAAGGAAGATGAGGTCAGCTGCTTATAGGACCCCCAACCCTTCCCCCTAAGGGAAAGAGACCTCACCTGGAACATTCCTTTTTTTTCTTTTTTCTTCCTTTCTTCCTTTCTTTCTTTCTTTCCTTCCTTTCTTTTCTTTTTCTTTCTTTCTTTCTTTTTCTTTCTTTTCTTTCTTTCCTTCCTTCCTTTCTTTCCTTTTTCTTTCTTTCCCCTTTCTTTCTTTCTTTCTTTCTTTCTTTCTTTCTTTCTTTCTCTTTCTTTTCTGGCTAATAACTTTCTTGCCCCACCCTATAAAAACCTTCATTTCGTACAACTGCTCCGAGGTCCCCTCTGTTTGCTAGAGGGGGTGCTGCCTGATTCATGACTCATTTAACAAGGCCAATTCGATTTTCAAATTTACTCAGTTGAACTTTTTTTTAATGTTTATTTCTTTGAAGAGAGAGGGCAAGCGCGAGCAGGGGAGGGGCAGAGAGGGAGAGAGCAAATCCCAACCAGTTTCCACGCTGCCAGCACGGAGCTGGACTTGGGGCTCCATCTCACCAACCGAGAGACTGTGACCTGAGCCAGAATCCAGAGTCAGACGCTTAACCAACTCAGCCACCCACGCACCCCTGAATTTTGTTTCTTAACCAGAGAAAAAGAGATACAGTCCTGGGACATCTCAGGGCAGGGTCAGAAGCAGAGAGATGACAGGGCGGGCTGGAGGTAGCAGGAGGCAGGTGGCCATTGCCAGCTGGGATAAAAACACAGGCCCCAGGCCCAGATGAGCTGGAAGGAGGGGCAGGTGTATGGGACACCAGAGTGAGGACACATGGTGGAGTGCAGAGACGGTGGGGTTAGATCCCAAGGGAATCCAGTGTCAGGATGAGGCTTTCCAATTTGAGCAGCTGAGTTTGATACGTGACAGGGAGCCCAGTGACCTGGGGACCTACCCAGGCAAGCCCAGCCTCCAGGGTCCTGAGATTACACATTGTGAACTCACATGGCCTGGGCTTCAGAAGTTCACTAGAAACTGCCCGTCAGAGTGTCCCCTGACCTGCCCGGCACTTAGTTGGGGCTCTTGAGATGTTTGTCACATGAATGAGCCAGAGAGGAAATCGAGATGCCCTGCCTACTCACCTCCTGCCACTGGCCACTGTTGCTAAACCACAAACTAGGCCACCGGCCTGACCCAGTTTCGCGGTGCGGCCTGCCAAGCCCTAGGAACCCGGGAGCCGGAGAGAGCCGGCTGACTCCGGCGCTCGCCCCCGCCGCCCCCCTCCCGGGGTCCGCAGCCGCACCGGATCCGAGGCCCTTCCGGACACTTGCCTGGGCTGTGACTCATCTCCCCGCGGAGAAGAACGGGGCCTCTGTGGGCTCCCTGCGCGGGCCCAGGCCGGCCGTCCGCTGGGCAGCACTGCCCCCCGGTGGCCGGCGCCCCGGCCGGGAGCCCAGGTGGAGCGCGCGGGAGGCGGCCCCGCGCCCAACTCCCAGCGCCCGCAGGCCGGCGTCCGCCCCGGAAAACTGGGAGAGGACGCACCGCCTCCCCGGGGGCCCGCCCCGGGTGCAGCCTCAACAAAGGATGGAATTGTTCCTCCCGCCCCAGGGAAAGGGCGAGCTCAGGCATCCCAGCCCCCTGCTCCCTGGAGGCCTGGCGCACACAGGGGCCAGCGGGTCACTGTCCCTGGCTGGAAAAAGGGAATGTCCTTTCCGCGGAAAGCCTGGCTTCTGTTCCTGCTCCCCGCAGTCCCCTGACCACGTGCCTGCTGCGTTTTAAAAATAGATGCCAACATCTACCCTTCCCCTATTTGTCCGTTTTCCTACTTTTAGCTTTTTTTCTCTTGATTTCTTTTTAAGGATTAAAACAAAATTTAAAAAAAAGAATTTTTTTTAACGTTTATTTTTGAGACAGAGAGAAACAGAGCATGAACGGGGGAGGGGCAGAGAGAGAGGGAGACACAGAATCCGAAACAGGCTCCAGGCTCTGAGCTGTCAGCACAGAGCCCGAAGCTGGGCTGGAACCCACGGACCGTGAGATCATGACCTGAGCCGAAGTCGGACGCTGAACCGACTGAGCCACCCAGGCGCCCCAAAACAAAATTTTTTAATGTTTATTTTTGAGAGAGACAGCGACAGAGCGGGAGTAGGAGAGGGGCAGAGAGAGAGAGAGGGAGACACAGAATCGGAAGCAGGCTCCGGGCTCCCAGCTGTCAGCACAGAGCCCTGTGAGGGACTGGAACTCACAAACCCAACTGGACATCATGACCTGAGCTGGAGTCGAAGTTTAAGCGACTGAGCCACCCAGGAGCCCCTCTCTTGTTGAATTCTAGAAGCACTTGAAAATGTCTAGTCTGTCATGAGTGTTGCAAGTATTCTTGTAATCTTAGAAATGACCTCTTGATTTTGTTTTTGGTGATTTTTTTTTTTTTTTTTTTAATTAAGTAGGCTCCATGGTCAACACGGGGCTTGAACTCAGACCCTGACACCAGGGTCATCTGCTCTACTGACTGAGCCAGCCGGGCACCCCCGTTTTGGGTGATTTTTAACATGTACACTTTACATTTTTATGTTTTCCAAACTTTCGTTGTTTTATTATATTCTTCCTTTTGCTTTTTGCTTGTAGGACTGTTCCCATTTGAGTACCAGACAGAGATTTTCCTAATTTTCTCCTAGAACTCTATTTTTCTTTTCTCTAGCCCCCCTCGTCTTCTTCATCCTCCTCCTCCTTCCTCTCCTTCTTCATGTAGTTTTTAAACCCGTCTGGAATTTATTTGGACATAAAGTATGAGGTAAAGATCTAAACTTGTTTTTTTTCCAAATAGCCAACTGTCCAAATTCCATCATTCAGCCTTTCTCCTTGATAGGAATATTCCCTCACTGATTTGAAATACCACCTCAGTTATAGACTAAATGCTTGGGCCTGTTTCTGGCCAGGACCCTAACAGGGTACACTGAGTCAAAGGGTAGGGACTTTTTCTTCTAAAAAAAAATATCAGACCACTGATCATGGACTTAGGACATATACACATCCTTCTTTAAGGTCCAGCTAAAAATGCAGTCTTGAGTAAAACACCTGCACATAAAAACTGGAAAGGAAATGTTTCATTTAAAAAGACTTGAACCGGGGCGCCTGGGTGGCTCAGTCGGTCAAGCAGCCAACTTCCGCTCAGGTCATGATCTCGCTGTTCGTGGGTTCAAGCCCCGCGTCAGGCTCCGTGCTGACAGCTCAGAGCCTGGAGCCCGTGTCTCCCTCTCTCTCTGCCACTCCCCTGCTTGCACTCTGTCCCTCTTTAAAATAAATAAACATTAAAAAAATACTTTTTAAAGGCTTGAACCATGTAAAGTCTCATAGTACAAAATGCCAAACCTACCTCCAAAATGGCTAGACTCATTTTTTTTTTAAATAAGGAAGACTTCTTTTTTCTTTTTTTTGTTTTTAATGTTTATTTAATTTGGGAGAGAGAGTGTGTGTGTGAAAGGGGAAAGAGCAAAGAGAGAGGAAAACAGAGGATCTGAAGCGGGCTCTGCTGACAGCACAGAGCCCGATGCGGGGCTCAAGCCCATGAACCATGAGATCATGACCTAGGCCAAGGTCTGATGCTTAACCGACTGAACCACCCAGGTGCCCCCTAGACTCATTTTTATCCCACCAGAAGTGTATGAGAATGCCTTTTTGCTATACTCATGCCAAAGTGGGGTATTATTTGTGAAAACACGTCCCAATTTGAAAGACAAAAAAATGCCGCTTTATTGTTCTCTCTTAATTTGTGGTTGACACTGGGAATCCCTTTGGCAGGACTTTCTGGGCAGGGGAGGTCGCTTTCCTGTTTCCTGTGTGGCTCACCTGAGATCTGCCTTTGACTCTTCTCTCTATTCCTTATGGACAATGTGACCGTGAGATACTGTTTTAAATTGAAATGAAATTCACATAATGTACAATTAACCACTTAAAGCAAAATATTTCACTGGTGTTTAGTATCTTCACAATGTTGTGCAACCATCAGCTCTATCTAGTCCCAAAGCATTTTCATTGCCCCCAAAGGAGAGCCTGTACCCATGAAGCAATCACTCTTCATTCCTCCTCCCCACCCCACCCCACAGCCTGGCAATGACACATACGCTTTCTGTGATTTAACTATTCAGGGAACGTCATATAAGTGGAATCATATTATATGACCTTTTGTGTCTGGCTTCTTTCATTTAGCGATATGTTTTGAGGTTCATCCATGCTATAGCATGTATCAATACTTCGGTCCCTTTTATGACTGGATAATATCCTGCTGTATGGATATACCACAATTTTGAATCCGTTCATCCACCGATGGACATTTGGGTTGCTTCCACCGGTTGACTGTCACGAGTTCTGCTGCTATGAACATTCACAGCGACTGATTTTTGTGAAGTAGCACTTGGGTCGTGATCTGATAAAGCAAGTTTTCTAACCTGTGAGTCTTTGACATATGAAAAGTCCATGGTGTGGTAAAGGCACATCACATTTTGACAGACATTTAATGGAACCGATTCTACTGGTTTTCAGGAATGTCTGGCGGGGGTGGGGGGAGAAGTGTCTGTAGAGAGTAGGGAAGAAAAATGAGCATTTGTTGAGCACGCGTGTGTTAGGCCTCATTCCAGGTAACAGATCCTGCCATGCCTGTGTCCCCTGGGCCACCTGGAGCCAGCTGGGGACAGTACCTCATGAGGGTGGTTTCTTGAATCTCTACCCCCAGGATATTCCCTGGATGTGAAGCCCACGCAGGGGCAGCTGAGAAGTGCCAAGACCCCAGGCGAGACCAACCAATGAGGACCGTTCTCACTCCCCTGCTGAATCCTGATGTGGGTTCTCTGCAGCCTCTCAGCTGGCCCTGGTGGGGACGAACCCAGCTGCCCACTGTGCTAACCTGGCTTATTAATGGAGCCCTCAGTGGCGTTCCTCCCTTCCCTGCTCACTTCTCCCCTCCCTCAGTGAATGTCGGCTTTCTGACTCCTCCCTGACTCCTCCCCTTGCTTTTTTTTTTTTTCCCCTATCTTAGTGAATTACTTAAACCCTGTGCCTCAGGGCCCTCCTTTCTGACATGCTAATCATAGTACCTGCCGCCATTAGGACAAAATGAGCTAACACGTGTGAAGTGTTTAGAACAGTGTCTGGCACATAGTATGTGCCCAGAGATGTCCATCAGGGGGCTCCTGGGCGGCTCAGTCGGCTAAGTGTCTGACTCTCGATTTCGGCCCAGGTCACCATCTCACCGTCGTGAGTTTGAGCCCCGCCTCGGGTGCTGCGCACCCTCTCTCTCTCTCTGTCTCTCTCTCTGCCCATCCCCTACTCGCACACGCGCACACTCTCTCTCTCAAAATAAATAAATAAACATTAAAAAAAAAAGATATGTCAATTAGATTTCAAAAACAAAATGAGCATTGGCCGTGGGGGGGGGGGTACAACACATCTGGCCCCGGGTTTGCTTCTCTGTGAAGTACAGGTTAAAACGCCCCTTTGGAAGTTGACGTAAACTTCTTTCCCCACATCCCTGGAAAGAAGTGGTTGGGTCTAGGGGATTGCTAAATGCCCTACCCGGCTCCAGAGGTCCAGGGAGAGGCCCCGTCCTGGGATGGACACACACCCACGCTTCCACGCACGCCGACACTCACTCACATACATGTGTCCATACACATCCTACATGTGTGCACATGCTCACACACACGTTCCAGGGAGGAAGTGGCTGCGTATTGCTCAGGCCACTTGAGTCACCTCCAGGGGCCTTGGGCCCCAGGACCTGTTGGCCTTGAAAATCAGCCCAGAGAAGAATAATGTGTCTGGAAAACATTTCCAGGCATTTCCACGTGTGAATGCTGTTTTCTTCTTAGGCTCCGCCTCCCCTTTTGTCACTTTGCAGATGTCTGTGGCTGTCTTGCCAAGTCTTGGGATCAGGCCACATGGCCCTCTCGAGGGCTGGGTTGGAGGGGGGTGGGGGCATGGGGAGCCTTGAGAGACCAGCTTGTACCGTTCTTTCCTCACGGCCCTCTACCCTGCTCCTGCAAGGGTCTAACGGACCCACAGGATGAAGTAAACAGCCCCAGTGTTTTACAGCGGTCAGAAAATGTGGCTCCACCCTGCAGAGGAAGCCAAAGTTGGATTTAATGGAGGAGGCAACTGGGGTCTGGGGAGAAGGCGGCATTCCATGCAGAGACAGGGAGGAAAGCCGAGGAGGAACGAAGTGCGTGTGCAGTCCCCTCCGGATCCCAGCCTTCCATCTCCCAGTGCCCAGGCACCTCGGGGAGGCAAGAAATAGAATCTTCTTTGTCTTCTATAACTATGCCTCATTTTTTACTTCCAGTCTCTTTCCATCAGGCTGGCGTTGGCCGGGGGGGCTGTGGTGGGGGTAAGTATACAACCTGTTCCAGGAGTTTCTGTGGTTCCGAGCTCTTAATGCAATGCTGTGTGGTGGGAGGCTGGCACTGTGGTCCTCATACAACAATCCCCAAGTCACTTCTGAGGCTGCCCTTACGTGGTCCGCAGGGCCCCCCTAGGTCCGATGTTTCCCTGTTCGTGGTCACTGGCCCAGCCTAGATGCATCCTCAAACCATTAGCCCCCCACTCCTGCTGCCTCCCTAAGAGCCACAGGTCTCTTGCCCTTTGTCATTCTTCTTCAGGCCAGGGGACTGTGCTCCTGCTTCTGGAAAGGGGTCTCCTCTCCCCCCTGCTTCTGGCCAAGGTGCTTTGAACCCTTGCATGCATCCTCTTTTCTCCCTTTATCCCTCCAAAAACCATCTCAGTTCTCCTGAGGGCTAGGCTCTCTCTCTCTTTTTTAAGTTTATTTGTTTAGAGAGAGAGACATAAACAGCGTGAGTGGGGGAAGGGCAGAGAGAGAGGGGACACAGAATCCAAAGCAGGCTCCAGGCTCCAAGCTGTCAGCACAGAGCTTGATGCAAGGCTCAAAGTCATGAACCACAAGATCTTGACCTGAGCCGAAGTCAGACGCTTAAACGACTGAACCACCCAGGTGTCCCTTTTAAACATTTTTAATTAAAAAAACTTTTCTTACTACTGAATGAAGTGTAGTTGGCAAAAGAGCTCTAAGGTTTTCCTGCTTCCCTCCCTCTTCCTCTCCACCCTGTCTCAACCCTCAAAACCACTGAAGGAGGGAAAGGGGATGAAAAATACAGGGCGAGAAATGAACGCCAATGAGTATACCAAAATAGTATCAAGTCACATGCCCTGTCCCATTTTATCTCGCCACAGTCTCCTGATGTTAGCCTCATTTTATGAGGAAACTAAGGCTTAATGACGTCACATAACAAGTGTCCTTCCCACACACAAAGTCAAGCCGCTTTGTAAAATGGGTGTGCACTGGGTTAGTGAACTAGACCCCACACTTGGTCTTGTTATTACGCAGAAGAATCCTTTCCTCGAACAGAGTCTTCCGTGGAAAAGCTGAAAGTGTGTTTCCACTCTGGTTGCAGGTGCCTGGGCTGAGGGCTCAGGGTGCAGCTCCCGCCTCACCCCCCCCCCCCTCCTACAAACACTCATCCCTGCAATGTATCTAAGGGCGTTTCTGCGATGTCCCAGGCCCAGGAGCACCTGTGGGGACACTTCTTGATGCCTGGTCCGGTGGATTTCCCTGGAAGACACTGACTTCACATCACACAACAGCTTGGCTCTCCCCTTGAGGCTGCTGGGTTTCACTCCTCGATGCCGTGTCAGAGCCAGATCCTTGGCTTCCGAGAGGGTTTGGAGACCAGCCCACCCCCTGCTGCCCAATCTCTCCACTGCATCCAACACGATCGGCCAGGCTGCATGGGGCCAATTGCTTTAAATAAACATTAATCCTGCTCAGAGCTAGATTGACAGGGCCTTTGGGAAGGGCTGGAAAGAACAGGGCTGTAATTTCTCCCGAGACATTTCTTTTTTTCTTTTTGGCAAATCTTTTCATTGAGGCTGCTGCCATTTCATCCCGTCCCCTTTTATTCATAAACTTGATGTTTCAGGAGACACTGATAGCCCTTGGGGGTCCGTGGCCAGTCAGCCTGCCGTTCAGTCACTGGATGAGCTTTAGGTGAGCACCTAGTGAGTGCTAGGTCCTGTGGTGCCCACAGGGACGCCAAGGTGAGGAAGATGCTTCTCCTTCGCAGTCCACAGGTCACAGGTCGTGCCTCTGTGCTTTGCTAGCCCTAGGAAAGCATAGTGGACATTTGCTGGCTCTCGGCCACCCAGCATTTATTTCCCCTGACAGCTCCCTGGTTTCCTTTCCCATGACCTGGCCTTCAAGAGCGAGGCCTCACTGAGACAATGAATCAGGGCAACTTACCCTCCCCTCGTGGAAGCCAAAGGGGTATCTGGAGGTTTTTTCTCGACCACAGTTCTTCCTCCACTCCAGTGAGACCAAAGCCTGACCACGTGACCGAAGTCCTTCCAAGTCAGCCCCTCCCAGGACTTGGAGAGTCCCAGATCCGGTGGCTTCTTTAGCTCCACAGGGGAACCTGACTGCGGAGGACCTTCTCTTCTGTTTCCGGTGCTTCTTCCAAGCCTGGTGCTCCAGGCTTCCTGTGGGTGCTGGGCTTCTCCCAAATTTCCTTCCCCTCTCTTCCCTTCCCTTCCCTTTTGACAGCCAGAACTGGTCTGTTCTGCTTGCAAAGAACCCCAGCCAACATGCCAGGTTCCACATGTTATTTCAGGTGCGTCTCACATGCTTGGAACAGACGTGGCGAGCACCTGTTCTGAGCCAGATACTGTGGACACGCTGACCCGGAAGACGATAGATGGACAAGGGATAAGTGCGAAAGCGTGAGCAATGTCGTGGAAACGGAGCAAGGGAGGGAGAGGTCAGCTCCGCCCGAGGGGCGGCTTATCCAAACCGAGTTCCCTGCTTTTGCCCTTGACCCCACGCTCTCCTCACCTCAGCTTTCTCCACGTGGCAGCTGGAGAGAGGTTTCACAGATCAGATCAAGTCGTTGCCAGTTTCGAACCCACCAATGGCTCCCTGTCTCACTCAGCATGGGAGTCAAAGTTCTACAACGGCCCTCTGTGACCTGCCTCCTCAGGATTCTGTCTCCCAGTCCCTATGCAGCCCGGTAGGGCCACAGGGCCAACCTCTCCCCGTGGGACAGGACCGCAGGGAGTCGGTGCATATCCCACCTCACTTGCCTAAGAGGAACTGCTGAACTCGAGTTTCTTCACTTTCCCTTCTCACCTCCAACTGGAATGGCCACAGCTGGAAGCCACCAGGTGACGGTGGCTCCTGAATGAATGACTGACAACGTGGGACGGATCTGCCTTTTTTTTTTTTAATGTTTATTTATCTTGAGAAAGAGAGAGCGTGCAAACCGGGGAGGGGCCGAGAGAGAGAGAGGGAGAGACAGAATCCAAAACAGGCTCCAGGCTCTGAGCTGTCAACACAGAGCGCGGACACGGGGCTCGAACTCATGAGCCGTGAGATCACGACCTGAGTGCCCAGCAGTGCCGCCAAGGTTCCAGAAGTCAGTGGCCGCACTCTGCTGGCCTCTTATCTTCTGGACTTTTCCAAATCTGGCTAGGAAACCAGATGATCAAGTTTCTTAGAGTGGAGACCAAGGTAAATGTGAATAACTAGGTGCTGAGGGAGGCCCGAGGAGGTTTCCTGTGGGAAGGGGTGTGATTTAGTGCATAGGCTCTGGGTTGTCTGGAGCTTCTCAGAGACCTTTCGCCCTCTTCTTGTTTTCTCTTGTTTTCTAGACATCGGAGGTTGCTGAAAAATAACCTCAGAATGAGTGAGGTGTAACTGCCCTCTCTCTTCTGAGGAAGAAAATGTTCTCCTCCTTACTAACTTACTCCTTACTAACGGAAATTGTGGCCCATGGACAACACTAACCAAAATCCAACATTTTTTTTTTCTATAGAAATGGACACCTTTTCCTTGAACTTTTGTAACAAAAAAGGGAAGGACTAAAGGGTCAAGCGTCGTTAAGACACTATTGCAGAAGAATAAGGAGGGAGCGGGTTGTCCTGCCTGTATAAAGATTTATTATTAGCAAAGGTGGACAAACAGCATGGAACTGAGTGGAGGGAGGACGCAAAGACGGGTCGTGGGCTGATGGGAACTCGGGCCACCGCAGGGGTGGTTACTACGAATCAGTGGGTAAGGAAGAGACTGATGGAGCACGATACTAGAACAAGTGGCTAAAATGCAAAATATAATATTAGATCCCTTCCTCAGACTCTGCTCAAAGAGTCCAGATATATTTTCTATTTATTTTTGCAAGACTTTATTTTTCACTGATCTCTACACCCAAGGTGGGGATCGAACTCGCAACTCAGAGATCAAGAGTCACATGCTCTACCAACTGAGCCAGCCAGGCGCCCCATATTTAGTTTAAAAAATATATCCGGTGGGGCGCCTGGCTGGCTCAGTCAGCTGAGCAGGTCGACTCTTGATTTCGGCTCAGGTCGTACTCTCAGGGTGGTCAGATCAAGCCCTGCATCAGGCTCTGCGCTGAGCCTGTAGCCTGCTTAAAATTCTCCCCTTCCCTCTGCCCTGCTCAGGCTCTCTCTTCTCTCTCTCACTTATTATTATTATTTTTTAATGTTTAGTTATTTTTAAGAGACAGAGAGAGACAGCGTGAGCAGGGGAGGAACAGAGAGAGAGGGAGACACAGAATCCGAAGAGGCTCCAGGCTCTGAGCTGTCGGCACAGACCCCGACGTAAGGCTGGAACTCACAAACCGTGAGATCGTGACCTGAGCCAAAGTCAGACGCTTAACAGACTGAGCCACCCAGATGCTCCTCTCTCTCTCTCTCTCAAATTAAAAAAAAAAATAAATATAAAAAGCCAAACTTTAAAACTTAAAAAAAAACTACAAGAGAATAAGTTCATGAACATGAAGTTTAAGAGTTTCTTAACAGAGTTAAGCAAATAAGAGTTTCTTAAATAAGACACAAAGGGCCCACCCACATCATGAAGGACAATATTGATGAATTTGACAATCTTTTTACATTCTGTTATGACAAAAGGAACCGTAAAAAAGAAAAGGCAAGATATTTGCAATCCATTGCTACTTGTTCATATCCAGGATATATTTTTAAATCCCTATAAATCAATAAAAAAAGGAGAATTTAGGAGAAGCATGGAATTCGCAGAAGAGGAAACCCAGAGAGAAACAAAAAATGCTCAACCTCACGAGCAATCATGGGAATTCAAATAAAAATAATGAGACCTCATTTCAGGCTGATCAGATTGGCCAAAATTAAAAAGCCTGATAACACCATGTTGATGAAGATGGGGGAAAGGAGAAGTCGTATATTTCTGGTGGGACTATGAATCGGTACAAGCCTACAGTTCCCTATCTTCAATTCCCAAATGCAAGAAAACTGTGAAAACTGCAAGTTTTTTTCACCCCTAAGTTTGCCTTAAATGCACTTCAGGACAAAACCTGATCTAGAATTGAAAGCAGGATCTCGAAGAGAAATTTGTACCCCTACGTACATGACAGCATTATTCATAACAGCTAAAACATGGAAGCAACCTAAGGGTCCACAGATGAATGGATAAGAAAATGTGATGCACACACACACACACACACACACACACACACACACTGGAATATTATTCGGCCTGGAAAAAGAAGGAAATTTGGACACGTGCTACAACATGAATGAATCTTGAGGATATTGTACTAAGTGAAGTGAGCCAATGACAAAGAGACAAATACTGTATATAATTCCACTTATATGAGGTACTTAGGGCAGTCAGAATCATAAAGATGGAAATTGTATGGTGTTCTCCGGGGGCTGGGAGGGGGACAGGATGTGGTATAGAATTGCAGTTTTATAAGATGAAAATCATTCTCTGGATGGAGGATAATGATGGCTGCATGACACTGTGATTGTATTTCCTACCAATGAACCAGCTGTGCACTTAAAAATGGGTAAGATGGATGGGGCGCTTGGGTGGCTCAGTCGATTGAGCGTCCGACTTCGGCTCAGGTCGTGATCTCACGGTCCGTGGGTTCGAGCCCCGCGTCGGGCTCTGTGCTGACAGCTCAGAGCCTGGAGCCTGTTTCGGATTCTGTGTCTCCCTCTCTCTGTGACCCTCCCCCGTTCATGCTCTGTCTCTCTCTGTCTCAAAAATAAATAAACGTTTTAAAAAAAAATGGGTAAGATGGTAAATTTTGTTACGTGTATTTTATTACAATAAAAAAAAAGAAAACACTGAATTAATTTGAGTTATTTATAGTCTTCATGTAATAATCTTCATGTACATAGTTCCATGTAACATGATTGTCCATATGGGAATTTTGCTGAAGAAACATTACTGTTTGATTATGGGATGCCCCACTGGGAGTTTTAGGTAATATGTGATATATCCACCACATTACATTGAAACATTTTTATTTTTTAAATAGTTTTAAATTTAGAATAGATTTTTCTTTCTTTTTTTGTACAGTCCTTTATTTTTTAATGTTTTATTTTATATTTGAGAGACAGAGAGAGAGAGAGAGAGAGAGCATGAGCAGGGGAGGGGCATAGAGAGGGAGACACAGAATCGGAAGCAGGCTCCAGGCTCTGAACTGTCAGCACAGAGCCCGATGCAGGGCTCAAACTCACGAGCAGTGAGATCATGACCTGAGCCGAAGTCGGACACTTAACCGACTGAGCCACCCAGGCACCCCAACAGTCCTTTTTTTAAAACTCTATTTATTTACTTAGAGAGAAAGAGAGAGCATGGGAAGGGCAGAGAGAGAGGGAGAGAGGTAGAATCCCAAGCAAAATCCAAAGCACTGTCAGTGCTGAGCCCGATGTGGGGCTTGAACTCATGAACCACGAGATCATGACCTGAGCCAAAATCAAGAGTCAGACACTTTACTGACTAAGCCACCCAGGCAACCCCCTTTTTGTACAGTTCTAAGAATTTTAACACGTGTAGATTTGTGCAACTACCACCACAATCAAGATACAGAACAACCCCAAACAACCCTGATTTCTCCCCTTTATAATCACACTCTCCCCCCCAGTCACCCCTGCCCCTGGCAGCCATTGATCTGTTTTCCATCCACTTGAATTTTGTCTTTTCAAGAAATAGAATCATTCAGCATATTACATTTTTAAGATCAGAACCATTCTAAAACTGGAAATGCTATGGTCCCAAGTGTTTCTGAGGGATTTGTGAGAGCAGAAGATATGCGACTATTTGCATGGAAACCTCCCCACATGTTTGCACTAGGGACATGTACAAAAATCTTCATTGCAGTGCTCTGCATAATAACAGAAAGGGAAGCAGCAACCAGTCTATCAGTAAGAGAATGGATCAATAAACTGAGGTTTATTCGTACAATTCAAAACTATACAAATAGCATTTTAAAAGAATGGATCCAGGGGCATCTGGGTGGCTCAGTCAGTTGAGCGTCTGACTTCGGCTCAGGTCATGACCTTGTGGCTCATGGGTTTGGCCCACGTCGGGCTCTGTGCTGACAGCTCAGAGCCTGGAGCCTGTTTCAGATTCTGTGTCTCCCTCTCTCTGCCCCTCCCCTGCTCACGCTCTGTCTCTCTCTCTCAAAAATAAATAAATATTTTTTTAAAAATGGATTGGGATGCCTGGGTGGCTCAGTCGGTTAAGCGTCCGACATCAGCTCAGGTCATGATCTCACGGTCCGTGAGTTCGAGACCCGCTTCAGGCTCTGTGCTGACAGCTCAGAGCCTGGAGCCTGCTTCCGATTCTGTGTCTCCCTCTCTCTGACCCTCTCCTGTTCATGCCCTGTCTCTCCCTGTCTCAAAAATAAATAAATGTTAAAAAAAAAAATAATAAAAGGATGGATCAGAATGTATCAACATGGATGAATCTCAGAAACAGGAGTGAAAAAGCAAATTTCAAAGGAATTTACACAGTATGATACCATTTATAAACACATATTAGTATATATTACATGTGTGTAGTATTTTTGTAATCAGATAGTATTAATATAATATTGTACATTTTGATACATAGCCATGGAATAAAAGCACATATGGGCGGACGGGAAGCATATAGTAACTTGAGAGTAGTGGTTATCTAAACGGGGAAGGAGGGGAAAAGCTTTAGATTTCTCAGTTTTTTTCTATTTGTTTTTTTTTTTTTTAATTTTTTTAATGTTTATTTTTGACAGAGAGAGGGACAGGGCATGAGCAGGGGAGGGGCAGAGAAAGAGGGAGACACAGAATCCAAAACAAGCTCCAGGCTCTGAGCTGTCAGCACTGAGCCCAACGTGGGGCTTGAATTCACGAACTACGAGATCATGACCTGAGCTGAAGTCGGACACTCAACCGACTGAGCCACCCAGGTGCCCCTAATTGTTATTATTATTATTTTTTTAAAGAAACATGGAGCAAATGTGGGACAATGTTAACATTTGTTAAATCTGCGTAGGTAAGTACATGGATGTCTGTTTTAGTATTTCTCGTACCTTTTTTGACTCAAAACATTTCATCATTAACTTTGATTAAAATTGATTAAAGAAGGGGTGCCTGGGTGGCTCAGTCGGTTAAGCGTCTGACTCTTGGTTTCAGCTCAGATCATGATCTCATGGTTTCATGAATTTGAGCCCCACATAGGGCTCTGTGCTGACAGTGCAGAGCCTGCTTGGGATCCTCTCTGTCCCTCTCGCTCTCTGCCCCTCCCCCACTCACGCTGTCTCTGTCTCTCTCTCTCTCAAAATAGACAAAAAAATCGTTTAAAGAAAAACAAATGGACAAAGATTTAGAGCCAGGCAAACCTTAGCACCTTGCCCCTTCCCTACTTTGTAGGCGGGAAATAGAGGCCCAGAAAGAGCAAGCCATTTGACCAAGGTCACAGAATGAGCGCAGAGCTGGGAAAAGAACTCAGGTCTCCAGAGTCATGCAGTTTCACCATGACATTTGCCAAAGGGTATGTGCAGTACCGCTGGCCTAGGGCTCATGCCCAAAACTCATGTCCAGATTTGGAAAACTGCCGAGCTGTTCACCATGCTGGGCCAGGTCGGTGGGCACAGCCTCTTAGGACAGGCTCCTACTCGATGGCAAAAAGCCCAGGTGACTGCAGGGGCCCCTCTACACCCTGGGGACATTCATCCATCTACTCACACATCTAGTAACTCATCCATCCACCCATCTACACATCCACTCACTCTTTCTTTGACTCTCACCCCCCATCCATTCATGGACCAAATCTTTCCGGGGACTCACCCTACTTGTTTTTGTGCAGAGGGCACAGAATTGAGTGATGTCCCACCCTCAAGGAGCCCACTGTCCATTAGCATAAATGTGTGAATTAAAAGAAACAAACAGGGGCGCCTGGGTGGCTCAGTCGGTTAAGCCTCTGACTTCGGCTCAGGTCATGATCTCACAGTTTGTGGGCTCAAGCCCTGCATCGGGCTCTGTGCTGACAGCTCAGAGCCTGGAGCCTGCTTCGGATTCTGTGTCTCCCTCTCTCTCTCTCTGCCATTCCCCCACTTACATTGTCTCTCCCTCTCAAGAAGAAACTTAAAAAAAATTTTTTTAAATAAAATGAACTGAAACTCTATACCCATTGAATAATAACTCCCCTGCCTTCCTTCCCTATTTCATCCCTGGCAAATCTTCTATCTTGATGAGTTTACTACTCTAGGTTCCTCACGTAAGTGCAAATGTACAATATTTGTCCTTTGGTGACTGATTTATTTCCCTTAGCACAATGTTTTCAAGGTTCATCCGTGTTGTAGCCTGTGTCTGAATTTCCTTCCTTTTTAAGGCTGAATAATGTTCCATTGTATGTATATCCCACATTTTGTTATCCATTCGTCTGTTGATAGACATTTGCTTCCATTATTTGGTGATGTGAATAATGGTGGTATGAACACAGGCATACAAGTATCTCTTTGAGTTTCTGCTTTCTTTTTTAAAAAATTTTAAAATATTTATTTATTTTGACAGAGCACATGCTTGAGCCGGGGAGGGGCAGAGGGAGAGGGAGAGAGAGAGAATCCCAAGCAGGTTCTGTGCTCTCAATACGGAGCCTGACGTGGGGCTCGATCCCATGAACTGTGAGATCACGATCTGAGCCAAAATCAAGAGTCAGATGCTCAACCACATGAGCCACGTAGGCCCCCCCTCACTTTTAAAATTTATGTATTTTGAGAGAGACAGAGGGAGAGACAGAGAGAGAGAGGAAGAGAAGTGGAGGGGCAGAGAGAGAATCCCAAACAGGCTCTACATGGTCAGCACAGAGACCTCACTACAGTAAGACCATGACCTAAGCTAAAATCAAGAGTCAGACACTTAACCGACTGAGCCACCTCGGTGCCCCTGAGTTTCTGCTTTCAATTCTTTCTGGTATATTGCTGGATCATATGGTAATTCTA
Organism: Panthera uncia; assembly: GCF_023721935.1. Classification (NCBI taxonomy): domain Eukaryota; kingdom Metazoa; phylum Chordata; class Mammalia; order Carnivora; family Felidae; genus Panthera; species Panthera uncia. Next base: position 40,544,368 of record NC_064814.1, read on the forward strand.
CTTTTAATATTTTGAGGGACTGCCATGTTGTTGTTTTTTTACAAAAGCCACTCTTTTACATTCCCACCAATGGTGCACAAGGGTTGCACTTTCTCCACATCCTTATCGACACTTGGTTTGCTTTTGTTTTAAGTACTTATTTATTTAAGTAACCTCTACACCCAATTGGAGGCTCAAACTCATGACCCTGAGATCAAGAGTCACCTACTCTTCCTCCTGAGCCAGCCATGTGCCCCTGTTTTTTGTTTTTGTTTTTGTTTTTTTGACAGTAGCCATTCTAATGGGTAAGCTGGTGTCTGTGGTTTTGATTTGCATTTCTTTTTTTCTTTTTTAATTTTTTAACGCTTATTTATTTTTGAGACAGAGAGAGACAGAGCATGAACGGGGGAGGGTCAGAGAGAGGGAGACACAGAATCCGAAGCAGGCTCCAGGCTCTGAGCTGTCAGCACAGAGCCGGACGCGGGGCTCGAACTCACGGACCGCGAGATCATGACCTGAGCCGAAGTCGGCCGCTAAACCGACTGAGCCACCCAGGCGCCCCTGGTTTGCATTTCTTTAATGATTGGTGATGGCACATTTTTTATGGGCTTATTGGCCATTCATATAGCTTCTTTGGAGAAATGTCTGTTCAAGTTCTTTGCTCATTTTTAAATCGTGTTGTGCTACAACATGTGTGGAGGGGGACAGGAAGTGGGGAAGAGGTGAGGCTGGGGCAACCCCGTAACAGGAGCCTGAACTTTTTTTCTAAGCTGAGTAGCTTGAGCTTCATTCTAACGTGGTGCTGCTTCAAGGAGTGGTCCCAGGACCCCTGCCTCGCAGCACCTCCTAGGAGTTTGTTCAACACGCACGTTGGTGTCGCCCCAGCTCTGACCTACCTCTGGGGTGGGGGCCCGGGATGTGGGTTTTAACAAACCCTGGGATATTTCTGTCGTCCAGTCAAGTTTGAGCCCTGTAGTGAGGGCAACGGAGAGCCACCGCGGCGTCGGGGTAGCGCGCTGGAAAGAGGACCCGGGACGGTTCTACAGGATGGGCCGCCACGCACCGTCCCCGCCCCGTTCCGCCCCGCCCGACCACCCCGCCCCGCCTCGCCTCGCTCCGCCCCTCCGCAGGGCCCGGGTCTGGGGCACCCAGTGGCAGCGCTTCGGCAGCCAGGCCCACATTCCTCTCGCTTCCCGCCATTGTCCCGGGTTCCTGTGGCCGCGTCTCAGCACTCGCCCCGGCCGCCCCTTGGCCCGGAGGAGCGGTGAGTCATTTCCGTCCCCCGCAGTGACACCAGCGCGCGCGCAGCCGAGCCCGCCCTCCCCGGCCGGCTCCGGGCGGCGCGGCGTTTCTCGACCTGCAGGGGGCGCCAGAGCCCGCAACGCTCCCCCCCCGCGCCAGCGAGCCGATTTCCCTCGTCTCCGCCACCCGTGTCCGCCCGGAACCAGCGCCGAGGGAGGGGACCGGGGAATACCTCTGACCCTGATCTTCCCCACCACCTGCCCGGCTCGAGGGAGCTACACGCTGACAGTCACGGATGGGGAAACTGAGACCTGGGGCAGGGGTGTGTCTTGACCAAGGCGGCGCAGCCAGCCCTGTCCGCCCCGCCCCAGGCTCGTGGGTTTGCCACAGACCCGCAGGTGTTACATTTATCCTCTTCGCCACCCCACGTCGTGTACTGCTGTTTCCAGTACAAAGTAGGCAGAAATATTCCCGATTCTGATTATTTGTGGGCCCCGAAACATGGTCACCCCTGGAACCTGCAGGAGACCCCCTCCCTCCACGCCGGCCGGGCTCGGGCTCCCGGCGTCTGAGCGTTGGGCGGCGGGTCCCGGCGGCCAGGGGTGGCCGAGAACTGGGCGGGGGATATCGGCTCGCGGGCGCCCCCTGCAGCTTGGGCTCCTCCTGGGAAGCAATTGGAGTCCACTGTTTGGGGCGGATCTCCCCATTGACCTTGTCACGGTTGCCCCTCTGCACGCAGCGCTGGCACCTCTGGGCCCGGTCCTCTCCCCTCTGCTTTCCCTCCAGGTTCTAGGGAGGCAGGGAAACTCACTGCAGTCTGGGCATTTCAGCCATCGAAGGGTGCTTTCCTTTAGGACAAACGGAAGGAGTAAAGCGAGGGCCACCCAGTGAGCTGGGGCTCACACCGCACCTGGCCTACCCTAGACCTCTCCACTTCCTTCTGTGCGGCCCCGGGGAATGAATGCATCGTGCCTGGTCTGGTATCTTACCTAGAGAGAAGACTCAATGAATGGTGGTTATGGTTATTACTCGGCAACTTACCTACCTCTTGGTGCCTGCGTTTCCTCACCGGAGCTATTGTAGGATTAAATGAGCTCATATGTGGAAGGTCCTTATAATGCTGCCCAGTGCGTGATAAGAACTTATAGCCTAGAACGCTATTGGGAACAAAGTAGGAACCCAATAAACACTTGTCCAATGAAAGAATGTTAGCTATTATTATTTTTGCCGAGGTTGATTTGAATCTAGGATTTAGGTCTATCAGAACAGGTCTGGAGGACTGGAGGTGGAAGGTTCTTGAGGGTCTGTTTGCACAAGCCATAGAGGGCTCCCTGGGAAAAAGTCATGCTAAGGAAAGAGAGTTGAAGAAGATAAAAGAGGTTTGATGACAGGGCAAGGGGAAAAGGATGATTTAGGGAGGGGATCCTTGGTGCCCACATCTGAGTCCCAGGAGTACTGCAAAAAGGAGGGGACAGTTTTGTGAAGATGCCAGAAGGAGCATCAGCACGGTTTATCAACGGTGGCTTCTTGACAATTTGGCTGCATACCTCCTATGGGCACTGAGGATTGGTTTTGGGGACCTGGGTGGCTTGATTGAGTGTCTGATTTCGGCTCAGGTCATGATCTCATGCTTTTTGGGTTCGAGCCCCACACTGGGCTTGCTGCTGTCAGTGCAGAGTCTGCTTCAGATTCTCTCTGCCTCTCTCTCTGCCCCTCCCCTGCTCGTTCTCTCTCAAAAATAAACATTTTTTTTTTTACATTCATACACTGCATAGTTTTATTAAAATATATAACATGCCTCAGATGCAGACTGTTTTCACTTTGCAGAATAATCCTATTAATCTCTATGTTCTTCTTGAGATTTCACTGCAAAATAGCCATAATATAAATTTTCAGAATTCCCTTTGTACTTGTCAGCACCAGTTGCAAAAATTCTGTTGTTTATGTTTTTTAATGTTTGTTTATTTATTTAATTTTATTTTTTTAATTTACATCCAAATTAGTTAGCACATAGTACAACAATGATTTCAGGAGTAGATTCCCTAATGCCCCCTATCCATTTAACCCATCCCCCCTCCCACAACCCCTCCAGTAACCCTGTTTGTTCTCCATATTTAAGAGAAATATGTTTAGTCCCCCTCCCTGTTTTTATATTGTTTTTGCTTCCCTTCCCTTATGTTCATCTGTTCTGTGTCTTAAAGTCCTCATATGAGTGAAGTCATAGGATTTTTGTCTTTCTCTGACTAATTTCACTTAGCATAATACCCTCCAGTTCCATCCACGTTGTTGCAAATGGCAAGATTTCATTCATTTTGATTGTCGAGTAATACTCCATTGTATATATATATATATACCACATCTTCTTTATCCATTCATCCATCGATGGACATTTGGGCTCTTTCCATACTTTGGCTGTTGTTGATAGTGCTGCTATAAACATGGGGGTGCATGTGTCCCTTCGAAACAGCACACCTGTATCCTGTAGATAAATGCCTAGTAGTGCAATTGCTGGGTCGTAGGGTAGTTCTAGTTTTAATTTTTTGAGGCACCTCCATACTGTTTTCCAGAGTGGCTGCACCAGCTTGCATTCCCACCAGCAGTGCAAAAGAGATCCTCTTTCTCCACATCCTCGCCAACATCTGTTGTTGCCTGACTTGTTAACGTGAGCCATTCTGACAGGTGCAAGGTGGTATCTCACTGTGGTTTTGATTTGTATTTCCCTGGTGATGAATGATGTTGGGCATTTTTTCATGTGTTGGTTGGCCATCTGGATGTCTTCTTTGGAGAAGTGTCGATTCATATCTTTTGCCCATTTCTTCAGTTGGTTATTTGTTTTTTGGGTGTTGAGTTTGATAAGTTCTTTATAGATTTTGGATACTAACCCTTTATCTGATATGCCATTTGCAAATATCTTCTCCCATTCTTCCGGTTGCCTTTTAGTGTTGCTGATGGTTTCCTTCGCTGTGCAGAAGCTTTTTATTTTGATGAGGTCCCAATAGTTCATTTTTGCATTTGTTTCCCTTGAAAAATAAATAAACGTTAAACATTTTTTTTAAATAAAAAATCAACATTTTTAATGCAGGTGGTTTCATTCTGGGAAGCGTAGCTCCAAAGGTAGAGCACCTGTGAGACACCTTCAGGGCATCCCTAGGAGTGTCTGCAGGAATGCTGGGGACAGAGTCAGAGAAAGCCAATTACTGGTATATGGGGCTGTATTTCTATCAATAGACTGATGGAGGCTTGGAGGACCTGGGCCAACACAGCTTGGAATGGTAGCCATGGCAGAGCTGCCTTTGTGGGGAGTGGGCTTGCTGTCTGTGGAGGTGCACAAGCAGGGGCTCAAATACCACTCTAGGGGATAGCATAATGGGGGTCCACCATAGGATGAGAGCTTGAGGTAGATGGACCTCAAGGTTGTTGCTCTGAAGCAGAAATAGTGAAAAAGAAGGGCACCTGGCTGGCTCAGTTGGTAGAGCATGTGACTCTTGATCTCAGGGTCGTGAGTTCAAGCCCTATGTTGGGCATGGAACCTACAAGGAAGGAAGGAAGGAAGGAAGGAAGGAAGGAAGAGGGAGGAAGGAAGGAGGAAGAAAAGGAAAAAGGAAAGAAAAGAAAGAAATAGTGAACGAAGCACAGGGCATCTCTGAGACCACCTATTCCTGGTTCTGCCACCATGATGCCTTGGGAGGAGAAGCTCATGGCAAATGGAGTCTGCCATGAATTATTCCTGGCTAGTCTGCACTTCCTCCTGAGGGGCAGAATAGCTTTGACCTAACCCTGCCTTCCACCCAGTGGCCTGGCTGTGCCTGACGAGACAGTGAACTGCAGTGGAGGGAACCTAGCAGAGTCAGGAGTCAGCCATATCTGGGTTCAAATCCCACCTCCACCACGTCCTCAGCCAATCATCTTACTTCTCTGAACCTCGATTTCTTCAGCTATAAAATGAAGATAAAAATATTTACTTCTCAGAGTTGTTGCAAGATGATGTGTTCACAATGCCTAGCACATAGCATAGGAGCTTCAAGAACATCCATTCTCTCTGGCTTGCTTCAGCCCAGGGGCCAGGCTTTGCCCTTTGGGGAGAGATGAGATCATTCTTGAAAAGAATGTTGAATGGGTCAAATGGGATCTTGGGCAACTCCCTTAACTTCCCTGGTTCCAGTCTATTCCCTTTTATTATTATTATTATTTTTTAAGATTTTATTTTTAAGTAATCTTTACACCCAGTGTGGAACTTGAACTCACAAGCCTGAGAGTGAGAGTCATATGCTCTACTGACTTAGCCAGCCAGGCACCCCCGGTCTATGAGGAAAGTGGGAAAGGGATTCTCAAATTCCAGCTGGCATGTTCTGCAGACTTTCCTAGATGTGGGAGAGCATTGCAAACCACGAATGCTGAGGGTCACATGTCAGCTTAGCTGTCCAAACCAGTTGAGTCTTTCCACCCCTGAGCCCCACCTGGATTTCTAGTATGGTGAGAGGCAGTGGCCTTTGGCATCTCCCAAAACGCAGAATCCTTCCTCCCCTATTTGCTTACTTTGTGACCTTGAAAAGTCTCTGAGCCACAGTTTTCTCACCTCAGAAGGACAATGACAGCTACTTTGCAGGGTTGCTGGGAGAGTTGAATAGCGAGTGCTACATAAATGTTTACTAATTCACTAGAAATACAGGTAGATTAAAACAGACATATGTCGGGGCACCTGGGTGGCTCAGTCGGTTGAGCGTCCGACTTCAGCTCAGGTCACGATCTTACGGTCCGTGGGTTCGAGCCCCGCGTCGGGCTCTGTGCTGACAGCTCAGAGCCTGGAGCCTGCTTCAGATTCTGTGTCTCCCTCTCTCTCTGACCCTCCCCAGTTCATGCTCTGTCTCTCTCTGTCTCAAAAATAAATAAACATTAAAAAAATAAATAAATAAAACAGACATATGTCAATAGATAGATGCATCATAGATACAGAGAGAGCAGCTAGGTCAAGCCCTTCCCTTCCTATACCTCCCACTCTTCTGAAAACTTCTTGGCCAACGTCTGCCCCTCCCAGTTCTGGCCCCCACTTCCTCTGGCCACACCCATGAATTCAAGGTTTGGGGGCTATGAAAGATGGTTCTTCTTCACAAAGAGGTTGAAGATATTGAAAGAGAAGGTCCCAGCTCAAACCATCCATCCAGCTGTCATCACTGGAGACCCTTCCTTTCTGGAAGCATCTTTTAAGACATTTACGTGCCAAAACTCCTATTTCTGTTCTTCCAACGGCCCGGAAGGGGTGGTAGGAATAGATATTAGTCACTCGATTTCACCAAGGGGAACTGGAAAGATGTGGAAAGTGCTGGGGTTTCCCCTTCCAAGCCCCGGTCAGCCTGGAGCCGCAAGGCGACATCATAATAATCACCGCCATTTAATGGATAGCGCCTAAGTGCCAAGGACTCCCACAGGTTATCCAGTGTCAGCGATCCCTTCCCAGCCAGCCAGAGAGCTCTTTAAGTTCACGGACAGGCTCCCATGTCCTGACTTCTCCCCATACTCCCTGCAGTGTACTGCCTCAGGATCCCCACTTGGAAACCCAAGAGGCATCCCCAACTACCATGCCCAACGCCGAACTTCTGAATCTCCCCAAACCTTCTCCTCGCATGCTTTTTCTCGTGGCAGAAGTGGCAACCCCATCCTTCCCGTAACTCCATCCAAAACTCTGATATTATCATTCCTCTTCCCCTTGCCTCATTTGCTGTATCGAATCCACCCGATCTACCTTCAAGCAGATCTGGGGTCTGCCTACTTCTCACCACCTCTGCCGTTGCCCCCTGACCTGCGCCCCATTCTCTCCTGCCTGGGTCACTGTGATTGCCTCCCGACCGGTGGCCCGGCTCCTGCCCCGTGAAGTCTGTCTCCCCACCCGGCAACCAGAGTGATCCTAGGAGAAGCAGGTGAGGTCATATCACTCCTCTGCTCAGAACCCTGCAATGGCTCCCACTGACTCAGAGTAAAAGCCAGTCTGCACAGTGGCCTGCGAGGCCCCGGCATCATCTGGCCCCCAGATCCCCCACCTTCGTGCCCTCACCGACCTCACCTGTCCCCTCTCCCCCTCCCCCTCCTGCTCCCGCCACACTGGCCTCCGCCACACTCAGACCCATGCCACCTTAGTGCCTCCGCTGTTCCCTTCATCTAGTACACTTCCTCAGAAACGGCCAGGGCTCCCTTCCTCACTTCCTCCGGTTTTATCTCAAACGTCGCCTTGTCGGTGGGGTCTTGCCTCACCCCCCTCTTGAACCCAGCAACACCCCCTACACGCCCCATCTGTCTTCCCCCATTTCTTTTCTCCCGCGGGACTTCCCATTTCCCCATCGATTCCCTAGCTTAGTTGTTTATCTGTTCACCACCTCTTTCCCCCTTTGGAACATGAACCGAGTGGGCCTGGGATCGTTGTCTGTTTTGTCCACTGCTGTGTCCACAGAGCCTAGAGCAGTGGCTGGCAGGTGCTCAGAAAGTACCTGAATAAAGAGCAGATCCTCAAGGACAATTTTTGAAAGAATAAATAAATGGAGGGTGGGGGCACCTGGGGGGTTCATCTGGGCAAGCGTCCGACTCTTGATTTTAGCTCAGGTCATGATCACATGGTTCATGGGATTGAGCCCCGAGTGGGGCTCAGCGCTGACAGCACGGAGCCTGCTTGGATTCTCTCTCTCTCCCTCTCTCTCTGCCCCTCCCCTGCTTGTACTCTCTCTCTCAAGATAAATAAATAAAATGTTATACATAAGTAAATAAATGGAGGGTGAATAACACCTAATATACTACCCACTAGCTATGTGGCCTGAAAGGGGTCACCTCCCCTCTCTGAATCTAGGACCAGACACGGGCTCATCCTCAAGGGTATGGTTGTCGTAGACCATTCTCCAGTGGCTTGGAGTTCTAGCTTCAGTGGCTCTGTTGCTTGCCATGGTGAGGCCTTGGGCAAGTCACTTAACTTCTCTAAAACACAGCATCCCTCTGAAAGAGGGTTAATCAAAATAAATATCCTAAGGTACCGTTATGTGGCTGCCATGAGCTTAGGGACCAGGCCATTACTTGGCACATAGTAGGTCTTCCCAGAGAAGAAGGCGCCTCGTCCTGCAGACTCCAAAAGTCTTCCTGCCCTGGTCACAGGACATCTGTGCATCCAAGGCCCTTGGCCGCGGGATTTTCCAGAACCTGGATCCAGACCTGTTAGGGTTGCCAGTATTGTTCCACAGTGGAAAACCGACCTCTCCGAGTTCTGCCCCTGACAGACATGGAAAGCTGCGAAGGGCTCCCAGGGTAGCCCTGTGCACTGAGAGATGCTGTCAGGAAAGGAGGAAACTCGGAGGACGCTTCACCTTGTGTGACCACAGATGTTCAGCAATGCCCTCATCACTCACACCCTCGATTACAGAAATCACTCGTTGTAACTGGAAATGCCTTGGAGATAAGTTTGTCCAGAGGCTGCAAATGGGCAGCCGAGTGCTGGATGGGACTCAGCGACCAGATTGTTCTGTGGGGCCTGCACCACATGTTGAAAACAACAAAATCCCGGGGCACCTGGGTGGCTCAGTCAGTTGAGCATCTGACTTCGGCTCAGGTCGTGATCTCGAGGTACATGAGTTCAAGCCCTGCGTCAGGAAATGTGCTGACAGCTCAGAGCCTGGAGCCTGCTTCGGATTCTGTGTCTCCCTGTCTCTCTGCCCCTCCCCCAGTTGCATTTGTCTCTCTCTCTCTCGTAAAAACAAATAAACATCAAAGGCAAAAAAAGAAAAGAACAAAATCTGAACACCTGTGAGCGGTTGAGGAGAGTCAAGGTCCACAGACCCCACCACTCCGTACTGCCTCACACCCGGCCGGATTTGCACATTTGCTCTGCTGGCCTGGACCCCTGAGGAGAGGGCCATCGGTGCACTTCACAGGTGAGACTCCACAACTCCGAAAATCATCTCAACCTCTTGCTACTGGGATCGTTTTGGATTCCTCTCTAGCCAGCAGTCAAGAGCACAGTCGTCTGTATCCTCCAACACCGTGGAGTCACCTCCAGGCCCCTCCTCTTTGCTTCTTGACCTGCCCCCCTCCCCTAGTTTTCATTCCCACCTCCTGATCCTATCTAGTTCCAAGAGGAGGGGAGCCAAGCTGGCTGTTCTGTCTACCAGGACATCCTTCTGCAGCCTGCCACACTGGCACCTGCTTAAGGTCCTCGGTCTTGTGTCACCTCCTTTGAGAATATTTCCCTGACTGTTGCCCATTCCTGTCCTGATCCCCAACCAGCCTAATCTGGCCATACTGTCGGTATGGATTCCTCTCAGGGCCTCTTTCCCTCTAGATTGCACTGACTTCTTTTTACCTTTATTTATTTTTTTAAATGTTTATTTGTTTTTGAGAAAGAGAGAGAGACAGTGAGTGTTAGTGGGGAGGGGCAGAGAGGAGACAGAGGATCCAAAGTGGGCTGTGCACTGGCAGCAGAGAACCTGATACGGGCTTGAACTTACAAATCCTGAGATCAAGACCTGAGCCAAAGTCGGACACTTAACAGACTGAGTCACCCAGGCACCCTGCACTCATTTCTTTTTAGATCTGCTCTCCCCACTGGACCATGAGCTCCTAGAGGACAGGGATTGTAAATTACTTAGCTTTGTGTACTTAGCGCTTGGCTGATGTGAATATTCAATAATATTCAATAAATGGGTCCTGAAACTGTAATAAGGGAAGGAAGGAAGGAAG